>NC_140590.1:279024865-279414865 GCF_964204655.1 Triturus cristatus | reverse complement strand
AATACGGCCAGTCCTTGGTCGTGGAGATTGCACCGCCATTAAAGAGATATGGACTGCAGCGAGGCACCTGAGTCTCAGCAAACAGCAGAGTGACAAGTAGCAACAGCGTGATTTAAAACCGGATTCCTCACCAATACACCCACTGGAGGGTAACAAAAATGATTGCACGAACGTACTGTTGACGACAGAACCCACTGAAGGGCGAAAAAACACGAGGGAAAACTCCAAGTTCCACAATGCCTTTTGAATGTCTGCACCCGAGCAAGCCCACCAGGGGGCAGGTAATTGGTATTTAAATGAACTGACTTGGCGCCCCTTGTGAATCTGCCAGAAACCAGTATGCTAGCCCGTGAACAAGGTGCAGGAGCACTGAAACGCGTAGGGCTTTTGTAAAGAGATTTGGAAAGGCATGCCGGTTTCGCTAAATTAAAGGACTCTGTTACAAACGATGGGGTCCTGCTTGTTTACTGAGTGCGTCTCCAAGCGAGGGATACACAACTGTTAAATATATAATACGGCCAGTCCTTGGTCGTGGAGATTGCACCGCCATTAAAGAGATATGGACTGCAGCGAGGCACCTGAGTCTCAGCAAACAGCAGAGTGACAAGTAGCAACAGCGTGATTTAAAACCGGATTCCTCACCAATACACCCACTGGAGGGTAACAAAAATGATTGCACGAACGTACTGTTGACGACAGAACCCACTGAAGGGCGAAAAAACACGAGGGAAAACTCCAAGTTCCACAATGCCTTTTGAATGTCTGCACCCGAGCAAGCCCACCAGGGGGCAGGTAATTGGTATTTAAATGAACTGACTTGGCGCCCCTTGTGAATCTGCCAGAAACCAGTATGCTAGCCCGTGAACAAGGTGCAGGAGCACTGAAACGCGTAGGGCTTTTGTAAAGAGATTTGGAAAGGCATGCCGGTTTCGCTAAATTAAAGGACTCTGTTACAAACGATGGGGTCCTGCTTGTTTACTGAGTGCGTCTCCAAGCGAGGGATACACAACTGTTAAATATATAATATGGCCAGTCCTTGGTCGTGGAGATTGCACCGCCATTAAAGAGATATGGACTGCAGCGAGGCACCTGAGTCTCAGCAAACAGCAGAGTGACAAGTAGCAACAGCGTGATTTAAAACCGGATTCCTCACCAATACACCCACTGGAGGGTAACAAAAATGATTGCACGAACGTACTGTTGACGACAGAACCCACTGAAGGGCGAAAAAACACGAGGGAAAACTCCAAGTTCCACAATGCCTTTTGAATGTCTGCACCCGAGCAAGCCCACCAGGGGGCAGGTAATTGGTATTTAAATGAACTGACTTGGCACCCCTTGTGAATCTGCCAGAAACCAGTATGCTAGCCCGTGAACAAGGTGCAGGAGCACTGAAACGCGTAGGGCTTTTGTAAAGAGATTTGGAAAGGCATGCCGGTTTCGCTAAATTAAAGGACTCTGTTACAAACTATGGGGTCCTGCTTGTTTACTGAGTGCGTCTCCAAGCGAGGGATACACAACTGTTAAATATATATATATATATATATATATATATATATATATATATATATATATATATATCTGTTTCTAGTATACAGTATCCCGTGATCAAGCCTTGAGTAAAGGTGAAACGCGTTGGGTACGGCACTTAATTGAAATAAAGCCGCCTTAAACTTCTGAGAACACGAGTGAGTGCGTTTTTCTAAAAGAAATCAGTCTGTCGCAAGGCAGTAGATTTGACATTTTCCATTGAAACCGGCGTGGCCCTGCCGGAAGAAACGCACCGCCTTGGATAAGAGCGCCATATATATATATATATATATATATATATATATGTAGAGAACAGGTTCCCCAACGATCCAACGAATACTGGAAACGGGTACAGACCACAGCACGCCGTGAGTATAAAGTGCAAAAGTTTATTCCATATCAAATGGCATGACGCGTTTCGGCCGCGTTGCCACGGCCTTGATCACATGACCACCGGTGAACCTATCAAATAATATATACTGTAGAGTGTTTGACTTCCTCCTTCGGTAACCAATAGAATGATAGCAGACAAAACAGCAAAATATTCAGATCCACAAGGTAAACATGAAAGAGATACTCTCGTACAACCATGATTTCATCTTACAATTTAAAACTGCTAGTTTTAAAAAAAAGTACAATTATTTCGAGAGAGCCCTGTGGAGTACACTGCATAAAATTCCGTTACTAAATACATAAAAAATGGAGATCTTAAATAATCATCTGCAATTAGCCCCAATTATATGCCTAAAAAATACACATTTACAAATGGGGGAAGCCTTTAAAATTACTTCAAATAAAACACAAAGCATTTAGGAAGTCATAGCTAGAAAGACCCTGAAAACAAATCAGTAAAAAATCCATATCATGAAAATCAATACGCTGTCCTGCATGGGTCATTGGCTGCATATATAAATTAGTCTAAGTAGTACAAGGAGTTCTTGATACTTTAGATAGCCGGATAGAGCTCAGCTTAATTAACGATGTGTAAAATACATCGAAGTTGCGTGCACTGATGTAATCGGTTGATCCCCAACTAAAAGGACTATCGATATAGTGCATATACACATCTATGTAATGTATAGCTTTCCAATAGGAGTGCAAGTGCAATGATTATTGGGATTATATCGTAGATGGGGAATATCTATAAACTGGATAAAATACCAATTATAAATATTAAAACCTATAGTATGATTGTTGGCACTAAATGCCTATAAAGTGCTAGTGCTTAATACAGTACATCAAAACTTGCGTATAGTAAAGTGCAGATGCAACAGTACTGATAAGGCTAAGAATATGTGCAAAGTGGCAACCCATTAGCAGCGTATAATAAGGGAAATAGAGGAAACAGGGGGTACATCTGAGGGAAAAAGGTAAATAAAATCAAGATAAAACTACATGATTTTAGAAGATTTTAAATGATGCAAGGAAACTTAGAAGGTTAGTGAAAACCTCAAAACCTTTAAGTGTATAGATCATAGGAAATTATGCATGTCCTCCCCTGTGTTGAGTCCATTAGGCATCTTAGTGTCTAGAAGCAGTATATATTGGGTCTCTAACTGCCTGAGGAGTTTTTCCCTGTTGCCACCTCTCGGCAATTTTGGTACTGTGTCTATCACATAATATTTGAGATCGTTTAGATTATTGTGATGGACTAATTTGAAGTGCCGTGCAACAGGGTAACTGGAGTCAGAATTAACTATAGCACGTAGATGTTGTAGGATCCTAGTGAATACCTGTAATTTTGTGCTACCAATATATTTGAGTTTACAGGAACACTCAAGAACATATACTGCATAGTCTGATTTGCATGTGTACAGATCTCTAAGGCTAATGGGGGTATGATCAAAGGCACTTGTAAATTCAGAGGTGTTAATGCCGAATTTACATGCTCGACACGAGCTGCATTTATAAAAACCTTTGCGTTTGGATAACCAGGTATTAGTGATGGTTACCTCCGGGCTGGTTTTCACCAGAGCATCCCTCATAGAGGGTGCTCTTCGAAATGTAATTTGGGGTAGGTCTGGTACTATTTGAGACATGGTCAGATCCGTTTTCACTATAGGCCAATGTTTATATATGAGTTTCCTTATATCTTTATCTTGACTACTAAAAGTAGTGATAAAGCGCAACGAATCCCCCTTGTTGGGTACAGTGCTTTCATTGTCAGTCGTGGTATGAGTAGTGGTTTTACTGACAGTAGCCAGGTATGCACTACGATCCATCATTTTTGCTTTCACCATAGCCCGTTCTAAGTCATTTCTTTTGTATCCCCGAGCTAAGAATCTTGAAAAGGATTCGGCTAGGCAGATGTTACAGTCAGATTCCAAGCTACATATGCGTCTAATGCGCAAGAACTCTCCGTAGGGAATACTTTTGAGTAAATGATGGGGATGGGAACTGTGAGCATGGAGTATAGAATTACCCGCTGTGCTTTTACGATGTAATTTAGTATGTATCTTGTTGTCACTAATGTACATTAACACATCCAGGAATTCTACTTTTTCTGCACTGATTTGAGCAGTGAATTTTAAATTTACATCATTTACATTAACCATTTTTACAAATTCGTTAGCTGATTCAATTGAGCCATTCCAAATGATGCATATATCGTCAATAAATCTCCACCACTGTATAACATGAGCCCTGTATGTTTCACCATATGTATGGTTGAGGACATGCTCCTCCCACCAGCCAACGTGTAAACACGCGTAGCTAGGGGAGAAGCATGCCCCCATCGCCACGCCCTGGAGCTGTTGGAATAGCTCATTGTTGAACATAAAATAGTTATTGTATAGACATAGTTCAATCATGCGTAGTAACATGGCATTGTGTTGGAGGAAAATAATGTTTCTCTTCCCCAGATAGTATCTTACTGCCTGTAAGCCATCAGTATGGCGTATACTTGTGTACAAGGAACAAATATCCATGACAATGAACAAATATCCCTCTTGCCAGGGTATAGTCTGTATGGTAGAGAGAAAATGTCCTGTATCTTTGATGTAAGATGGTAGTTCTTCAACAAATTCACGAAGAAAAAAATCTACATATTTGGATATGTTTTCACATAAGCTGCGTTGAGCAGAGATGATCGGTCTTCCTGGAATAGGAGTTTGTTGTTTGTGTACTTTTGGGACAAAATATAAGGCCGCGTTGGTAGGAAACTCAACTTTCAAATAGTTGTATTCATTTTTGTTGATCAGGCCAACTCTCTTCCATTGTCCAAGTTCACCATGGATTTGGTCTTTCAACTTCCTTGTATCATTGGCGTTCGCCTTCCTATAACATTGTTCATCATCTAGGTGGCGATATGCTTCTAGTAAGTAAAGATTTTTGGCCCACAACACGATGTTACCTCCCTTGTCAGCTTTGGATATGATAAGCTCAGTCTCGTTCTTCAGTTTTTTCATTAATGTGAAGTATTGCTGGTTCTGGTAGGAAAGATGTTTATTCTTAGCCAAAATCCTTTTGTTTAGTGTTTTGAGGTCTTGGATAACACAGTCACTGAAAATATCCAATGCGTCTCTGGGCATAAGTGGGATGAATGTGGAGTTAGGTCGAAATGGACTCATGATTGGAGAATTGCCACTAGTGCCTAGGTTTAGTAGTTGTTCCTGAGTTGAACACTCAACCTCATCCACGTTGGTATCAAGGGCATATAGAGTTTTAAGGTTGGTAACATCACTGGCGGCCAGTCGTATGTTGGGTGTGTCATAAGTAGCTATTCTTGCAGCTGTATTCGTTGCTTTGTTTAATTTGAAATGTTTTAACAATTTCAGTTTCCTTATGAATTTGAACATATCTATTCGGGTTTGAACATATTTGAAACGGCTTTTGGGGCAGAATGACAATCCCAAAGATAGTATCTTGATTTCTGATTTCGTTAGATTAATGTTGGTCAAATTTATCACAGTGTTGTCCATGGTTACTTCGTTGTCTAGTTTCTCTTCTTCGTGTTTCTCCATTTTCCTCTGTTGTTTCCTCCTTTTTGCTTTACGTCTTTGTTTTCTACATTCGTTCTTTCGTTTTGTCCTCTCGTAGATTGAGTGGTTTGTCGCAAGGTCTGGCGACGATCCTCCACTAAAAAACCCAATTCTTCAGATGGAGATATGTTATTTGGAATTGATGTTGGTCCTATGTCTGATCCAATTTCTTCTGAGCAGGTGCTGCTGGCAATTGAACTGAGGTCTGATTCCACTTCTTCAAGGTTTCTTGAACTCGGTGCTACTGGTATAGTTGTTTTTGGCGTCAAAGCTTGTTTTTTGACGTTATCAAACTTACGTGAGAAGGTAAAAATTCTTCCGGACTCGTAGTCTTTTTTATCTCTGGCAAACTTGTATATCTTGCCTGCCTTTATGGATTCTTCATATTTTTGAAGACGTGAGTCAATTTCTTCTCTAGCTTTTTTGATGGTGTCTTGTTGTTCATGTGTAGTCAGTATCGTATTAAGAGCGTCAATTTGTTGTAGAATCTCCTCTCTGTCAATGGTTGCATATTTTATTAATATCAGTACCATGTTCATTGAGGCTTCAAGATTATTTGCAGCCCATTCCTTAAGCATAAGGGGGTTTGGGTTTTCGAACGAGGGGGCAATAAGTACTCTCAGCCCTCTTGGCACTCGTCCCACCTCTTTGTATTTCTCTAATGACCTTTTCTCCCACCATTTATTTAGTTCTGTACGTAGGAGTTTTTCTAGTTTCTTTAGGTGGGTTTTTACATCTGTGACATTCGTGGGGTTAATAGTGTCTCCTGGTACTGAGCTGTTGTTTGGAAGATTGTCGAATAGGGTTTCAGCTATGACTTCTCGGTTCCTCAATGTGTCTGCCAATAGTGACATGGTATGGTATATTTAGAATCAAGCACTCAGGTAAAACTGCCGGTAATAGAGCAAGTGTCCTGAATTTTGTGTGAAGCGCTATCCCCACACCCGCAAGTATACAGTATCTGACAGGTGTTGTCCGGATACGGCTTACCCTCAACGAATGACGTTAGGTCCACTGGCGTCCTCCGACTCCTATGGATCTCCGCTGTCCGTGAGAAACCGCTGTAATCCACAATACACGTAGTCACTCTGATGCGGGGGGCTGGCTCGAAGTTAATCCCTTCCGAGTGTTTGAAGATATCGCGATGTCGGCCATAGAAGAGTCAGCCTCGAAATTGCAGGGAGGGTCCGTTGGACAAAGATCGCCGTACTTTGCCGAGGATATATGTAGAGAACAGGTTCCCCAACGATCCAACGAATACTGGAAACGGGTACAGACCACAGCACGCCGTGAGTATAAAGTGCAAAAGTTTATTCCATATCAAATGGCATGACGCGTTTCGGCCGCGTTGCCACGACCTTGATCACATGACCACCGGTGAACCTATCAAATAATATATACTGTAGAGTGTTTGACTTCCTCCTTCGGTAACCAATAGAATGATAGCAGACAAAACAGCAAAATATTCAGATCCACAAGGTAAACATGAAAGAGATACTCTCGTACAACCATGATTTCATCTTACAATTTAAAACTGCTAGTTTTAAAAAAAGTACAATTATTTCGAGAGAGCCCTGTGGAGTACACTGCATAAAATTCCGTTACTAAATACATAAAAAATGGGGATCTTAAATAATCATCTGCAATTAGCCCCAATTATATGCCTAAAAAATACACATTTACAAATGGGGGAAGCCTTTAAAATTACTTCAAATAAAACACAAATCATTTCGGAAGTCATAGCTAGAAAGACCCTGAAAACAAATCAGTAAAAAATCCATATCATGAAAATCAATACGCTGTCCTGCATGGGTCATTGGCTGCATATATGAATTAGTCTAAGTAGTACAAGGAGTTCTTGATACTTCAGATAGCCGGATAGAGCTCAGCTTAATTAACGATGTGTAAAATACATCGAAGTTGCGTGCACTGATGTAATCGGTTGATCCCCAACTAAAAGGACTATCGATATAGTGCATATACACATCTATGTAATGTATAGCTTTCCAATAGGAGTGCAAGTGCAATGATTATTGGGATTATATCGTAGATGGGGAATATCTATAAACTGGATATATATATATCTGCCGGAAGAAACGCACCGCCTTGGATAAGAGCGCCATATATATATATATATATATATATATATATATATATATATATATATTGCCACATTCTAGTCCTGGTTTGACGCTGGCGCTCTTATCCAAGGCGGTGCGTTTCTTCCGGCAGGGCCACGCCGGTTTCAATGGAAAATGTCAAATCTACTGCCTTGCGACAGACTGATTTCTTTTAGAAAAACGCACTCACTCGTGTTCTCAGAAGTTTAAGGCGGCTTTATTTCAATTAATTGCCGTACCCAACGCGTTTCACCTTTACTCAAGGCTTGATCACAGGATACTGTATACTAGAAACAGACATCTTTTATTTCTAATAGTCTCCAGTTACTTCCTGTTTTGGGTGTAATGCATTATGGTTAATGTGGTTAACCTTTACAAAAAACTTTCAAACATAGGAGTTTACAAATAAATTTAAAGTGCTCATATTTCTAAGTGTTTAAATTAATTATTTAGCTTGACCACGGCTGCTTAATGTCCCGATTTATTTATACACATTGTGCTCTCTAGTGAGCGTTCATGTCCTTGTCCACAGTTTACAAGTTATTAAAGTTGCAATCTCTCCAAATTGCAATTGCTTTTTTATTGCACTGTTATCATTATATTCCATTTTATTTCTCCTTCAGATCACGCTCTCTAGTGAGCATACGAGTCCTTATTCATGAATCACAGATTATTTAAATTGCATTCTCTCTATTTTTTGATGACTTTTTTATCACACTATTTCCTCATGTCCAATCTTTAGATGGATTTTCCGTTATCTTGTTCTTGTGTGACTCTGTTTTCTACTGGTTTGTTCCTTCATTTTGATTACAGGTGTACATAAAGTTCCTCATTTTGATTAAGCCCTCTAGGATCAAGTGTTCCAAACGTTATAATTTGCCGTGATTCTTTTCGTCTCAGGACCTTTACACGATCTCCTCCTCTCTCAGATTGTGGAATTTGTTCCAGGGCACAATATCTTAGTGACTCCCATTTACCATCATGGTATTTCTCCATATGCTTTGTGATGGCATTTGACCGATCTTTATGTATTGTGGCCCGAACATGTTCCAGGATTCTTTTTTTCACTTTAAAGATTGTACTTCCAATATAGCACATATGACATGGGCACTCTACCATATAGACTACATAGGTGCTTTTGCAAGTTAAATGCTGTCTGATCTTCCATGTTTTTCCTTTTTTGATGTCAATTTCTTTAGTTGGTGCTGCAATTTTACAGATTTTGCATTGTTTACCAGGCCAAAAGCCTTCTCTTTGAAGCCAGGTCATTATAGGTGCTTCCTGAAAATGACTATGAACAATTTTATCTCCTATGTTCTTCGCTCGACGGTAAGTTATATTGGGATGGTCACCTATGAGTTTAGATAAGGTTGGATCTAATTTCAGAATTCCCCAATGCTTTTTGATTATTTTGGTTAATTTCTTATTCTCTGCACTGTGGGTTGTTATCAATCTTATCGTTGTTTCATCCGATTCGTCTCTCTTTTTAGATTTTTGTAAGATGTCTTTTCGATTACAATTCATCACTTTTTGTAGACTCTTTTCAATGATTTTTTTCGGATATATGCGTTTCAGAAATCGATTTCCTGCTTGTTGACTATGTTTTGAGAATTCTGTTTCCTTTGAGCAGTTCCTTCTGAGTCTTAAAAACTCCCCATATGGGATGCTTCACTTTAAAGATTGACTGTGGAAGCTTTCTCCATGTAATGTTGCATTCGTCGCTGTTTCCTTTCTATGTAAAGTTGTTTGTAGGGAGTTGTTTTCTACATAAATTTCTGTGTCTAGGAATACTACTCTCTTAGGACTGATCTCATTGGTGAATTTCAAATTCATTGAACTGTTGTTTAATTTGTCAAAGTAAATATTGAATTCAATTTCGGTGCCATCCCAAAGAATTAAAAGGTCGTCTATAAACCGGAGCCATAGAATGATCTTTTCACGAAATTCATAGTTTTCTGTGTTCCATGCCACTTTTTGCTCAAACCATCCCATGGTTAAGTTCGCATAATTAGGAGAGAATGAAAAGCCCATGGCACATCTTTTATTTCTTTAAAGATTTGTTTATTGAATAAAAAAATGTTATTATTTAGGCACAGGGAGATCATTTCATTCAACATGATGATATGTTCCTTATATTGTATGTTTCTCTTTCCCAGGAAAAATTTACAAGCATGAGTTCCGATGAGATGTTCAATGTTGGTATATAATGAAACTACATCCATCGTTACCAGATTGTAGGTCGACTGCCATGTGATCTTTTCCAGTTTATTTAAAAGATCTGTTGTATCTTTTAGATATGAGCTAAGATTTTTTACCAAGGGTGCTAAAAAATGGTCAACATAATCTGAAATAGGTTCCAATAATGAATTGTTAGCGGAAACTATCAGTCTTCCCGGAGGATTCTCTCTGTTTTTATGAATTTTTGGAAGACAATAAAAGGTGGCTAGAGTTGGATGTTTGTTATTCAAATATCGATGTTCATCTTCATTAATCAATCCATTCTGAAGCCACTGCTGTAGATGTTCCATCAGCTTGTCTTGGATTTCTTTTGTGGGATCCTTAGTCAACTGTTGATAGCATTCCTGATCCATCAGCTGTCTTCTTGCTTCCGCTATATAATTCTTTTTGTCAATGATGACGATATTCCCGCCTTTATCAGCGGGCTTTATTTCAATTGTTTTATCTTCTTGTAAAGTTTTGAGAGCATCTATTTTTCTTTTAGATAGATTATTCTTATCATTGCTGTTCTTAATTTTATAGAGCTCTTCTATTATCGCTTCATGAAAAATATCTATCTTATTACCCAGTTGTAAATTCGGATAGTATTTTGATTTCAGTTTTAGACCACTTTCACCTGCTCCTTCCATTGGCTGAAATTCTTGTAGTTCCATTAGTGCTTCTATTTCCTGGGAGACAGTTGTAGTGCCCATTGTCATTAATATCTCTAAGCTTTTGCTGTCTTCAGCTTGAAGAGAGCTCGTCGCTCTCGTAGTGGTGTTTTGTTGTTCATTGGTTGTTTTCTCTGCGTAGATCTTTGCTAGTTTAAGTTTTATTTAGCAAGTAGAAGAGTTTACAAGGGCACATAATTAGGTAGACACAGGTCTTGGTATTACAATTTGTGTGCTGTCTCTGTGCCCAGATAAAGGCGCCTAGATCTAATATCTTTGTTTGTTTGGTTGATGGACATGCATTGCAGGTACCACATGGATAATGTCCTGTGACAGGAAGAAGATTCCACAGGATATTCTCTATAGGATTTTTCTTAGGACACAGTCTAGTATGTACTAGTCGGTCTCTCAAATTCTCAGCGAAGCTTGGACGTGCCACGTTCAAACTGTCTGTGTTCAGTATTTTCCAGTGTTTCATTACAATATTCCTGATTTTGTTTGACAGAGGGGTAAAGGTTGTGATGCACATCATCACATCATCAGTTGGTTGTGCGTTATTCTCCAGAAGGGCTTCCCAATTATTGTTGTGTGTTCTTTTGTTGGCTTGTTTGATCACGTTCGTCGGGTAGTTTTTTACTGCGAGGTTACTACTGAGAGCTGAGCTTGTGAGTCATAATCCCTTAAGGAGCTGCAGTTCCTATGAAGTCTCAGAAATTAACTGTAGGCAAGGTTTTCACGGAGGGCCTTCGTATGGGGACAATCAAACAGAATTAGGCTGTTACAGCTGGTGCTCTTCTTATAAGTTCTGGTATGGAAATGTCCCTGGTTAATGGAGATTATCAGGTCTAGGAATGGGAGTTCCTCGTCAGACAGTGATTTAGTGAATTGTAGGTATGGGTTCAGAGTGTTGATCCATCCGCTGAATCTCTGTCAACTGTCTGCTGTTCTTTCCCAGAAGATGAGAATATCATCTATATAGTGTTTCCATGTAAGGATGTTGTCCTGAAAAGGGTCACATGGTGAATATATCCTGTGATTTAAAATGAGGCATGTACAGGCAAGCCAGGCTTGGAGCAAAGGTACTTCCCATGGAAGTACCTTGTGTCTGATGATACAGATTTGTTTTATATATAAAGAAGTTATTCTTTAGAGCGAAGGGTGACACAGTCCATGATTAAGCTCACCGGTGTAGTAGTCAGGAGTGTCGTCATTCTCAGTAGGCTGTCTATCACTTTGATGATGGCATCTTGGGGGATGTTTGTGTATGGTGTTTCCACATCAAGGGTCATCAGAAAGGTGATTTCCTCTGCGTTTGTCGTATAAGTATTTAAATTGAGAACATCCCTTGTATCTTTAAGGTAGGATGGAATGGTTCGAACTAGTGGTTGTAAGTAGTAATCATAAAATTGGCTCAATGGCTCCTAAAGTGATCTGGGGGCATATGTATCAAACGATGTTGTATTAGCAAACGCTGCGATTCGCAAAAAAACAGCGTTTGCGAATACAAAATCGCAAAATGCGATGGATGAGCCATTTTCGCATCGCATTATTAAGGAATCGCTAATTTTGCGATTCCTTAATTTTGCGTAAGCATTTAAGGAATCGCAAATTGCGATTCCTTAAATGCTATGTAACAAGCACCCAAGTTGTGTGATTTCTCCTTAAGAAATCGCAAATTACCACCAACTTCAAGTTGGTGGTAATTTGCGATTTCTTAGAAAAATTCACTTTTTGGCATTTTTCAAAGTGCCATATGGCGCACATACATGCCCTTAGGGCATGTATGTGCACCATATGCGCACACATGCTCATTTCAGGGGTGCATCAGGGTGTCTTTATGTCACCCTTGCACCCTTGAAATTATTCTTAATTTGCGATTCTCTAATTGCGAATCGCAAATTGAGAATGACTTCCCATTCATTCCTATGGGCCTCCTGGCCCATAGGAATGAATGGGAAGGTATTCCTTAATTGCGATTTTGCAATTTGCTAATCACAATTAAGGAATAACAAGAAATTGCAAAATATTTGCGAATTTTTAAATACATCCCGTTTTGCGATTGTCAAATAGCGATTCTCAAAAAATCGCTATTTGAGAATCGTAATAACGGATTTTGATACATATGCCCCCTGGTTCCTGAAACAATCGATCTACCGGGTGGTGGATGTGTACCCTTATCTATCTTGGGTAAAATATAGAAGTACGGTGTCTGAGGAGATGTGTTTACTAGGAAACCAGCTTTGTGTTTCGAGATCCATCCTTGTGTGTCAGCTTTATTGACGGTGACTTTTATACGTGTCAGCAGAGGTTCAGTGGGGTCTGATTCCAATTTCTTGTAATATCTTGTGTTGGCCGACTGATGTAGGCATTTTTGATCATAGTTGGTTGCGTTCATGATGACCGTCACTCCCCCTTTGTTGGCTGGTTTTATTACAATCGTCTGGTCTTCCGTGAGTGTTGAGATTGCTCCCCTCAATCTCAATGGTAAGTTGTTATATGGTTTGGTTGGTCCCAGTCTGTTGACTTACTTTAGCACAGCTTTCTCAAATGTGAGAAGTTCACTTGGTATAATGGCAGCCGTGGGGGTGAATTTCTTGAGGGCCTGAGTCTTGATGGTCAGGGTTTTCTTTGTCTTGAAAGTAAGATCTAAGTCTTATTTTCCTGAAGAATTGTTGTAATGCCACAGTCAGTCTGAATTGGTCTTCTTTTGGGGTGGGAACGAAGCCTAAGCTCTTCTGAAGTACAGCCACTTCATCATCTATTAATATCCTGTCAGAGATATTGACAATCAGTTTTTTTGGGCTGTCTGGCTCCTGGTTAGTCGCTGGTTCTCAGCGTCCTGTCATTGAACTCATTTCTGATGGCCTCTTCTTCTTCCACTGCCTGTGCCCCTGCCTCTGCTCCAAAAAGGTGGGGTGCTGGATGTTGGAAGAAAGGTTGAAATGCTTGCTGTGGTCCGGCGATGCCCGGATATCACATGGGTGTGGGGGTAGTGAATGGAGGGTTATGGTATCCATACATCAGGAGTGGAGGTAGTAGATCCTAGCGGCTTCCTTTACTCCCACTGCTGTCATTACTGGATTTGCTGTGTGAAGAAGGATTTGACTTGAATAATGATGTTGAACCTTCTACAGATGATATATCACTTCCAGGTGGCTGATAGTCGTCCTTGATGTAAGGAGAAAGTCTCTCCTTATCAAATCTTCTGTTGTCTATCTATAGTTTCTGTATTTTTTGTTGCATCAGATAGTCTTTGTGCTCATTCATCTCTGTATTTATTTCCGCCAGGCGTGTTTTGAAGGTGGAAATGCTTATCCCTGTTTTAGTGCATTTTCTGCTAAATTGATCTTAATAATCAGTGCGTCTGACAGGCGTTTGGCACAACTAATAATTAGAAACAGCCGGTCATGAGTACATTTCCAGGCTATCTGGCTCCACTTGCATCTAAATATTATGTCTTCAAGGAAGGGGTGAGGTGCTGTAGTCACTAGTAGTCCATTAGGTGCTATGTTAGCGCTAAGGTATTCCGCCATCACAGCCCAGTGGAGTGCTATCTTCACCTGTTGCTTTTTAGGTCTCGCCTGAGACAGCGCTTTAGCGCTGCTCTGGCGAGACTTATAGTAAGCGAGTTTTGGAAGTGCAAACAGTGGCTTTTCAGGCCTCCAAATACACTGCATGTGTGTCGGCCGGGCGCGCGCACCATTTGGAGGCCTGAAAGCACTCGTTTGCTTTCACTTTCGCGGGCCGCACGGCCGCTTTGATGTGATCGCGATTACTTTCACACACGCACATCTTATCTGCCCCATCCCTTTTGCTTCTTCTGTCTCACCCTCGTACCCCTATCTGTTTTTTCTCCCGTCTCCCCCACCCCACTTCTTTATGTTTAAGCTCTTCAATAGTGCTTCCTACTTTGGTTATGTTCCTATTACAATACCACCAAATGCAACTGACTGTATTCTATGTTGCTTTCCTCAACCCCCCTTCTCAATTGCGGCGGTTGGTTTCGCTTCGCACTTGAGAGTTCAGCAAGTGGAGACGCTTCAATGCTTTCCAGGCAGAACACAAACTACAGCAAAAATCAAACAGATAGTATATAAAAGCTTTAATCTGATAAGATTTTAAAGCAAAAATGATTTTGAAAATTTGGGCCCACTACCGGCAACTTATAAAAATACTGCTAGTGTGGCTGAAAGACAATTAACAAGAATTTGCAATGCAATAGGTCTCACATTATTACAGTTTGAGCTATTGGTGTTGCATTATTTCTCAGTATTTTCTTTGGTTCTCTCTGTAGCGCTCTCTTCTTAGCTCTTAGTCTGCCTCTCCCTGTCTCTTTCTCCCTGCCTGGCTCTGTCTTTGTTTTGCTTTCTCTCTTTGTCTGCCTCCCGTTCTCTCCCTAACTTTCTCTCATCTTTCTCTAGCCATCTGTCACTCTCTCGCTCTCTTCTTGTCTCTCCACCTTTCTTTCTCTGCCACTTCCTGTCTGTCTTCTCTCTCCCTCTCTCTGTATCTCAGTCTATCCTTGTCTCGTGACTTTTTTTTATCTTCCTATCTTTCATTTTTCTCTTGCTCTCTCTGTCTGTCTCTATCGTTATCTCTCCCCCCCCCCCCCCCTATCTGGATTTCCTAATTTCTGTCCCTCTGTATCTCTGTCTATCCTTGTCTCGTGACTTTTTTTATCTTCCTATCTTTCATTTTTCTCTTGCTCTCTCTGTCTGTCTCTATCGTTATCTCTCTCCCCCCCCTTATCTGGATTTCCTCATTTCTGTCCCTGATTTTCTTTCTATCTACCTCTCTCTCTCCCCCATTTATTTCCCTCTCTTCCAGGCATCCAGTTCTGGGTGTTCTTAATGTCCTGGACAAACTAAGAATGTTCGGTAATAACTGCTCACACCGCTCCTCCCGGTCCCTAAGGTTTGCTCTGCTAGCCGGAGAAAAATACGTTTGACTGCTGTCTTAGAAACATAGTTTAGGATACGTAATGGATTTCATTGGTCCTGGGAGCGAGGCATGCGGGGCACTTGAACTATTATTATTGTTTTCCATTGCACAGATGCTGCTCTGAAGTTTTTATTTTTGCGTATATCTATGGAAAAAGAAACTGTTTAGCCTGGGATGTGTATGTAAGCATTTGTGTTAACTTGAATTTTGGTAAATAAGTTTAGAGAAGCAATTCCTTGGTCAGTCACTGGTCACTTTAGGTACTCCTCATTGACTCGATTACGTTTTAACTACTTAATATTTCGAACGCTTTTTATGTTAATGGGGCTACATTTGATTGGCTTATCAGGGGAAGGAAATGTGAATGTCATGAGAATTTGGGCTTATTTGGTTATTTTGATTGTCCCAGTTATACACAGGTTAGGTTGCCTCATGATCTTCGACATTAAGGATATGTCAAAAGAAAGTAGAATGCCACTTCCTGAGTCCACTCGTTGCATAGTCGATTGCCCCAAATCCCAGAAATACAGTAAACGTTTGCTTATGGGCCTCTTTCCCCTCCTGCAAAATGCACTGCTTAGTTATAAACGTCTGTATAACTGTGTTTAGGATGTTCGAAAGTAGGATTTGTATTTTTTATCAATGTTTTTATTGGCATTTTCATATTACAAATGACAGATTGTGTTGAGATACAAGTGATTTGACTTTATTTCGTACATAATACATCATTGGATATTGCTATACTCGCATTAAGTAGACCTGCATCCTGTCTTTATTCAGGTCTTGCGCCAAACAAATCTTATGTAGAACTGGGATGCGAAACTGGGATAACTGGGATAGCGCACCATTTGGCAGCCTGCGTGTACATTTCGCGGGCGCTTTGATGTTCTCAGTGAGCCGCGCGGCCACTGAGAACATCAAAGCGCCCGCGAAAGTGCAAACATTTGCCACCCCCTCCCTTATCCCACTTCCTGCTTGTTTCACAATGTTTTTTTTCTTTCTCAGTATTTTCTTTGGTTCTCTCTGTAGCGCTCTCTTCTTAGCTCTTAGTCTGCCTCTCCCTGTCTCTTTCTCCCTGCCTGGCTCTGTCTTTGTTTTGCTTTCTCTCTTTGTCTGCCTCCCGTTCTCTCCCTAACTTTCTCTCATCTTTCTCTAGCCATCTGTCACTCTCTCGCTCTCTTCTTGTCTCTCCACCTTTCTTTCTCTGCCACTTCCTGTCTGTCTTCTCTCTCCCTCTCTCTGTATCTCTGTCTATCCTTGTCTCGTGACTTTTTTTATCTTCCTATCTTTCATTTTTCTCTTGCTCTCTCTGTCTGTCTCTATCGTTATCTCTCTCTCCCCCCCCCCCTTATCTGGATTTCCTAATTTCTGTCCCTGATTTTCTTTCTATCTACCTCTCTCTCTCCCCCATTTATTTCCCTCTCTTCCAGGCATCCAGTTCTGGGTGTTCTTAATGTCTTGGACAAACTAAGAATGTTCGGTAATAAGTATTATTTTTGGGGTGCACGTGTAGTGAAAAACTTCTGACACAAACTGATGTCAGTGACATGGGCACTAACTGCAGAGCGTTCAGTGCTTATTTTGTGTGCCTTTCACACTGGAAAGCTTTGCTTGTGAACAGTCACCCGGTATTGATGTTTGTGTTGCATGCTTCTCAAGCATTCTGCTGGATCTGCAGGACAGGAGTGTTTTTCGGGGTGCCACTGTTTGCTCTCTGCTTGTTGTAGATACCAGCCGATGTGTGGCATTGGCCACTAAATAACATTAATTCAAAACTCTGCACCATCGTATAACGCGTCTGTCCTTCATGTACCAGACTGCTCACATTGGGTCTGAGGCCTTCTCCGTGCACTTGTATCAAATATCATTTTCTATGGGCTTCTAGAGAATGTTTGTCACTGGCTGGAGTTCTTTCCTTACTGACTCTCGGTGGCCATTGGTCAAGCTCTGGGATTAATACACGCAGTCACGTTCTTTATTTCAGGCCAGAAGGTCCCAGCAGCAGGTTCCTTTGAGAAGAGGCGGCATGAGATGGCACCAGCACAAAAGACATTTATTCGGAGCAGAGAACCATGTGCCATCCGCTGGATTAACGGACAGACAAACAATACAATGCATATCTACCCTGACCACAAAAGGGCTACCAAATATTGTGATCCAAGGATGTCCTGTGCAATCATTGCCACCGCCTTAGAAGGGGGCGTCCCTGCTGCAGCAGTCTTTGTTTAAGGTGCAGCGTGTGGTCTGAGCACCACTCAGCAGGTCACGAGCCCTTTGCGCCACTAAAGGTGGATACGTATCTATCAGAAGGATGGCATCATATTAATGTCAACATTTCACTCCGTTTGCAGTCGGTTACTTTGGGCCAGACGAGAGCGACCAGTCTGATCCCAGGTACATAGCGCTCAAAGGCTGCTGGAAGGCTGTTAGGAGCTGTAGCTCATCGATGTTTGTCTGCATTTAAACAGCTGCTCTTGTCTCAAATACTTTCTGACCCTTGTTAAACTCAAAACGATGATACTTCGGACAGCAGCGAGGTGCCAAGTTTGCTCTTATCCTAATTTTACAAAGCAGGAGTTGTAGCATAACATTTTTAACTGCAGCTCTGACCGCAGCGCCACATCCTCTGCCTCTAAATATCACAGCACACGAGACCTGAAACACAGTGTGAGGTGAGGATTGTGACATAATGACCCCTCTGCCCCACATTTCTCAGGGCCTTACTTTATTCATTTCGGAAGTGGGAATCAGCCCGATATCCCTGCCGCTCTCTCTATCTCTCTCTTCTCTCCCTCTCTCTCTTTCTCACTCTTTCCCTTTCTCTCTCCTCTCTCTTTCTCTCTCTCCCTCCCTCTTTCTTTCTCTTTCTCCCTCTATCTCTTTCTCTCCTCCCCCTCTCTCTCCTCTTTCTCTCTCTCTCTCTCTTTCTCAGTCTCTCCCACCCTCTCTTGCTCTCTCTCTCACTCTTTCACTCTCTCCTCTATTTCTCTTTCTATGTCTCTCTCTCCCTCCCTTTTTCTCTCTTTCCCTCCCGCTCTCTTTTTATCTCTCCTCTCTCTCTCTCCCCCCTGTTTCTCTCTCTCTCCCTCTCTCTTTCTCTCTCCCCCTCTCTCTTTCACTCTTTCTAACCCTCTCGCTCTCCCTCTTTCTCTCTAGCTCTCTTTCTCTCTCCCTCCCTCTCTCTCTTTATCCCTCTTCCCTCTCACTCTCGCACTCCACTCTGTGGCACGTAATAACACGCCACATAATTACACTCTACTAAATGCAACATACACTCCACATAATACCACTCAGTGCCACATAATTACATACCACATATTTACACTCTACTCAATGCAACATAAATACACCCCGAAACCACTCAGTGCCACACAATTACAAGCCACATAATTACACTCTACTCAATGCAACATAAATACACTCCACAAAATACCACTCAGTACCACAGAATTACACACCACATAATTACACTCTACTCAATGCAACATAAATACACTCAACATAATACCACTCAGTACCACATAATTACACGTCACATAATTACTGTATTCAATGCAACATACATGCACTCCACATACCACTCAATACTACATAATTCAACGTCACATAATTACTCTCTACTTAATGCAACATAAATACACTCCGCATAATACCACTCTGTGCCACATAATAACATACCACATAATTGCACTGAACTCAATACAACATAAATGCACGCCTTTGGGTCAAGTCGCGCTATATAAAAAAGCAACAAAAAAAACCTTTTCCAATGCAATAGGTCTTGCATTACTGAATGTTTGCGCTACTGGTGTTGCATTATTATTAGCAATGCCAATAGCTCAAACTTTTATAATGTGAGACCTATTGCATTGCAAATGCTTGTTAACCCTTCTTTCACACAGCATACACCCATCTACTCTAACTGGGTGACATCGCTAAAGTGGCACCTAAGCCCTAACTATGACACATGGATCCTTTTATTACCAATAGAATATAAGTTACAATCCTTCTACTACACTACTTTAACGCTATTATTTTGTTTCTCAATCTTTTGTTATTCTAAGGTTACTAAAAAAGGTTTTTTTTAAATAAATTCTTATTAGTGCAGACAATGCCTACCACTGTATTACATTTTAATCCTACGTCTGTATTTCTCCTAAAATTATCCCACCCTTTCCCTCCCACAAGTGGATTATAAAATACTGAACAATAGATGCATAATTTATGATACAAGCTTTATTTAATGTACTGTTGAAAGTTTCATACAACCTTTATTGATTGTACTGTTGAAAGTCTTCGTACAACCTTATTTTCAATAGATGGTTAAAAAACAACATGAGGCCAGAATCACGTTGTGCTGTTCGTCACCCCCGGAGGGGTAGAAACCAGGGACTGCTGCCGCTGACATCGCTGTTGTGCTCGGGAAAGAGCATCGCACGGGACTCCATTGCCCAGGAGTCCGTGCGTGAGCACACCTGCGCGGAGGTCCGCCTTCCTGCCCACACCCTTCATAACAGCTCGCGGAACCCGCTGACGCGGGTCCCGCTTCGTACCTGAGGCCAGAATCACGTTGTGCTGTTCGTCACCCCCGGAGGGGTAGAAACCAGGGACTGCTGCCGCTGACATCGCTGTTGTGCTCGGGAAAGAGCATCGCACGGGACTCCATTGCCCAGGAGTCCGTGCGTGAGAACACCTGCGCGGAGGTCCGCCTTCCTGCCCACACCCTTCATAACAGCTCGCGGAACCCGCTGACGCGGGTCCCGCTTCATACCTGAGGCCAGACTCACGTTGTGCTGTTCGTCACCCCCGGAGGGGTAGAAACCAGGGACTGCTGCCGCTGACATCGCTGTTGTGCTCAGGAAAGAGCATCGCACGGGACTCCATTGCCCAGGAGTCCGTGCGTGAGCACACCTGCGCGGAGGTCTGCCTTCCTGCCCATAACCCTTGACTATTGGTTCCCGCTCATACAAAAACATCCAACCTTTGCAGAGCGGGACGCGCCGCGGGACGCCCAGGACGAAGCCCGGACAAAGGGCGGACAGTCTGTGACAGTCCGGGACAGGAGGGGGTAGGAGGGGGCCATAATTTTTGGCTTTACATTGTCTACTGTTAACCTGCTTAATTGGTTGTGTGACCCGCCGTAACGTAATTGCCTCGAGGGTGGGGTAGTGTGTCATATAGTGGTATAACTTGAAGTGACTATCTGTGCTGGGCAGCTATATATTGCACCGGTTTACAGGCTGTTGATTGTTGTGGTGTTAATCTGTTTTTGATTATTGGTACTGGCCCAGCCCGGCATATCAATGCCTAAAGCCAAACCAGCGGCTGTATTGTCCACTATGGATAACTATTTGGTAAAGATGGTGGATAAAATCAATCAGGAAAGGAGGAAGTCCTTAGGACGATCGGGGCCTCAAAGCCTGTGCCCTTCTTCTCCTATTGGACCAGCATCCCAGTCAATCCCCATCTCTGATCTTAGTGTTTCGACAAATCCAATGGTCAGTCCCATCTTGGTTGATTCTAATGATACCATGAGTGAGGCAATTGTCATTACTGTGCCCACCAATGAAGTAGAATCCGATGCAGAAATTTCTTCTGACCCAACAGTCCCATATGAGCAGGCTCCGAGGCCACAAAGATTAATACGTTCATGCAGGAATAATAGTAAGATCAATCAGCCCAAACGAGGGGGGAATCGCCCCGCTAAAAGAATTGACCCCTTATTGCCTAAAACTCAGCATGACCAAATTAAGATACTGGATGGTCCCACGATCAGTTTGGACAATGAGCAATTAGATTTTTTGCTTAATGCTATTGAGACCAAGCTTGATCTACTTGTTAAACCTCTATTGACCAAACTCGCTACAATTTCTGACGAAGTAGCCAGACTGGGAGGTTTAGTGGATACATTCATAAATACCGCAAAGGGAGTAAATACCGTCGACAAAGATCTTGGACCCGCTGTGGTGCCTTTTAACCCCCACATTTCAGTTCCAACGACGGCCGTGTGCAGTAACTTTAGATCTGGGAATGATTGTGAAGTAATTCCTGCTGTGCCCAATCCTCTCCCGCAGTTGCCGGTCCAAGCTAAACCTTCCTTTAGCCTAGCACTAAGGAAGCAGATGGGTCCCAATGTAAATCTTAATAGTTCTAGTAGCCCCCAGCCGGATCTACCACCGTCCTGTGCACCTTTTGTAGCAGTTTTAACCAATGTCCCTCCTTTAAGAATGTCTGGAAGCAATCACGGGTCTGATGAATCGCACTCCTCTTTAAAGAATAAAACCGTGGATTGGCTTCATAGGCAGTGTGGTTTCCCCGTAGCACTCTCAGGGGATATTCTAAGCACTAGAAGAACCAATTGGGTGGGGAAATCCCGCAAGACTTGTGGAGGGGATTGTATCGTTATTAATTTTCGAAACCCACAACTTACCTCCACGGTGTTGATTAAAGCCGCATCTCTTCCTATACGAGATGAAGGAATTTCTCTACGTCCCCTGGGGTTCTTCTATAGAGACTTTGATGTTCAACCTGATGCTGAGCGTTCTCGAGGGAGGTCCAGAGATTTGAATTTGTGTACTGGTCCTACCATTCCCACGTTCAATAGATTTCAGCCACTGAGTGGCCTCGATTGTAATGATTGACTGGGGCTACCCTTGGTGGTTCCAGGGACTGTGATCATTCCCATGGGAGAGGGAAGGTGTAGTATGGCCAACGGGGCTTCTGAATCAGTGGAGACTATTGGCTTAAATGGCCCCAGTGTTAATCATATTGATGTCCCAGTGGATAGTGGAATTGTAAGACCGACCTCTGGCGATAGGGGCAGGGTTGTTCCAACTAAACCCATTATATTAGATAATAGGGGTCGGTGCTCTATCGCCTGTTGGAATGTTGCTGGTCTCTTACAAAAGGATACATGTCTAGGATGGTTTGATTTTATTAATAATTTTAAAATTATTTGTTTTCAGGAAACCTGGAGTCTGGCCCCCATTAACTATTTGGGTTTTGTTTCTTACCATTTGCCGGCTGTGGCTTCCACTTCGGGCAGAGCTAAGGGTGGGCTTCTGACTCTGGTTTCCGTGGATGTACCACTTATTGTTAAGAAATATGTAACCATTGGGGTCCACTCCCAGATTTTATGGCTTTTTCAGGAGCTGGGTAGAAATATCCTTTTAATCAATTTTTATAATAATGTATTTGATAATACCAGGCAGCAGGTAGTTTTCGCTTTAGAGTCCGCTTTGGCAGATATAGTCACGGGTAATAATGTTGTGTTTGATTTCATTTGGCTAGGGGATTTTAACACTGTTGTGTGCCCATCCCCCGCCCATAGGGTTTGTGGTTTTGTTAATTGCTGGGGGGAAGGCGTCTCTCATTTTCCCCACAATACCTATGGAGATTCATTAAACAAAATCTTGATGTCTTATGATTTGGAATTGTTGGAGAACTTGAAAGGTGTCTCTGGTGAAACCATCCCTACATTCACGGGCCGGAATGCAAACACGGTGATTGATTTTGTTTGCATTTCATCTAGCCTTAACCCGTGGTGTACAGCCCCTCTGGTAGTTGATAACCTAATTAGCGACCATAACTGCCTAACCATGGAGGCCGTACTATGGAAGGCGAAATTAGGCCCCAAACCAAACATAATAGCTAATATTGAACCCCACCGTCCCAACGGAACTAGAATTAGGTGGAAGGGGGATAAAGCTGATATCTTGTCCAACTCCATTATTAATAAATGTGTTAACGACATTTCCGTTATTTTAGAGAGTAAAGAAGTAACGGAGGCAATTATTCCCAAGTTTATTAATATTAATATCACTATTGATGCAAAATTTACCATGTTTCTCAAGGGAAAGTCGTGCAGGCAAAGGGGATGGTTCGACCATGCTAGCACTATTGCACTTAAGGGTCTCAAAGAGGCACTTGCTGCAAAACCTAGGGATATAATTCTGGTTAGGGAGCTTAGAGCCACCTATCAGGCTGTAGTTAACAATAGGAAGGCCGAACTAAGACAAGACGCTTGGGACAAGTTAGACCAGGCGGCTGAAACTTCGGACTCCTCCCTTTTCTGGGCAACAGTTAATTGTCCCTTTCTTAAGAATGAGGAGACGCCTGAACTGACGGCAAACGTTAGTGCAGAATGTTGGGTCTCCCACTTCTCCATGATTTTTGACTCGGACAAATCTCTGGATGAAGGCCGAAGTGACTGGCCTGTCATTCCTTTAGATATATCCACTTCTGAGGTCCAGGATAGTATTTCTGCTAGTAAGGGAGGTAAGGCCCAGGGGCCAGACGGGGTGCCCATTGATGTCTACAAAAAAGAACCAGAGATTTGGGGCCCGTTGTTAACAAACGAGTTTAACGCAGCGGTCTGTTTCGGTGTCCCACCCTCCTGGGAGGAATCTACTATAATACCTATCTATAAGAAGGGAGAGAGGAGGGATGTTAAGAACTACCGTCCAATCTCCCTTCTAGACTCCTCCGTGAAAATCATGAGCAGGGTGCTCCTGGTTAGACTTGAAGAATGGGCAGATTCTAATAACATATTGGCAAACTCCCAATACGGTTTCAGGAAGGGACGAGGGACAGTAGAACAGTGCCTCAACCTTGAACTTCTTATAGGGAAGTATACGAAGGCCAAGAAAGGTTCTCTTTTTCTCTGCTTTGCAGATTTGAGCAGTGCCTTCGATATGGTGAACCATAAGATTTTATGGGAGAAACTACTAGAAATGGGGGCTCCGGAGGGCATTGTTCATTTCTTGGCCCGGTTATACGCCAATCTCAGATCTAGTGTCCGTTACGGCCCGGGAGGGGAGTGCACCCCTAAGTTTCCTATTAGACGTGGTATTAGGCAAGGGTGTGTGCTCGCCCCCCTACTTTTTACACTCTTTATTAATGAGGTTGACTCTGTTTTAAAGACCGTAGTGGCTGACACCCCTAAAACCCTTGACTCCCACGTCCCTGTTTTACTTTATGCGGACGATGCCGTTATTTTATCTAGGACCCCTATCGGCCTTCAACGCCTAATGGACAGGTTCTCCCTGTTCATTAAGGATAGGAAGTTGAAGATTAACAAATCAAAAACTTTTGTCATGGAGTGTGGTAAGAATTGTAAAAAACCGCATTCATTTTTTATTGAAGGGCATAAGGTCCAAACGGTGGACTCTTTTAACTACCTAGGTATTACTTTCTCCAAATCAGGTGGCTGGTCCAGTGAGATCAACTATGTTAGGGCTAGAATGGCGAAAAGTGCCCACGGGGTGTTTCAGTTTGCTTCTATATTAGGGGATAAACGGCTCAAAGACATGTTGAAAATTTATCAAATGAGGTGTCTTTCTATTACTCTCTATGGTGCTGGTATTTGGGGGCATGCTCCGAGCAGAAGTTTACAAGTGGAGGAAAATCTCTTCCTTAAAAGACTTTTAAGTCTACCTACTTCGGCTTCTACCGATCTGGTGCACAGGGAGTTTGGAATTCAACATCTTTCAGACTCCGTTGCCCTTAGACCACTTATGTTGTGGCGCGCAATTTGGGTAAAGGAAGAGACCTCCCTAAATAGAGCTATTATTAAAGACTGTCTCTCTATTGACAACCATTTAAAGATTCCATGGGTTAAATTCGTTTCGGGTAGTTTTTCTGAGATCTATGATCTTAATGTAATTGAGGATCACTATGCTGCCTCTTGTCTGACCAAAAATGAGTTGAAATCTGTTTTTATGAACCATAGGAATGAGAAGCGTGGGAAGGCCAGTGGTAACGTAACAACCTGTCGCTTCTATGAAAGCTTTAGTGAAACGACAGGGTTCCAACCGTATTTGAGTTTTGTTTCCAGACCCTCCCATAGGTTCGTACTGACAAGATTGCGTTTTGGGATCGTCCACCATTTGGTGGCATTCCCAAGCATTAGAAAACACCCGATTGGTCCCTGCCCATGTGATAATACTACCGTACAAAGTACCATGCACTTTTTATTGTTTTGTCCATTTTATGGGAATTTTCGTTTAGCTTTTTTAAAACCTGTTTTTAAGAAGTATGGAGTTAGGACTGTAAAAGATACCATGAAATTGTTATTTAACCCGTCACCTGATGTCTGCTTTTTTACTGCCACTTTTCTTCTTCGGGCCATCAAAGCAAGGCCTAGTATGTCATTTTAACGTATCTTTTAAATGTCCGATTGATTTTGTCAAAACAATGTTGTTTTATATTGTAATGTCTGTGCTTTTATGGACTTTGTGTTTAAGCTCCGAATAAAGCCTTATGAACTGAACTGAACTGAACATGAAAATAGAACACTAATACTCTTTCTTATTTCAGATAATTTAACATAACTGCGTCATTCTGTACTGCTGTATCAGCAAGGAAGATGTTCTGAAAGAATTAAACTCTGTGTTCCCTTCATCCAATCTTTGTTGTTCTATCCATCAAAATCTTCATTGTTATACCTGTCAAGAATCCTTAAAAAACAAATGTTATACAGAAAAGACTTACCTTAATACTTCGCATTTAAAAAGGCAGACTATTCTATGTGCATGGCTATTATACATCTGGAAGACTCTATTCTATATCTTTTCACTTTGTGATGTATTGCCTATAAGTGGCTGCTTGGAGTTAGCATTAAAAGAAATATGCATAATGATAGCCTCCGGTCTTTTAATGAAATCCTGCAGAACATGGAAGTTATAAAAACTGGTCTAGGGTTAAAAGAGACAATGGGGATGCAAAATCTTGGAAGCACATCAGTGTGGTGACGTGGTAAAAGATTGAGGTTGATGCTGAAGGTCGAAAATATAAAGCGGTGACCAACCAGGCTGCAAACAGGATGCTAAGGGATGGTAACAAGTTGGGGAAGGGGAACCATCATAGACCAGGGATCTGCCATTTCCAGGTCTTGAGAAATTGTTGGTATACCAGAGAAATATAATATGAGCAAGTTGCTAAGATAGGAATCCATTCTGTCGCCTGTAAAATGATTACGTGCTATTTGAATAATAATAATAAAAAGAACCAAGCGTGCACCATTGTAATTTAAGCCAACTCTATTTAATATTCTGATTCTATGATTAGACATCTCTTTAGATTCTGTGACTAAGAGGCACCAACCCCATCCTTAATTGTATTGGGATGGTATATCATAACATTTTACAATTGTTTTTAAATTTCATGCAATTTATCAACCAATGGTGAATGTTAGAATGTGTTTAATGATGTTTTACGTTTACAGTTGTGAATGTTGTAGTTGCTGTCTTACTTCAAGAAACGATAAAGCATATGCATAATAATATATTACAGTGAACGGGTATTTTGTTACTACATTCTTGCATCTCATTGTATAGATTAACAATATCAATTTAATAGCATGAGACGAATGTACTCAAATCATCACTGGGTGGTCGTTAAGCTGTACAAAAAAGAACACGTCTTTATCTCACTGTGATGTGGTAAAGAGAGTGTTGTGGTTTCTGACTCCAATTAAACTTCCTGTCTCAAACATGTAAGGGGACTTTGATTTTGGACCACGTTTACTTTGATTTTGGACCATATCGTGCTATTTTCGTTGGAAATTGATAAATGTTCTGGTTTTTTTTAGTTCTCATGAAAATGTAAAATATCAATACAGTATATACGCTGCAATATTGAGATCATGGTTACTTCTTGACAGAAAACCAATTAAAGATAAACGTATAACTAAAGAACCGAGATCCAAACCTACAACTACTATAAATTGGAAGACACTGTGCATAGTTACACTAATATAGACGCTGCTCCCTCCAAATGGAAATGACCCGCTCCAAGCTTTGGAAAAGCTTCGCCGAAGCCCCAGCCCGGACTGGTCCATTCATATTACAGAGGGATCAGAACCGCAGCTGTCACAATCTTTACCTGTACCTCGTCCCCTCCCCTTTAAGATGGCTCGAACACACCGGATGACATCATGCTCAAGGCAGCCTCCCGCCCTCTATAAATGTCTGATTGGATAGCCTGTTTCACAGATACTCCCATACTATTGGTTATTGAGCACGTCGATCAAATTCAGAGCAAGCCCGACCCACCTGGGAACGGTTGCGAATGTGGATTGGAGACAATGGTTGCCTGTCTAACGGCCCATCCTTAAAGGGGAGGGGCTGTGGTCTCTTCTGTCGGAGGGTACCAATGGCAGGCCCGCCCCTCAGTCTCGCGCCGCTGCTGTCGGTAGCGAGCGGCGGACTCCGGGTTCCGAGGGACAGCGAAGGAGGGAGGATGGGGCGGGGACCCGCCTGCCGGAGAAGCATTCTGCCAGGTAGGAGGCAATGGGACAATGTTATTATTATTACCTCATGTCCGTCATCATGCCCTTAGTCCATCAGCTTCGTCCCTCTTCCCCATCTTCATCCTTTAGTCCATCTTTTCACCATCCCTCTGGTGCATTGGCTTCTACTGTGGTTCTTCCTCATCATTCCCGTATGCAGTAACCATCCCTTAGGTCTACAATTCTAGTCTTCCTTTTCCCGGTTCGTTTTCATCTTCTTCTTGGTCTCTCGTTTTCATCGAACACCTTCCCTTTCCCGTACAAACATATTCACTTACATCTCCCAAAATGTTCTCAGCCCATGTCACTCATTGGTCGTCAGTATCATCATTCATGTGGTCCACCTTTATCATCATCAGCACCGTAAACCCATTACCATTTTCTTTTCACCATCCCCCACCACCCATCCATCAATGTCCTCGTTATCCCATAGTCCATCGTGACCAATCACCCATCTCCTTGGCAAATCCTCATTATCCTCTTGGTCCATCATCATCACACATAAGGTTCGGTCCACGTCCATCACCCTGGGTCATTGCCTCATCATCACCACTTTATAATCATCAACATCTTTATCGTTCCATGTTCTGTCTTCATCACTCGCTTGGTCTACCATTAAGATTATGAAACTCTTGGTCTTTATTTTATCACTACTCACCCTGCACCTCGTCCCCCTTCCCATCATATTTTTCATTGCCTCACTGGGTCATCTTTATCACCTGTTCCATCATTTTCCCCCAACTACCAGGCCCCCGTCATTCACATCATATAACTAATCATCATTGCACAGATGATGTTTTGTATATGTGGAATCAAGCAGCAAAACAATGGAGCTCTTTAGAATAAGGGAGTAACACAATATGGGTGGTAGGAAGGGTGAGGGTAGGGAGAAGGTATGAGCAGGTACTGTGTGAATGCTCTTCTGGAACGCCATGCGGTAGGGCGTTTACATATCGAGTAGGTGTTCCTGAGGTTTTCTTTCCTGAAGTCTTGGCAGATTTTGACAAAGATATTACTTCATTTCATTCGTACTTAATGCAAAAAGGACTGGTTCAGATTTTTTTTTTTTTTGTTAATTTTCTTTTTATCCCATGTGTTGGTTTCAAGTCTGGTGGTGTAGCTGTTGCATGTCTTGTCTAGTCCTATAAAGTTCTTGATCTTGTAAGCCTTCACTGTCTCTTTGGTTCATCATTAATCTCCATCACCACTGGTTCATCGTCTTCCTCTCCCTTTGGTTCATTGTGTTCACCACCATCTGTGGTCCGTCTCTCCTAGTCCACCTTCATCATTGCACTTGTCCACCACATTGATCAACTCTGGTGCATCAACATATTTCTGGTCCAGTGACTTAAATCCGCCTGCTTTATTTTCATCTCCATTCCCTGGTCCATGTTTTACCATCCTGGTCATCTGATCTCCCATCATTGTCCTGTCCAATCTCCGTGCATCTTTCCACATAATGACAATTTTCAATGGCATGCCCCTCGCCCCAGTTTTTCGGCCTTAAGGTTTATGCCATCATCCTAATCGCATGTTTTTTTTCCTGCCGCCATCATCCATCCATTGCTTCTTTTCAGAATCTCGACCCCTCGGTCTAGTCATACTAATAAGAGGTGCTTTATCATCCTTTTTATACCCTGGTCCGTCATCAACTTCATATAAATATATGTGGTCCTTTCTCCTCATCAACATCTTATTTCCTTTGCTCTTTGCCCATCACTCTCATTCCTCTGGTCCATCTTTATTTTCTGAACCCCTCTCTTATCCAGTTTTATTCATATACCAACTAATCTTCTGTATGTCCTCTTTCCCTCATCAACTTCATCATTGTTCTTTTCATCCATTGTTTCCTCTTCCGTCATCGTCTGCATCCTATTCCCAATCTCCCCATCGTCCTCTTTTCCCTCTGGCATTCTTGCCTTTCTTTTCTTAATTCTAACACACTTTACCCATCTTTTCATTCCTTGCTCTCCAATCCATTAGGAATATGTGAGAGTTGTATCTGTCTCCTGTGGTTTCTGGGCATTTGGGTGGTAGCTGGTTAACTATGAAAGAGAAAAATAAATTAAAATCAAACAGCTTATAGGGAAACAACAATGAGGATGCTACCTAGGTACATTCTGGTGGATCATTCCGAGTTGCAGGCTGGGTGCCGCTGATTTAAACTCTTAAAGGTCATCTTTGAGATGAACAAGTAGGACATTTCTGAGGTGGATACATAGGAGAGTGCTGCTGAGTGATTTGTAGAATGCTGCTACTGATGTGACTGCTTTAGGGGATTCTGTTGAGCACATAAGTGGTACTGCTGCGAGTGCTTGTGAGAATAATCTTGTTTGAAATTGCAGAAAGCTGCCCTCAATTTTAAAAAGGTCACAAATTGCTACATTTATATTACGTCTTAACTGTTACCTGTTCGTTTACCTGGTGCAGCCTTTTCACACTAGTTGTGTTTGGTAGAGAGCTGGTGAGCCCATTGACAGACAGGACAAATAACGAGTAACCCATTGCATTGTTGTTTGGAAAGCAAGCCTGAAAGGCATCATTTATGGACCACTGGGTGTCTTAGTGGATGTACTTTTTAATGTGGGTCAATGTAGAAATGGCATGGCATGTGTGGTCCCTGTGTTGAGATCTCGGTTTCTGATGGAATGGCGCTGTACTTTCAGATTTGCCTATTATTCTAGTTGTATGATGTCGGCCTTCTATCTAACTGGCTGTTTGTGTTTGCTCGTTATTAATTTTGATTGCGCTAAAGCCCTATTTGGATGCCAAGTTGCCACCTACGAGCAGCTACATGCCAGTATGTTGACCTACATTGTGCTGGACTACTAGTACAATTTGATTTCCTGCCTGATGTTGCATATCTGTAAATTGAGGTACTGTCAACATTGAACTGTGTAGAGCTGTGTGAGGGCCACTTTCTTCGACTGATTTTCTTCCTCCCTAAACATTCTTCTAACGCTCTACTTCTATGACTCACCTCCTTCCTTATAATTCCCTTCTCTTTCTCCATATAATACTTGCATCTTCTCTATCACTGCCTTCCCCAGGCTCTATTTCATCCCAAAACGTCCCCCATTGCCTACTTTAGTCTCATTTCCCCAGCCTCTATTTCTCCCTATTACTTCTTTCCTGTTTCCTGTTCCTTTGCCTTATTTGTCACTTTGCTCATCTGGCTCGCTACTTACCCTTCCCATCGGCCACTGGCTCACCTCCTACCTATCACATGGGCCTAACTCTCTTTTCTTGAATTTAATGGGACTTCTTTTTCTCAGTCTCTTCCTAGACTTTACTGTCTGTGGCTCGCTTCCACTCTTCTTACTTCCCTTTCCCTCTTTGTAACTTACCTTTCCTAACTGTCTTCCTTCTATTATTTCCTTCCTTATGTTTTGCTTTTCTTTATCACTGTGACTTTCTTCTTCTGGCTCACCTCCTTTCTAAGTATCTCTTCCCAAATATCTGTTCCTTCTCCTTGTTAAATTATTCTTTGTAGCTTCATTTGTTTGTCTTCCTCCTTTTTGTGAATTTCATCTTTAGCTGGATTTTCTACCTCCCTATCTTTCGTTCTCTTGCCCTCAACTCCTTATTTCTTCAATGTGCTGACAATTTTCTTTACTATTAATTCCTTCTGGTGCCTCTTTCTGTCGGACTTTTTTCCCATGGATCTCTTGCTCCTTTTTTCTTCTCCCCCTGGTTTATTTCTTCACTTCTGTTTCCTTCCCCTGTTTATTGATTTATATAATTCACATTTTTTATGTAGCGCTGCTCTAGCTAGGATAACTGTTAGTGCGCTTTAGAGAATAAAAAACATTCAGTCTTCATCTACTCTCTTTTTTCCTTATATTGCATGTTTTCAATCTCTAGGCTTTCTTACGTCGTACGTGGTTTTTTTTTTGGACCCTCGTTTTATCTGTTCTTTCATAAGCGCTCTTCTCATTTTCAGACCCATCCCTAGATCACCTATTCGTTATCTTTTAAATCCACAGGATCCCCCCCCCCGCTTCTAATAATTACTTCCCCTGTCTGTTTCTTCCTTCCTCTGGCTTCTCATTGTTTGAAATGTTCATCACTTATTTTTCTTGTACCTCTACCTCCACTCTGTTTCTTTCCCCTGCATCTCCTAACTTCTTCATTATCTTGCCTCCGTTCCACTGTGTGACCTCATTTAGAACTTCATATATTATTTTTTTTTATACGACTTTAGTTAGCTCTCCACTATCACTTTCTTTCCTAGCTCTCTTCTTCCCCATTCTTTTCCTGGCTTATTGCTTCATTCTCCTACTCTCTTCGGGGCATATTATCAAGGGGCCGCGGTAATCATCGCAAATCGCGCTTAGTGTGATTTGCATTATCGCCGGTTCACATCGCCGTGTTAGCGGCGTATTTGCAACACTTTGCTGACAGGCGATATGAAACCCGGCGATAGATGGCGATACACATCAATAGCGGCGGAATACAGTGAAATAAGAACAGTGCTAATGAGAATGTTGTAAATAGGGAGATGCGGACTTAGCCATGCAATCCATCTCCCATTTAACTTCTAGCCAAGTCGGGATTTTTGCAGACGTAGGATTCCGGCGAAAACCGCGGTTAGCGCGGCTTTAATGATCGCTTCGCGTGTTTGTTGCCGGGTTGTAAATACCGCAGTGTTTCCTTAGTGACTTTATTCATGTTGGTTTTCGAGGGAACGCCTATTTTGCATCTGATTAGCGATGTAGATTGCTAAGGTGCGAGGCTTCTCGTAAACGGCAGCTAACATGCACTAATGCATGTTAGCGCCGCCTTGATGATTGTGCGATGTGTAAATCGCCGCTTTTCTGGCGGTATGTGCCGGGAAAGCGGCGATATGGCCCTTGTTAATATGCCCCTTGCTTCCTCTGTGTCTTTTACTCTCACATACACCCTCCAGCCCCCCCCCCCCTTCCACTCTATCACTTTTTTGTCCTGTGGCTGTTTTCTTCTTTAACATTTTTCTTCTGTAACTCCTGATACTCCTCTCTCACTTTCTTTTTAGATCTGGTGTTAACAAACACACTTTTTTGTTATATACACATATAATCAGCTCTCTTTATGTATTGGCCTGTTAACGTGCCTTTCAACTATTTGTTCAGCCCAATAGAGCATGGGCACATGTTCAGCACTTCAGTCATTGGCTTATTCTGTGTGATGGCATTCTGCTCTTGCACAACATGCACTTACCCGCAATAAGTAGCCCACTTAAATGGTTTATAAAAACCATTCACAAAACACGCATTGGCAAAGCTAAAAGTTGGCAACCCATGTCAGAGCAACTGGCTTTGCCAACGCTTGTTCATATAGTACACCTTGTGTAACATCTCATACTTCACTTCAGGGATGGGTATCCTGGATCAGTGTTGTTTTACTGTTCCTGCTTTTTATTCCTATAGGGTGTCCGATTTGCCATCTTCCTTCAGCCTTAATTGTTGTCCTGTCACATCCTTTCTGGTATAACGTTTTGCTCTTAATTTGTTCATTATGTTATGCTGCGGCATTTGTGGTGTGCCGGGTTCTTGAGGGAATTTTGGACTCATTGAAGTTGAATGCATAATTAGAGGGAGGCTCTTTCAGATAACTACAGGTGTAATTAAAAGTCTTGTAACGTGTATTCTCTTTTCCCTGTCCTCATCCTCTTTTTAAACTCATCTATGATGTAGAACGTCTTGTAGCTATTCTCTGTCTCATGTCCTCATTTTCATTTGATCATTCCATGTGTTTGTGTTCAAGTTCTTTGATTGCTCTGAGATTAATCACAGGTGAATAGCCTCGAGGTGATTCATTTTGTTAGCATTGTACAGGTAGCATTTTGAGGTGACTATGCTAGGGCCACCCTCTCTTAACCTTGTGACCTGCCTTCGAGCTTTAACTTTGCGCTTGTGCTGTACTTGCTGAAAAGGCGCTTTGCCGCCCCGTCAGGACTAGTAAGCGCTATATAAATGCAATTACAATACAATAATCATTACAGTTGCCAATAGCCTTTATTAGTCAGGTGAAACCTACCCGAATTTTGCAATGTTTTTATTTTTACGTTTTTTACCCAAGATTTGTGGTTCTTGCCTTTTTTTCAATCTTAAAATAGCACACCCTTTTGATGCCTTCATAGGCCATTTAGAACATCTTGCAGTAGGTTTACCTCTGCCCCTTCCTATAGTCTCCTGTAGTAACCTCCTTTCCATCAGGGGCGTCTTTTCAAGTGTGCCTACCACTCTTTACTTGTCTTCTGCCTAGAGCTTTGTAATTTCCTATCCTTCGAGCATGACTGAGATGAAGAGCATTCATATTATTGTCTTGGCGCATGCAGAGAAACTGGCAGCATGGGTAGGCCCAGGTTCATTAACCACAGGAAAATGGGCAAACTGTGTCAGCCTGTCAGTTTATCTCGATAGCCCTTATGGTTTCCACGTACTTATTGTTATTTGCAGACGTATTAGCCTGCAGTTTTAGGCCACACGGAACTGGGTTAACTGTATGGACCTGGCAGTGCTATCTGTAAATAAAATAACTGGCTCGATGGAACTGCTAGCCCAAATGTGAGATTGTGGGTAGGCTTGATTGACTTGCCTGCCTGTTTACCTGGGGTGTGGCATGACTGTAGTGTTGTGGTCATGCTAGATGGGCCTGGCTGCACGTATGTTTCGGGTTGTGCAGACCGAGTGTAGGCCCCATTTGTGCTTGGCTGCCAGAGTGTGTGTGTATTGGTGGGAGCGTGGCAGGTTGTTTGTACCTAGGAGCCATAATTTCAGGGATGTAGGCAGGTAGGGTGGACCTTGTTGCCTGTATTGTTGGGGGCAGCAGACTGGGCCTAGGTGTGGCAGGGATGTGGGCAGATTAGGAGGACCTGGCCCTCCGCTGCAGTGATGTGGCAGACTGCATGGGCCTGGGTGTTGGTATCTTTAGGGTGTGGCAAATTATGTGGGCCTAGGATTCATACATTCGGGCAGATCTTTAGCGGCGTGTTTATCCCCCAGAGATGTGAGTGGAAGATGGACTAAGAAGCAAGGCACACGGCGGGCAGAGGCTTCCTATCCTTGGAAAGTGTAAAGGGCTTGTAAGTGTGTGGTGCCACCCTGAGGTCCCCTGGCATCTCTGCCCAGCAGGTGTGACGAGGACCATCATCGGGAGCGGGGTCGAACGTGGCTGCTCCAGGCCTCCATGGTACATGAATCGAAACCGTCCCAGTCTGCAGGCCCGCGAGATCCTGCCCATTCGGTGCCCCCCTCCGCGTGCGGCAGTTCCAAAGGCTTCCAGTGCTTCTGCATCGAAAGGAAAAAAAAAAAAGGAAAAAAAAAAGAAAACGTGCGATTATCAGCACCGCGTGAGAGGGGGAAGGGCAGAGGTCTGTCGGTTAATAAATCACCGCTGGAGACCGAGGGCTGAGCGGGCGGCCCTGCCCTGACGGCTGCACGCTCCCCGGAGCACCGCACCGAAGGGTCGGATTGGAGCACAGGATGATGCTCTCCGAGCAATGCCTGCCCTACTCCGGCAGCCCGGGATTCTTGTAGCTCGCCTTCTTTTGGGCCTAGGCAGGGAAGGTGGTTTATCGTGACAACACTTCTACTAGCCCTGATTGCCCAAGGTGGGCGAGTGATTGTTCATTCCATTGGCCTTTTCTTATTAAGCATATTTGTACCGGCTCCAATCTACCTCTTTCCTTCCCTGAGGGAATTCCTGCAAGAATGGATATGGTTTCTTTTGAGAGTCCCGTACTCTGCTGGAGTCGGAGCATTGACGATCCGGGGTGATAACACCCTCCACCCCTCCCATCCACCACCACATCACCCCAGGCCCCTTTCTGCCAAGTCTTCGGCAGCCGCATGATCGCTCGAGCTTGCACCCTTCGAGCGTGAAAGGAAACGAAGGGTGGCTTGATGTCGCGGCCTCGCCTTTTTCTGTGGTTTTCTGCCCCGGACACGATCCACCGGCAGCCCATCCTTGGACCAGTGGCGTAACATAATGATACCCCCTCCCCTTTGCAAGAGGGGGCTCCTGAAGGGGTGATTCCCACGTAGGCTTGATTGCCCTGCCTCCGGCAGCCAGATCATTTCGCTACCTTCCTGCTTCCCGTCGCGGGGGAGAAGGTGGGAAAAGGGTTGTTCTGACAGCCCTGCCTTTCTGTATCTATATATAGCACCTTTCGTTCCCTAAATGCTAACAACCTGCGCGTGAGATCTATCGTGCCACAGATATGTGCGCAGAGCATGGCTGCTGGGCGACGCCTGTGGAGGGCTTTTGTAGTCGCATGTTGGCCTGAACCCTAGTCCTCCTATTGCTGGGCAGCAGAAGACCTTCTTGGCTTTAGTAATGGAACGTGCCTGGTAGGTATCCCTTCCTCACCCCTGTGCTTTTCCTTATCCTGGGTACCACCGGAGCCCTACAAAAGGCTCTCCATGAAAGGGCTGTGCAAGGCTCCCAGCCACCTTGCTGTATCGCCGCATGTCCTTGTGTCATTCACAGCCTTAGTGCGATCATGGTCCTCTCATATGGTAGAGGTGGAAGGTATTTGGTTCATGAGAAAAGCATGGGCAGTTGGTTCAGCCAGCAAGATGGAGGCATGAGGCACAAGGATAAAGTGAGCAGAGTGGCCACGCGATGCATGGACCTGGGCAAAGGCTGGGTGCATGATGTGCAGAGACAGCAGGTCTAAGGATTGAGGAAGAGGCAGAAACCAAAGAGAGGGCAGCGACTGAAGGTTTAAGTACCAAGTGAATGGCATGGGTGAGAGGCGTGTGGACCAAATGAGAGGTGGGAGCATGAGGTTTATCGACCAAGGGTTAAACTGAGATAGGCGTTGTTAGGTGTAAAAGAGCGGCAAAGTGAGAGGGTGCATGGACCAGTGGAAGGTGATGTTGTGAAATGTGGTGGCAAAGGCAGAAACCTGGACAGGAGGTATATGGCCCAAGGAAGAAACAGATGCAGATGTAAGAGGGGTATATGGACCAAGGAAGAATTGAGCAGGGACTTCCCAGACTAAAGTAGCAGTGAAAACAAGAGGTCTGGGACTAACAGAGAGGCAAGGACCAGGAAGTTTTGGAATCAAGAAGAAGGTGAGGAAAACAAGTGTATGAACAACATTTATGGATCAAGGGAGAAGTGGGGACAGGAGGTTAAGGGCCACAGAAGAGGCAATAAGTTTGTGGGTCAAAGGAGAGAGGTAGTGGCAAGAGGTGTGTTCATCTATTGAGGTGTGGCTGGAAGAGTTTGACCCAAGGGCTTAGAGTTGGCAGGTGGTGTATGGATCTGGGACAGTAGTGAGACTCAAGAACAGGTGAATGAATCCAGGCAGGACCGTGATATTTGTGAACCATGCAAAAGGTGCATGCCAAAAGGGAGGCAAGTGTAGGAGGTATATACATCCATACAGAGGTGGGGTCATTAGGATAAAATGGAGAAGATCAGTGAAGTAGAGGATTGTGACAAAGATACCAGCTGGATACGCCGTGTAAAAACAAGCCTTGCTCCTGGCAGAGAAACATTTGAGTCCTGCCTCAAAGTCTTTATTGGCCGATAATGGCCCAGCATTCGCTGCAGATCCCCAACAAAGCCAGGCCAGTTGTTTCCGCAGCTTAAAAAAGTGCAATCTAATGAGTAATTTCACGAACTAATCAAAAACCCTACTAAGCATCATCCGGAAAGAGAAATTCTGGCATCCTCACAGTTGGTGATGCAGGATTGTGTTAAGGGAAATTGACTATTTTCTTTTCATTCTGAGGGCCTTTTTTAAGGACTGCCACAGAGGGGTAGTTGTGCTGTCCAAGGCTCAACCGGGAATTTCTGTGTAATGTGAGAGCTAGTTCTGTTTTCCAAGTATAGAGCTAGGAAAGTCTGTGTAACCTTGAACCTTCACTACACTGTCCAAGACCATAATCCGCATTAGCTCCGCGATCTAAATGTAGAACTTTTGGGCACAACCCTCCTCTCGTCCTCACAATGGAGATAACATGAGGATTATTGGCGCTAACTAGATATCTTGTATGTAATGTGTTTTGGACTTTCAGTTAGGCATTAAGCTGATTTAAATTCATTTTTATTTAATTTATTTGCTTTTTTCTATAGCTCTGTCTTGACCACTAACTGAGTGGCATTATACATAGAGCGGTGATACATAAATATGAAAAGATGGTGCATATAGTAACAGATGTATATTAGGGTACGTGAGAACATACACCAAGCATTGGCAAAGCCAAAGGAAGACCTGGCTAATAACTGAAAATGCCTGGATATTTGTATGCACGCAGGTACTCATCCATCCACCTACGCAAGTACACAGTCCCTAGTAGGTCGTACAATCACTCATTCCTGCAGTCCCTCATATGTTCTTCCACCGATTAATTAATTCTTGTTTATTCCGACTCACCTGTCTTCGTGCTCAAACAAACTAATCAGTGCAGAGGCGCTTTCAGTTTCAGGTAGACTTATTGACTTTGCTACTAGTTTGTGAGGGTTGTGAGAGCTTATGGGACTGTCTTTTAGGCTGCGAGTGCAGTTGGTATGTGACTGCTAGTCTGTGAAGAGTGTGCATCTGCTTACATTAGGTATAACTCTAGAATACTTTCTTTTGTATTTTCCATTAAGGCCATGGATGGAGGCCTGCTGTAAGCCTGTTTAGTAAAGGACAAGACTTACCCTTGAATCAACTCTGCATCAATCATTCCTGAGTAGATTCTTCTCCCTTCGCTTGTGAGTCCTCACTGTTAGCCTTCCTTAATGAGGCTGCCAAAAGATCAGGGTCATTAATGTCTATTCACTTTCGAGATACCTTGGCCAGTGGCCCCTGGTAGGATGTCATCACCCACCTAACCATTACACGAATCACTGACACCCACATCATTTGCACAACTCGCTGTGTTTTTCTTCACCAGGCACCAGTTAAACCAATCTCCGCTCCCTCCCCTGGACCACTTAGTTCTCACAGACACCTACATTCTACTCTGAAGCTGTACCGGAGCCTCCCATGAACATCTCCGCAGCTCTGCTTGTCGAACGCTGGTCCAAGTGCATCCATCCTGAAGCCATTCCACCTCCCTTTATGCATGCACGTAAAGTGAGCATGTGCAGCAAAGTGTAGTTCATGCCCAGGACTCCTCTGCGGAAAAGTGAGATTGACAATAGCTGTTGATTCACCACCAGGCAGAAACACAATACTGAGCCTATGCTGAAGAACACGTTCTTGCGTTTGCACCAAAGAGTAATATACTCGTATATTAGATTAACCAGCATAGCACAGCATATACCTGCAGGAAAGTGCTCCTATTTGCATGGTTACCCCCCACTTTTTGCCTGACAATTGATGCACTTTGACTTGATGTGCCCTGGGTCTTGCCAATCCGGTTCCCAGGGCCCGTGTTCTTTCCCCAAAACTGTACCTCTGTACCCGCAATTGGCACATCTCTGGCCACAGGTGAGCTCCTTGTAAAAAGGTACCACTGGTACCAAGTGCAATGTGACCAGGGAAGGCCTCTAAGGGCTGCAGCACCCATTGTGCCAACCTTTGAGACCCAGCTCCTTAACACCCACACACTGCCATTGCAGGCTGCATGATTTGGTGCAGAGAAAAGTGAAGAGTTTGCATGGGACACCATGTGTGCCCTGTCTGCAACCCACTGCCTGTGGCCTAGCTAAGTCACCCCTCCAGAAGGGTGCACTAGCCCACAGGTGAGGGTACAGTTGCATGAGCACTGTACCCCTACAGTGTCTAAGTCCATTCTTAGACATTGTAAGTGCAGTAAAGCCATAAAGAGTATATGGTCTGGGAGTTGGTCATCACAAACTCCACAGCTCCATAATGGCTTTACTGAAACCGGGGAGGTTTGGTAGAAAACTTCTCAGCACATTAAACACATGCTGATGCCAGTGTGGGATTTCTTGTAAAATGCACTCAGAGGGCATCTTAGAGACACCCCATGATAAAATGACTAGCTCTGGTGTGGTTCTTGAATGGCTAGTTGCCATTTGCCACCACCAGTCAGGTTTCTGGACTTCATAGGCCTCAGCTCTCTGGGTCCAGAAACAAAGCCCATCCTGGGCAGAGGAATCTTGCTTCCTCCCCCAGGATGGGCTGGGTCCACTAAGGGGAACCTTCAAAGACCTGCCTTTTTTAGCTGACCCTGTCTTTTACTGCCCCCAGCAACTGGCTCCCACCGGTTCTGACCCCTACTTTGGGCGGGAGAATCGGCGGGACACCAAGTTAGTAGGAGAAGTGTGCCCACCTTTGCCAACCCCATCCCTCAGGTGGGGGAGGCGAGGCGCACATCTGTCCCTTCCATCTTGAAGATGAGGAAACTCTGCCAATCAGAGAGAGAGGCACCTGCCTCCCTCCCACTAGAGGGTTTCATACTAGGGGGTGTATTCACCCCAAGGAAGGGATCTATTGATCCCGACCTGCACACCCCTAAATTTAGTACTCAGAGGCGACCCTGAACCTTGCCACCTTGGATTAGAGAAGAAGAAAGAAGGACCGAAGAGCCGTGCTGAAGAGGACAACTGCTTTGGCCCCAGCCCTACTGGCCTGTCCCAACGTCTAACTGAAACCAGCAAAACCCCGGCGTGTCCTGCAGCACTCAGCCACCCAGAACTAGGAGGCCCTGCCTTGCCTTCACCAGAACATCTGTCTTCCGTGAGCACCGGAATTGCTCAACCAAAGACTCCAACAAAGAACCCTGATCCAGGGGGCTCCGCGGTTCTGCATTCAACGACCACGGGCCGAGTTCGTGCGGCCCAACACCACGAGGAGGTCTCCCCAGTGATCCTGACCTGGGATCTGGTGATCTCTAACCTACCTCAAGCTTCAAACTGATGCCTGCAGCCTCAACCTGAGGAGTCCCCCCCCACCCCCCCCCCCCGACCGCGATCGGAGCTGGTAAGAAGATCCGACGCCTAAAGACTCCTCTGCACCCGACACCCCACGGCCTTGGGCGGCCCAGCTGATGGTGTCCAGTCATCCCCCCAAGAACCCAACTTACTTCCCCTGCCGGTGGTCGCCTTCAGGAAACCTCCTTGCAGCGATTCTTTCAAACTAGAGATCTCCATTGAAAACCACAGGGCTCTCAATGTCGTCTTGGTATTGTGCATTTGGACGCATTTGTGCCACTGGTGGTGCAGCTCCTATGCTGATTGTTGGCCCCTGCAGTGCTGATCTTGAACCCAGGAGATTTGCTCCCACAGCCGACTGGCCTGCTCGTGAACAGACCCTTACCGAAGGGCCCCCCCCCACCCCCAACGGCTAACATTAGGCTTCTGTACTCTGCACCCAGCCACCCCAGTGCAGCTGGTGGTGCAACTAGAGTGCCTCCTTGATCCTTGGGGAACCCTGGTTCTACCAAACCACTATTCTTGCTGGCCGTTTACTTACCTGCAAACTGATAACCCACCTTTTCTCCCATAGGAACCAAAGTTATAGTTTTTGTCCCAAAAATGGTCTGTGTTTAACTGACTTTTGCATTGAAAACAAAGTAACTTTGCTTTAAACCCAAAACTGTTGTACTTACCTGTATTTTGTAAGACCCATTGTGTGATATCTCGGCATATCACCCCAAGTAGTCAAAGCAACCTAAAGTCATTTCTATGTATTCTAAACGGTTTTGAAAACGCATACAAACCTGTAACAATTCTAATTTCAACTACAATTGCATTCCCTTGCATTTGAAAGCATATTTTACCTACCTTTTGCGAAGTTCTAGAAATAAAACATAAGTATACCTTTTTATACTTGCCTAATTGGTCTGGATTCTGTCTGAGTGTGTGCCATCAATCTTGATTGAGTGTATACAATAAATGCTTAACACACCCTCCTGATAAGCCTAACTGCTCGACCACACTACCACAAATAGAGCTGTTAGTGATGATCTCATTTAACCTCTACTATATCTCCCGGGATCCACTGGACTCTGTGCACACTATACCTTACTTTGGTATAGTATATTCAGAGCCAGCTTACTACAATACCCCACGCACCACTGTTATCGCCACCTGGGATACTGGAGCAGTGGTTCTGGGTTTAGCGTGGAAGAAGTCTATAGACAATTCATAATATGATCACCACTGGGGGATAGACAGGAAGCACACCACAGCAACTCATCTGTTTGTTTACTGCAACACAAACTGCCCACCAGTCCACTCTATACCTGATTGTGTTATTATATTTGAATGAGACGGGCATCTTGGGAGTATGAATTCAGCCGTTTCTTTATCTTGTGTCCTGGGCATGCTGTTGCTGGTACAGGCATCATGAGGCCCTTTTGCTGTGTTTTTTTGGTGGCATTCGGTACTGAAGCTGTTGGAGCTTGCTGTCCCAAAGCAGGGGACTATGGAGATGGACAGTAGCAGCTCCTGTTTCTTCTGGGACAGAAGGCAATAATAAGACACTTGTATTTCAGTTTAACGGAATAGCATGGAAGTGGTTTGAGTGGACCCAGGGTAGCAGTGGCGGTGTTTCCATGAGAGCGGAGGAGCATCGCCCCTCCATTTGAGAGCGAGAAACATGAAAAATAAAATAGTAATAAAACAGATTTATTACTATGTTCTTTTTCATGAGGGCAGCAGCCAAGTCTGAGGGTGGCCCAGCAGCAGGGAGTAATAGTGTGCACTTCAGTTTAAAGTGCGCATGTCACATTGGCTGAATGTCTTGCTACGGCCAGCCTGAAATGCGCACATTAAGCAATCCAAGCAGTCTTAGACAGCTGGGTGAAGAGCAAGCACAGACCCCCAGTACTTTAAGGAACGTTGTATCCGCGTACTCCAGCCAATCCTGCTGCTTCTCTCATGCTGCTTTAGCCGCATGAGAAAAGCATTTGGATTAATAGTGGGGAGTTGCTGGCTGGAGCTCTAGGAGCCCGTGCTGACGAGATTAAGAGGAGCGCTGAGCACGAGGCAGTAAGTAAGTCAATCTTTTTATTTTTACAATTTTTTGTTTAACTCTGTGAGAAACTCATGGTGCTTTCAGTCTCTCCTCGAGAGCTCTCAGTCATGGCTCTTCATAAAAACTCTTTAAAACGGACCACCATTGAGAACTTTGGGATTGAGACTAAGGACCCTACTGGTTTTTATTAGTGCCTGTCAGTGGGTTATATATTTCCCCGTCACTGCACCAGTTTTGTTTGCCGCTTGCCACCACTGCACAGTAGGCAAGGGATAAAGGACTCCAACTGTGAAAACTGGATTGTTTTACTTCTGGTGTGTTGACGTCACTGTAGCATTGGACCCAAAGTAGACCCTACTTAGCATGGTCCAAGGCTTACTTGGTGGTTAAAAATTTGGAACTCCACAAAACAAACAACATTTAATGAATCAACGCAGAGGCTGGGCTTTTAATATTAAAAAGTACTTTAAATCATACACAACTAAATGCTAAACATAAAGTTGCAAACATACACCATAAAAAAATTGACCTCTCTAGCTTCTCCTGAACTAGAGATATATGTAAGAAGGTTTCACTTTGTTAAACAGCATAAAGGACTTCCTAAGCTGTTTGTATAGAATTTACAATGTAAACCCCATTCCTGTTGTATTTGCTAAACAGTTTACAATGTAAAATCCCTTCTTATTGTATTTGGCGGAGTTGACTAGCTAAAACCTCTAAGTGCATTTACATGGCATTTCACAATGCAAACCACGTTCCTACTGTATTTGACACAGTATGTTTTGTTTGTATCACTTATGTGCAAAGGAGCTATTTCATAGGCAGATTAAGATTAACACAACTGATGTCGAAATCAAATGCCCAAAAAGATTATCAAAGGGTGTGGGGCTGTAGTCCGCGACCATCATAACGTTCAGTTTAAACTGTCTGCACCAACCATACCCATTCAGCACTTTAGGGAGGCAGAGCAGTCCAAGGCTTACTCAGGGAGATAGTGTGGAATGGAAACTAAGAAATGTGCAAAGCAGAGAATAACATTCATTAAGTCATTATCCAGTCAGTGCTTATACTTTTGAAGAAAATTAATTCTTGGCTAAATATGAAACACAGGAGAGACCAGAACTTGCTAACTCGTTCGGGACCAGTGATCTATGTCTGTGTTAAACAATGGAAGGCTTCTCCCTATATTGTCAAAGTTAACAGTGTAAAACAGTTTCCTATTGTATTTCTCACAGATTACACAGTGTTAAGCACCTCCCTATTGTATTTGTCAAAGTTCACCATTTAAAGCCCTTCCTATTAAGTTTGTTAAAAATGTCACTATATAAAATCCATTTATTTCGTATTTGTCAGAGTTCACAATATAAAACTGCTTCTTACTGTATTTGGCACAAAATTAAACCAGGCAAAGACCCTTCATTTTGTATTTGATAAAGGCTCTATGTTAGCAGTGCCTCTATCGGTTATGAGCAGTGAAACAACTGCATTGGAGGGCTAACTCAAATGCCGCCCAGTCAAAGTTCTGTAAAGAAGATCAACAAAGTGGCGGAGCCAAAGCCCATCACTCTGTCCTGCTTTTTAATTATTTTTTTGTAGTTACTTGAGCGCCATTAGACAGCTAACAGTGTCTCTAGCTAGACCTAAAACGGGATATTTTCTAGTGTCACAGGGTGGGGCAGAATACACTTTAATTTAAAGGATTCCACCTACTGAATACACAGGGTTGGGTAAAGCAATATCATACAAAATATGCAGTGAAGTTTCTGAGACTAGGTAGGAAAAGAGTTATGTCACAATCAATTGTTGTCGGTAGAAAGTACATGACTTTTTAAGGTTTGACTTGAACTCTTTGTGGGACACCCCCGCGCCGCACGGCCACCAGCTGCTGCGTGTGCCCCTTAGCCTGATCCCTGCCGCGCTGCCTGCCTCGCCGCCGGCTGACTCCGTTATCGTTTGTTTTGATTTTGTTTTGTCCGACATTTGTGCTTGTCATACTGTTTTTGTATTTACTGCATTCGTGCCCGTGTTAGCGTCTTTATTCCCTTAGTGCCTGTTTATTTTATTTTTTTCTGCTTTATCAGCTTGTGTCCTTCCTGTTTGGCCGCCTACCTCGCCGCCCTCCGTCTTCCCTCCCCGCTCCCCGCTTCCCGCCACCACCGCAGACCCCGCCCCTTTTTTCCTTCTGTTCGCTCCCCGCTCCCGCCTCCCAGCTGCTCCGCCCACCCGCGCACTTGGCCTTTAAATGGCGACCGTGCGACACAGGTAAGTGTGACCCACTTGTGGGACACCCCCGCGCCGCACGGCCACCAGCTGCTGCGTGTGCCCCTTAGCCTGATCCCTGCCGCGCTGCCTGCCTCGCCGCCGGCTGACTCCGTTATCGTTTGTTTTGATTTTGTTTTGTCCGACATTTGTGCTTGTCATACTGTTTTTGTATTTACTGCATTCGTGCCCGTGTTAGCGTCTTTATTCCCTTAGTGCCTGTTTATTTAATTTTTTTCTGCTTTATCAGCTTGTGTCCTTCCTGTTTGGCCGCCTACCTCGCCGCCCTCCGTCTTCCCTCCCCGCTCCCCGCCACCACCGCAGACCCCGCCCCTTTTTTCCTTCTGTTCCCTCCCCGCTCCCGCCTCCCAGCTGCTCCGCCCACCCGCGCACTTAGCCTTTAAATGGCGACCGTGCGAACGCGCAGCGGTCACGCGCAGCGGGCGCGCCGATTGTGCGCCGAAGGCGCGCCAAAGGTAAGCCCGTCTGCGCCCGTCCGCGACCGGATCGCGACCAGCGCCAGGACCCCTGGCCCACGAAGACCCCGACCGACTCGCAGGACGTACTCAGCCGCCACCCTCAACGCACTCAACACCGGTCGACGCCCAGAGTGCCACCAAGCCACACCACGTCGCACCCACGGACCCTTCAGCTGCCACGCCTGCAAGTTCTCCTGCATCCGGACCTGCCTCACACCAACACCCGCCAAGTCAAACACCAGCAGCACCCACCTCAAGTGCATCCTGCTCAACACCCGCTCCGTCCACAGACACGCCATCGAACTCTGGAACCTCCTCGACACCACAGCCCCTGACGTTGCCTTCCTCACGGAGACCTGGATGAACGCCTCTTCAGCTCCAGACATCGCCATCGCTATCCCAGAGGGCTACAAGATCGTCCGGAGGGACCGAAACGCCAACCAGATGGGAGGAGGCATCGCCATCGTCCACAGGAGCACCATCCGTCTCACGACCAGCACCGACAACACCCTGACCAGCGCCGAACACCTGCATTTCCAGATCCACACCAACCCGAACACCACCCTCAGAGGCACCCTGATCTACCGACCCCCTGGACCACGCACACAATTCAGCGAGGACATCGCCGACTTCGTCAGCCCGCATGCCCTCCCCTCCGCTGACTACATCCTCCTGGGAGACCTCAACTTCCACCTGGAGAACAACAACGACCGCAACACCAACACCCTGCTCGACAACCTCGCTAACCTGGGACTCAAGCAACTGGTGTCCACCCCCACCCACCTCGCCGGACACACACTCGACGCAGTCTTCTCTTCCAGCACAGACATCGACTTCAGCCACGCCACTGAGCTTCAATGGACGGACCACAGCTGCGTCCACTTCACCTTCAAGAGAACGACGACCCACCACCACCAGCAACAGGCCGCCCGCAGAAGCTGGAACAAGATCACAGCTGACCAGCTTGCCACCTCCCTGAGCCAGCACCCTCCTGCCAACTCAGCGAACCCCAGCCAGGCCGCCGACAACCTCACGAAGTGGATCAGCAACTGCGCGGACGAACTCGCCCCACTGAGGACCCCGCCTAGCAGACCCGGCAGCAAGAAGGCCCCATGGTTCACCGACGAACTCAAGAGCTCCAAGAAGAACTGCAGAGCCCTCGAAAGTCTGGAGAAGGGAACCGACACCGGACAACAGGACCTCCTTCAAACTTGCCACCCGGAAACACCACCAGCTGATCCGCGCCGCCAAGAAAACAGCATTCAAGGACCGGTTGGACTACAACGCACACAACTGCAAGGAACTCTTCAACATCGTGAAAGAGCTTTCCAACCCCAGCGCAGGAAACAACGACATCACCCCATCGCAAGACCTCTGCAACTCCCTCGCTTCATACTTCCACAACAAGATCGCGGACATACACAGCAGCTTCAACAACCAACCAACGCACACCATGACCGAACAACCGCCCCCCACCACCACCCTCCACGCCTGGACCCCGATCAGCACCGAAGACACCATCCGCACGATGAACTCATCCACTCCGGATCACCGACCGACCCCTGCCCTCACCACGTCTTCAACAAGGCCGACGCTGTCATCGCACCCCACCTGCGAGACATCATCAACACATCCTTCGACACCGCCACCTTCCCTGAGAGCTGGAAGCACGCCGAACTCAGCGCTCTACTCAAGAAACCCACAGCGGACCCCACCGAACTCAAGAACTACCGCCCCATCTCGCTCCTCCCGTTTCCAGCCAAAGTCATCGAGAAGACCGTCAACAAGCAGATGGCCGCCTTCCTCGAGACGAACGGATCCCTCGACCCCTCACAGTCCGGCTTCCGAGCCAACCACAGCACCGAGACCACCCTCATCGCCGCCACAGATGACATCCGAGCCCTGATGGACAAGGGAGAAACAGCGGCCCTCATCCTCCTAGACCTCTCCGCGGCATTCGACACGGTCTGCCACCGCACCCTAGTACGGCGCCTCAGCAACATCGGCATCAAGGACAAGGCGCTGGAATGGATCATCTCCTTCCTCGACGGAAGAACACAGAGAGTCCGCCTTCCACCGTACAAGTCAGAGGCCTCCGAAGTCATCTGCGGCGTCCCCCAAGGATCATCTCTGAGCCCCACCCTCTTCAACGTCTACATGAGCCCCCTCGCGGCCATCGTACGCAAACACAACCTCAGCATAATCTCCTACGCCGACGACACCCAGCTGATCCTCTCCCTGACCAACGACCCCGCCGCCGCCAGAGCCAACCTGCACGAAGGGATGAAAGAGGTAGCCGAGTGGATGACAACCAGCCGCCTGAAACTGAACTCTGACAAGACGGAGGTCCTCATCCTGGGCTCCTCACCCTCCGCCTGGGACGACTCCTGGTGGCCTCCTGCCCTGGGCACCGCACCCAAACCGACAGACCATGCACGAAACCTGGGCTTCATCCTGGACTCCTCCCTCTCCATGACCAGGCAAGTCAACAACGTCTCCTCGGCGTGCTTCAACATCCTACGCATGCTACGGAAGATCTTCTGGTGGATCCCCACCGAGACCAGGAAGACCGTCACCCAGGCCCTCGTCACCAGCCGACTGGACTACGGCAACGCCCTCTACGCCGGTACCACCGCCAAGCTCCAGAAGAGACTCCAGCGGATCCAGAACGCCTCAGCCAGACTCATCCTCGACATCCCATGAACCAGCCACATCTCCGGACATCTGAGAGACCTTCACTGGCTCCCCGTCAACAAAAGAATCACCTTCCGCCTCCTCACCCACGCACACAAGGCCCTACACGACCAAGGCCCGAGCTACCTCAACAGCCGAGTCAACTTCTACGCTCCCAAACGCCACCTCCGTTCAGCCAACGACGCCCTCGCCGCCGTCCCCCGCATCCGAAGAGCGACTACAGGAGGAAGGTCCTTCTCCCACCTGGCCGCCAAGACCTGGAACTCCCTCCCGACCGACCTGCGCCTGACCCAAGACCACCTCTCCTTCAGGAAGAAGCTGAAGACCTGGCTGTTCGAGCAGTAGCGGCACCCCCCCCCCCCCCCATCCCCCCAGCGCCTTGAGACCCTACGGGTATGTAGCGCGCTTTATAAGTGTCACTGATTGATTGATTGAGTAAAGCGAATGTGGCTTGGGCGAGAGTTCCCAAACAAGGCATTTGCCAACAAGTGTTCCAAACTTTTCTTGAATTGGGGTTTGAAATCTGAGGATAGAGGCATAAATATCTTCAAGATTTCACATTCCTTCTGCCACCACAATGGAATTACTTTAGCTTTATCATGCCTTTTCTGTGTAGAGCCTCCTTGTATCTCTGAAAGACACAGCAGACCATTGTGTATAATTGATGTGCAGCAAAGAGAACCTTCTCTGGATCGAAGTGGCTCTTTTCTTTTCCGATCTGGGGGACATGCATTTAACAACTTTTTCTTCCTATGTTTTTGACACTCTAAATGCCGGATTGCCAGTATTGGTCAAAAAATTGTTTGGATCTCTCAGAATGGCAACACCCTCTGTGGAAGGGATGAGTCTATCATTTGAAGGGTCTGGCTCTTTCTGAGAGGAAAGTGTTCTGTTTGGAGAACATGTCAGAAAGACCAGGTTTTCTTCCATTTAGTAAGGCACGACTCCTCAGTAGTGCAGGACATTTTGGAAGGGAAGGATTTTATTTGGCAAGGTTCATGCACTGCTACATATTTTTCATCATACCTGATATTGTTCCAGAAGTGAGAGCCCATGGTAAACTCTTAAGTAAGAAAAATGTGTTAATGGACCTGTGGAGCCTATCCATTCCTTTGTGTTGAGTAGTGATGTCCTTCTTGGCCTAGCAGGCTTGACATTCATACTTTGCAGGCTGGTAGCAGGTGAACCTTGAGCCAGCAAGTTTTCCTTGATACTAAGAAGGTAGCAGCGCACAGTGGGGCAAATGGCAAATGTGCCTAGTGGAACTTGTTTAAAAAATGTACTATGGGCAGGTTGAAACTAATTCAACTGAGGTCCTGGGACTTTGACTGCATATGTTGTATGATATTTGCCCACTTCCAAAAAAAGAAAAACAGCGGTAAGGGGATGGCAAGATGATATCTCTGTGGTGTCAGTAAATGGAACAGCCTGTAGGAAATGCCAGGTTTTGAGTTCTACGGGCAGGCATGGGTCTTGACTTGTAGGTGTGGGGCAGGCATTGGTGTTGGCTTGTGGCTTGTAGACGTATGGGGGACAAGATACTCATATTGCAGGTTGATGTGCGTATATTGCTCTTAGAGTAATGACACTGAGTGGAGCTGTGCATTTATAAAGGTCCAGACAGTAGTGCTGCTGTGGGGTAGAAACTATGCATAAGATAGCTATTATGTTATGGTAGATTTTCTAAAGCACTGTTTCACTACCAATGCTGCTCTATTTTGCTCTGATTAAGAAAGAAGAAACACACATGGTAGTTTCCAGATTGTTATGAAGAAAACAGAAGTGTCTCAAGAGAATGGAAGTTGCTGGTCTGTGGCTCTCATGGATCCTAATGCACTATTCTAGAGCTTTAAAGTCTGCAGTGAGAAAGCAGGTCTACTGGCCCACTTTTTAAAGACTAGCGATAACACAAAGCTAGCATGTTGAGCAGATACCTGAGGGCAGTAGTAAAGTACACTTTTTAAAACAAGAATGCCTTCCCTAAGACGATTTGAGTTATGTGTTTGGCTGCTGCCATCCAGTGCAGTTTTCAGAAAGACTTGACCTCAGGAGTTTATGTGCGGCCAAGCCTTGTTGCAGTATTGTAGTAGTTCTCTGTGGGGGTCACTAATAGGCATCACTAGCGAAGTCTAGTCCAACACACCATGCACTCTTCATGAAAAAATTAAGAAGGCCAAGATCATTTGCAGGCCTATAAGATGAACATGACCATAGCCATGCTGTTCAGCTTTCTCCTATATCCAGCTTTAGTATATACCTGGAAGTAGTGAGGATCACCTAAAAGTGAGAGGATCACCTAAAAGTGAACTTTTTAGGAACTGCCTAGCAATGTTGGCTAGGGTTTCCTTTTGATCAACATGCTGCCTATTTGATTTGAAATGGAAAGTTGGGGCTCTAAATCCTTGTCATGTTTCTGTGGAGCTTTGTCGAGCAGCTAGCATTAGTTTTCGAAGGGTACTGTGAAAGTATAAGATACTTAAAAAACTTACACACACAAAGATTTATGTGAAGTGAGGGTTATGATTCTAAATGGAAACACCACTTGAATAGAAGGGCAGAGCAGAATTGTGGACTGACCAAAGTCTGATGGAGAGCAACAAAGGGAAGAATGGCTGAAAGAGTGTGGATTGTGCACAGTCCTATTTGCAGCACTGGTTGTATACAGACCATGTTTTATCCATAGTACCATTTTCACCAATAAAGGGGCACACTTTAAGGGAAACCAATGGACTTTCTATAGGGGTAGATGATGATAAATTGCCCTGAAGTACAAAAAAAAGTTTATCCCCCGAAATAAAAACAAATTCCACCACCAACAAGGCATCCACCTTGGAAGGTAGTTGAAGGAAGAGTTGGCCTCCAAGGTGATTTTGAGTGACTCTGACCCCTTTGCAATAGGCCTCAGGCTCTTGTTGTGCTTCCTTCTTTTTTTTTTTTTTTTTTTGGTATAACATTTTATTGATTTTGTCAGTTGCACATACAGGGTTATACTTGTAGCAGCAGCATCATATAAACACATTTCCAAATAACGTACAGTAATTTACATTCCTTGTTTTAACACTTCTTTGAGTTCTTTCCGCCGTATTGCCAAATCTGCCAGTGGGGATGTACACAAGGACCCTCTGTATTGGTTCCATGCTTTCCATTTCTTTTCCCACTTCCTGGGGCACCCTCGAATTATGAAGCCTTCCTTTTCAGCTATCGTACATCTGTCTAACTCCTGTACCCATGTTCGTATGGATGGCACCTCTGTAGCCCCCCAGTGGTGTGCAGTCTCCCGTTTGACTAGGGTGAAGCCAAGCGTTACCATCTGCTGCTCTATCTCCGTGAGGTCTGTATCCTCCCATATATTGAGTAGGCCCACCTGGGGCGTGAGGGTCAGTGCTTCCCCCAGCGCGGTTTGGAGCTTAGTTGTGGCCCCCTCCCATAGTGATCTGATCGCGGGGCATTCCCATATTGTATGATAGAAAGTGGCCTCCTGTTGACATCCTCTAATACATAATGAGTCATCCCTAGCGCCTATACGCGCAAGGACCACCTCCGTCATGTAGGCCCTATGCAGGACTTTTAATTGGGTCAGTCGGTATCGGAGGGTAATCGCTGCCCCCCTGGGAGACATCTAGGCCTCTCTCCAGTCTTCTTCCTCAATGGGCCCTATGTCCTGTTGCCACTTTTCTCGAAGCACCTCAAATGTATCGGGGAGGTTGTTACATAGCTTTTTAGACGTCAGGGATATGGCCTTCGAGTGCAGTTGCCCATCTAATAATCGGTCTTCCAGAGGTGATGAGTCAGGGATATCATGTGGGTCAGTGAATGCTGTCCGGAGGGCATGTTGAACCTGAAGATAGCGAAATAGTTCACCTTGCGCCATGTGGTAGGTTTTCTTCAGTTCGTCAAAGCTAAGGACGGCTCCTTTTTAGGTCTCGCCTGACCCAGCGCATGCGCTGGTCTGGCGAGACTTATTGAGAGGGCTCCAAAAAGTGCTACCAGGCCAGCCTAGAGCTACAGTGCATGTGCGAGGGCGCGCGCGCCGCGCTTTACCGCGATTACTTTCACTTTAGCGGCCACACAGGCGCTTTGATGTTTGAGCGTGATCACGATCACTTTTACTTTCGCTTTGCATAGCCAATAGGTCTCGCTTTTGGGACATTATAAGTATTTAGTTATGCAACTGTTGCATGGCTAAACACTTATAAGGTCCCAAAGGCGAGACCTATTGGCTATGCCAATGCTTGTTTGAATTGTTAGATATTGCTGCAGTTCCAGTGTGAGTAAGAATATTGTTCCAGATCCAGGAAGATAGGCGGGGACCTTGCCTTCCTTCTTTTTTTATTTACCTTCTTGCGTTTCTTAGTCTATAGACCATGGGTCTTCAAACTGGGGGACCTCAAGTGATCGGGGAGGGGCAGGCCCTGGCCAAAGGAAGCATTTTGCTAACAGTGCTTTGTTTTAAGGGGGGTGGGGGAGTGTATCACTAACATCTTTTTGTCATTTATATCCTGGCTGGCAGAAGGTATCAAAAGGGAACGGACTCCAAATACCCTTCAATACCCCCAAACCCATTTCTTTTAATCCCACTGTTGATGTTTTACACGTTAGTAAGGCCTGCCAGACCAGGATAGTATGTTTGGCAATCATGTATTTGAACGGTAACAGAACGTAACTGCAATGTTGAAATCTTAAAATATTTAAACATTGCCAATTTAATAGAATAATAGTGAAGAATTCTGAGGGGGGGACGGGTGTCCCCAAAATAGGGGGGTGCAGCATTAAAATGTTTGAAGACAACTGCTCTAGACTGACCAGCCTTACTCCTGGTGTGGCTCGGTCTGCCTTGTCGTATAACACATCCACGTAATTGTAACATCAGGGATTTTGTTGGATACAAATGACCTGTTTTCGCCAATCAGGTGGTGAAGAATGCGAGTTTGCTCCCGGGAACAGGCATAAAACAGAAAACACTTGCTGCCTCCTAACAAAGATGGTTGCCACGTGGATCAGTTCACTTCAGTCTGCCCTTAGTCAAAGACAAATGCCGGTTTACTTGGCAAAGAAGGCTACAGAGAGACCCCATAATGTGTATTATATTTGTCAGTAAATCGATGTGAATGAAAGGTAAGTAGTAGAGGAATGATCTTGTATTCTTGTGGAGTACAAATTCTCCTAAGACACTAATGATACTATATCATATATTTGCCTTCAGAAAATCTGTATGGAACTTCTTTTCATTGGTAATTCCTGAAAATCTGGCATGCTTCTCGCACTCTGTACCTGTGTTAGACGCATGCAATAGCAGTCACATTTCTTCTTCAGTGGCTTCCGTGCTCAAATAGGGATGTATTTAACCTGCTCTACAAAGGTTTCAGTATAACTAAGTCTTCAAGAGATGTGGATAAAGTCGATATTATAGTGTATCAGAAAACCCAGCATATTGCCTAACTTCCAAGATTCTTAATAGCTGTGACCTGTACACTATGTGTAGAACATTCCATGTAGTGGAATTGCAAAAAAGTATGTCATTAATTGGGGCCTCGCCTCTTTCTGTGTCTATCGGTGTAGAGTGGTAAGGGAGACTCGGAATAAGGGAAGCTAGAAAAGCTGCATTTATTCACCCCTATAGCCACCATCTCTGTAGATTCTGTTTTTTGTACTATAAGTTACGTGGTTTGTGTAGTGCACTCTTCACGGTTACCTGCAGAATAACCTTCTTGAGAATGCAGTTTGTCAAATTGTGCTTTTTTCGTGTTAGTTTGTCTGGCAACAATATGCAAGTTTTGTTTTGTTGACTACGGCAGCATGAGCACCGAAACCCCTTATGCTACTTTGAGACCTGTGTTAACTGGTCGTGATTAATAAGGTTTCACTGACTGTATCTTGCCAGCCATTTGCACTTGTACATTGTTATATATATCGTGTGACTGACTTACTGTACCAACTTGTTCTCTATGAAATTGGTTAGTAAACGTTCCTATAGCTAAAGCTTTTTTCTTTGATTGGACCTTTTTTCACCCACTCCTACCTCAGCCTATCTGGGTACTTATAGGTTTCGATGTTTGGTGGACAATCTGGACATCCCAAAGTCCGTTTTATTTGAGAAGGCAGCCGGGTTGTGGCGGATTGCACTGCCAGGACAAGTCCCAAAGGTACCAAAATATTGCCCACCTCAGATAGCCAGCTGCCACTTGACCACAAAGTTAAACATTACTTTATTAACAGTGTGCATTTGTGTGGTGAAAGTGAGTTAGTCTATCCTCGTGTCAGTCAATTACATTGCAAACTTTTTAAGCTTTCAACAGATTAATCTAAAAGGAGTGTGTGGGGTATGTATCATGTACCTCAAAACTCAACCCCTCTTGTCTAGCCACAGTATAACTTAGTTGTGAGTGGTTTTATTTTTAATTTGATCTGGTCTGTTTTTCTCTGTATGAAACTTGAATATAGATATATGAAACGTGGAGCCTTCTTAGCAGTTAGTTCCCATTGTTCCCTCTGCAGGATAGTTTCTTCAGTAAACCAGCATTTGCAACGCAATAGGTTACACATTCACGCAAATTTCAGCTATTGACATTGCAAAGACAATGCCTTTTTTTCCGTTTTTAAAACGTAAATAAAAGGCATTGTCATTTGCAATGTCAATAGCTCAAACTCGCATAAATGCGAGACCTATTGCATTGCAAATGCTTGTTTTATCAAGTCTCCGACCTTTGAGATGCCGATCAAGTCCCATTTGTCAAACCCTGGTTGAAAACATAGTGTACCAAGTCTTTGGGACTGCCACAGTGGTGTCGCCTTTGTAAGGACGTTTGCCCACCCTAGTTGAGAATTCGCTCGGCGCCAGATGTCAATTGTATGGGACATGGGGCCTATAAATGTATGTCTTTTGCCTTTAGAGTAAAGCGCTCCCAAATATCCTGCACAACCTGTTTGGTACTTGTCGAGCACGAATGCCGGGTCATCAGGGGGCCGGTACATCCAATGATTTATCACCACCAACTGTGAGGCCCAATAGTATAGTTTGAGGTCCGGTAAGGCTATACCACCATCGTACCACCCCTTGGTGAGTTTTTTCAGCGATATCCGGGGGGCACCGCCATTCCACAGTAGCGTACGAACCTCACCCTCTACCGCTGTAAAATAGCTGTCTGGAACCTTATTCGGGCAATTTTGAAGGATGTACAGGAATCACGGGAGAGCTAGCATCTTAAAGAGGGCGGCTCGGCCTGCCAGGGAAAGCGGCAGTGACCGCCAATGCTCGACAACGGATCTCAGTCGGGTCAGCGGGGGGGCCACGTTGTGGCTGTAGAACAGGGCCGGATTTGCCGTAACATACACCCCCAAGTAGCGAAATCCATCCTCAGCCACCTCCAATCTGCAATCAGTGGGGAGGGGGGGCACCTGCCCATGGAGCATATACAGTATAGATTTGGCCCAATTAATGGAATATCCCGCGTACTTACCAAAGCTGGTGAATATATCTAGAACTGCCCTGATGGACCGATATGGGGAGGCAAGATAAAGGAGGATATCATCTGCATATAGTGAGATTTTGTCCTCCAGATCTGGCGCCCATTTCAACCCTTTTACTATGACATCTCGCCGAATCCATGCCGCCAATGGTTCAAGCATTCGGGAGAATATCAGTGTCGACAATGGGCAGCCCTGTCGGGTGCCTCTCCTTAACTGAAAGGCTCGAGATGTATGGTTGTTAACCCGTATTTGGCTCCATATGTCCTCATAGAGTAGTTGCACCCATGTTAGGAACTTAAGACCGAACCCAAACCGCGCTAGTACCTCAAGTTGTGCTTCCTTCTTGATGTCCCATGGATTAGGTGGTTCCAGAGACACAAAACCGTGAATTTTCAGTAAGACATATATTGGTTACTACTATACATTGTTATTCCTATAGGAGTCACCGATAACTCACAATCAATGATTACCTGTAAGTTGTTCTCCTGATTTACACAACCTTCACTGGGTAAAGATCTGCAGATCACTAGATATTGAGTGTGCTTACCAATATAATTGGTTTTTCTAATGGGGTTCATTTTGAGATTGTTATGCAACATCTATTTGTTTATTTACATGAGAATCTACATATGAATTTTATTCACCAAAATACACGGACAATACCTTGAATAGCTTTTAGATATTTAACATAAGTTGTCCTAGCATGGAAAGTATCATACACCTATTCACAGGTGTCCCTTCAGAAAGACTGCCTTCATTGAAAATCGTAAGCATTTGGGAAAAGGAAATGAATGTTGCGCACACAAACTGGAAAGTTCTCTGCTTCTTTGTTTGTGTGGTACAGTAGTCTCTGTTCACACCCATGAAAAGGGTGGCTTCTTGAACTAATGTCCATTGCTGAAATAGATAGTTGGGTAGTTTACTATTTGAAGTGTCCCGCAGCATTAAGTCAACCTTGCCTAATACTTTTTAAATTGCTCTGAAGACTCTTAAAGACAGCAAAACATCCTGTTGCCAATATATAACCTCAGTGACAATTGAGCGGTATTTTACTACTGAATTAATGTGGAAAAAAGGAAATGAAAGATGCAAGTGTTACATCCTACCACAATGCGGCAGGGCCTTCCTGAAGGCACACACCAGTAAAAAGTCCTGTGCTTTGTTTAAGTGCTACCACAATCTGTTTATAGATTTTAGGAGATGTTGGTGTAGGTATAGGTGGCAGAGCAGTGGAGGATTGTTGCCATTGGTATAGAAATGTGGGCTAAAACAATTAATGGGTCAGGTTAGTGGAGCCATATTAGTATTTAAATGCTGAAGTGGTTAGGCTGATCAGTGCAGTAGGCCGCAAGAAATGGTTTGTAGTATGGATTGGAAACTTGAAATTCCTGTACATTGGGACTCTTCAGCTAGAAAGTATTTTACCCACATAAACTAGGTGTCTCTGACCCCTAAATGTGAAATATTTTAAGATGAATGGTGTGATCCATAGTGTAGTCAGCTGAAAACTGCTTGCAACATTACATGGCTTCAACACTTTCCATGCAGCCTTGAGATGCATTTGGTCTAGGATAGAAATGATACAGTTTAGTGTTCCATATAGCCAGAACCTGCACTACACATTATTTTCAATATATATCACATATATCGTGCATTCAGTCCGTTCCGCAGAGAGCGATGCATTAAACATGTAAAACAGTTTTTCCTGGCCCAGTGGGCTTCATGGAGCACCTGTCAACATCATAAGTCTCCAATTCACCAAGCTGCTGAATGCGAAACAGCGTTTACAATGCTGTTGGTACAACGCGGTCAGTACAACGACCGCGTTGTTACCACTCATACCATTACAATGCAAGTCATTACAACGACTTGCTGTAGGGGGATTTAGGTGTTGGATTTGCAATCCAACACCTTCCCTACTGTTGCACAGACTGTAGCTGGAATAGTAAATGATATTATTCCAAACTCCAGAGCCCCCTACAGCAAGTCGTTGTTATGACTTGCGTTGTAATGGTACGCGTGGTAACAATGCAGTCGTTGTACTGACCGCGTTGTAAAGGCATACGTTGCAACGTCCTATATTCTGCTGAATACTAACACCGCAGTGGCAAGCCGTGAATCCTTTGACTCTCTAATGGTAGCTGTAGTCACAGTGGAGACTTACTCATAGGAGGTGGCGTGAAGATTGGTACCAGATACCTTGTAACACAGCCTATCATAACCAAATACACGAGGTATTGCTTTTAAAAAGAATGCATTTTATTTAATGTTTTATTAATAGAGCTATTAAATTGTGAGCAATGGTGAGAGTTAGAAGTCTGTAAGCATTAGGGTTCAAAAGTGCTAATTCTAAACATCTGTAACAAAACTTCCAATTTAGGGGATGCGCTCCTGGTTAGATCTGTTCAAGGATTAATGGGTATAATACCCCTTCCAGAGAAAAGGAGAGCAGACCATTCTCTCTCACGCTTCTCAATGACCAGTTAGACAGTCAGTCAACCCTGCCAAAGAAACACTTACCTATAAAGACAACAGGGTCAAATCAGGACACTTCTCCAACTACATGTCTACAAACGTGATCTGCTTAATATGGTGCCCCTGCAATTTAATCTGTGTAGGGCAGATCACAGAAGGTCAAAGACTAAATCATTCAGCACAAAAGTAGGATTAGACATCATCACAATGTGACTGCCCAACTAGTATCCCATTTCTCGTTAATAGCATATTCTGAATTTAAACAGCAATTAATTTGACAAATCAAATTACCTTCAAGAGGTGGCAATATACCATTGTGTTTTAATGGAAGAGAATCGCGGTGGATCATGAAATGGGCCTCAGTCACTGCTGATCTTAATACAATTGGAGAATGGAGTACTGTGAACTAAATATCTATATTGTTTTCCATACATTCTACTGGCACCTACAAGAAAATGAGAATACGTTGTTGTCCTAACTCCTGTATCTTGTCTCGCCCATGTGTATTCCAACTGTGCCCATTATGTGTTATTTTTGTTGCTTTATCATTGTTTCCTAACGGTGCACTAATGGTTCTCTCTGCAAAGTGTGATATAAATGCTCTGAGTTTCCTAATCATGCCCTACATATGATTATTATATGCACATTTTGATATCAATCTGAGCACTCGCTACTCCTAGATAGTAATGGCTGCCCTGTCGCTAATCTTGAGCTTTTCTAAAATTGAATTGAATGTGCTCTTAGTTGAGGAAATAATTACGACTTTGTTTTTTTATTCTCTATTTTTCCACACACATCGCGTCTCCTCTTTTACTGTGCTATATTACCAGTATAACCAAAGGGGATGATGGACGGAGTGTTGAACATTGCAAGCACTCACCCACAGTCAACTGATCTGTGTTTAATACATCGCCATTCTTTAGCTCACTCCGCCACCCCAGTTCAGACATGGCCATATGCAAATCGGTCTGACTTTGTGCCTCATGGGAACAGTCCAGCCCGAACTGCCAAGCCATGTCTTCCATGGACTGGAAACAAGCATCCTGGGACCGGTTTCGAGTGCATAACCCTCATCAGCCAGGCTATCTTGAATCCAGTGGCAAAGTGAGCAAGGGACCCACGTATGGGCATACCCTGCCAACTTAGGGAGAACAAAGCAAAACCAAAGGGGATGATGGACGAAGTGTTGAACATTGCAAGCACCCCCCCACCCCCCCCCCCCCCCCCCACCCCCAGTCAATTGATCTGGGTTTAATCCATCATCATTCTTTAGCTCACTCCGCCGCCCCAGTTCAGACATGGCCGTATGCAACTGGAATCAAGCTATCCTGGCTGAAGATGGGTGAAACCCCGAAACCGGTCTTAGGATGCTTGTTTCCAGTCCAGGGAGGACCTGGCTTGGCAGTTCGGGCTGGACTGTTCCCATGAGGCACAGGGTCAAGACTGATTTGCATATGGCTGGGTTCAAACTGGAATGGCAATGAGCAAAAAAACGATGGATTTAGACCCAGATCTCTGTACTGGGGTGAATGTATGATATTGTTCTGCATTCTGTCCATCAACTGTTGTTTTTGCTATATTACCAGTATGCCATTGATTGTATAAGTTTGACCATTATGCAAATATTTTCAACATATAGGCGCATGTTTTAACCTGCAAAATATCCATCTGTTGAGCTGTGAGATGTATTGTGTTGACTATTCTTTCTTCTTTTGCTTGATTTATAACCACTATTGGTCCTCACTGCCATTGGGTCCTTTTTCAGTTATTATTCTGTGTCTTTCAGTCCTTACTGCCCTATGCATAAGCATCTTCCATATGTATGTGTCTTTTTTTTTTTTTTTTTTAATCACCCCCTCCCTTTCATATTGTATCAGGCTATATTCCCATTGGCAAACTGGACTGCTGCCAGTCACACATCAATCAATCAATCAGTCATTTGTAAAGCGCACTACATAACCGCGAGGGTCTCAAGGCACTGGGGGGGCTGCTACTGATCGAACAGCCAGGTCTTGAGTGTTCTCCTGAAGGTCAGCAGGTCTTGGGTCTGTCGTAGGCTCAGTGGGAGGGTGTTCCATGTTTTGGCGGCACGGTGGGAGAAGGATCTCCCGCCGGTGGTGGTTCTTTGGATTCGCGGGACGGTGGCTAGTGAAGAGGTCGGCGGAGCATAGCTGGGGGTTGGGGATGTAGGAGGAGAGACGTCTGTTGAGGTAGGCAGGGCTGGTCTTGTGGAGTGCCTTGTGTGCGTGGATGAGGAGCTTGAAGGATATCCTCTTGTTGACGGGGAGCCAGTGCAGGTTTCTCAGGTGGGGGATGATGTGGCTGTGGCGTGGTACGTCGAGGATCAGTCGTGCCAAGGCGTTTTGGATGCGTTGCAGTCGTTTGATCTTGGTCGGGGCTCCCGCGTAGAGGGCGTTTCCGTAGTCGATTCTGCTGCTGACAAGGGCCTGGGTGACTGTCTTTCTTGTATCTGTAGGGATCAATTTGTAGATCTTGCGGCGCATTCGGAGGGTGTTGAAGCATGAGGAGGAGACGACGTTGACTTGCTTGGTCATTGAGAGCGTTGAGTCTAGGATGATTCCCAGGTTGCATGCGTGGTCTGTGGGTGTCGGGGCTGTCCCCAGTGCCGTCGGCCACCAGGAGTTGTCCCAGGCTGAAGGGTTGGGGCCGAGGATGAGGACCTCCGTCTTGTCCGAGTTCAGCTTCAGGCGGCTGATCTTCATCCAGTCGGCGACGGCCTTCATTCCTTCGTGAAGGTTGGCTTTGGCGGTGATGGGTTCCTTGGTGAGGAAGAGGATCAGTTGAGTGTCGTCGGCGTAGGGTATTATGCTGAGGTCGTGCTGTCGGGCGACATGTGCAAGCAGGGTCATGTAGATGTTGAACAGTGACGGGCTGGGGGAGGATCCCTGGGGTACGCCGCAGATTATCTCGGAGGCTTCGGATCTGAATGGGGGGAGGCGGACGCTCTGGGTTCTGCCTGAGAGGAAGGATGTGGTCCATTCCAGAGCCTTGTCTCAGATCCCTGTGGCGTGGAGGGGTGCGTGTAGTGTGCGGTGGCAGACGGTGTCGAAGGCGGCGGAGAGGTCTAGGAGGTTGAGTGCTGCGGTCTCACCGTTGTCCAGCAGGGTCCTGATGTCGGTGGCGGCGATGAGGGCGGTCTCGGTGCTGTGGTTGCTTCGGAACCCTGACTGGGAAGGGTCCAGGATTCTGTTTTCTTCGAGGTATCGGGTTAGCTGTCTGACGATCTTCTCGATGACCTTGGCCGGGAACGGGAGCAGAGAGATGGGCCGGAAGTTCTTGAGGTCTCTTGGGTCTGCCTTGGGTTTGTCTGCCATCATGTGGTGGTCTACAATCTATTGCCCTCTCTCTGCTTACTTACAATTGTCCCTGAGATATCTCTCTATCTCTCTATCTATCGCAAAAAATTGTAGACCACCACATGATGTGCGACTGTCAGCAGTCCAGTTTGCCAATGGGAAAAAGGAAACCATGGCAGTGAGGACGCATAGTTGGTATATATGTATATAGAATTACCTACTGGCAGTCGTCAGTAGGTAGTTATAGTTCGGACCATGTTTCAATAAGAAACTTTTTGGGGTTTGCCTATATCTTTGGCACCGTTTGATGAATCTTCACAAAATGTTCTGAAAGAAGTGCCCTGGCAAATCTTGTTCTGCATTGAAAGTTTCAGGGTGATCTGTGAAGTAGGGGCTGAGAATTTGTTGAGAATTTCAAGAAAATAAAGATAGTGATATCAGTGGCTGCGGGTCCTTGGCGAGTAATCATGACAAATGACTAGCTTTTGTAGGGAAATGCAGAGCTCCGATTGGCTGCCAGCACTTCGACCAGGAAGTGGCTCGGCTTCAGCCGAGTCACAAAAAATAACCTGGAAAGGGGCAGTGTAGGAATACCCTGACCCCCAAGCCTTGGTCTTGGGTTCCTCCTGGGACCATGTTATGGCAAAAAAGCATTACAATTCCGCAAATTTGTGACATTCGCAGCAAAAAAAATACCCGTGCGGGCTCCCACGCTTGTTTTGATAATGGCCCTAGATGGACCAGGTCCCGGGGGCATGTCATGTTGTGTAGCTCAAACATCGTTGGAGGCCCAGTCCCTTTTCTCAATCACTCTGCAGAGAAGCATCCTGGTGCACCATTGGTTGGGGGTTGAAGTTCCCTGGGCTGCTGAGGGTCGTTGAGGGAAGAACCCCTATTGTTGCCACAGGTACGCCGCCACTGCAGGATTGCTCAGACCCCATCAGAGGCCCCTGCACCTTTCTCAACCACTCCAGAAAGGGACCTCCTGGCGCGCAACTGGTTGGGGGATGTAATCTAGGAGTGAGCGCGCCTATTAACGGTGCTGTGCCGAGGGTTGGCTGAGTTTTTGCTGAACTCTATGTTCCAAGCGGAGTGGCAAAACTCTACGAGCGGAGTTTATCGCGAGCGGAGTTTATCGCCAACCCTATCAGAGACTCATAGACCCTCTCCGACACTGGTACTCTCTCACACCCACTTCCAAACCTACTCAGACACTCCTACACCCACTGAGACGTTCATGCACTTACACACACACACACTTAGGGTCCTAGTACGAGTCTGGTGGTCTGAGGGCTGCCAGTCTCGTGGTGGCGCGGCGGTGGTGGATCCAGCCAATGCTGCATCAGCGGTCCACCCTGGTACCGCCGGCTCCATCAGGGATCTGCCGTTCCCTGGCGTTGGAGCAGTGGTCAGAGGCTGCAATATGCTTGGCGGGACCGCTACGGTCCCACCAAGCATATTATGAGTTTCAGGGCTCCCATAGTGCCTCAAACATATGTGTATGCACAAGGGAGAATAACATGTGCCCCCCTGTGTGCATTAACATTCAAACTTGGCATGGACTTTCGAGTACTTAACGTGCAGGAACCTTGTAGTGCGGTCCCATTGCGATGCCTTTTTTAATGGCACCGCCGCCTTTAAAAGAGGCACTGCCATGGGACTGCTAGGCTGCCCACCCGCCAGACTAAAAAATAAAATCGTAATAGGCCGGGCAGGCGCAAGCTTTGGTGGAGAGGTGGCGCGGAGGTTTGCACTGCCGTGCCACCGCTCTGACAAAATCGGAATCGGGGCCTAAGTGTCAAAAGTTAGTGGTTGCAGTTAGTTTTGCAAACCAAAACTAAATTTATGGTTTTGAACCCCACTAGAACTAAAACTTACAGCTGCAGACTCTCCGACACAACCACAATAGAGCAAGCATCACATTTGTATTGTTTAGGGCTAAGGCTAATGCCAAGCCTAGATTGGGGGGGGCATCTTTATACGGAGCAGAGATCTGGGATATGCTAACCGTAGCGGCCTCTCTCACTCCGAGAATAGGTTTATTAGGCCCATATTTGTGCTCCCAAGGAGCACTCCATTGGTCCCACTACACTTAGATTTGGCATTCAAGAACATTTCTCGTAAGGTTGATCTTCGCCTATTACTGTATCGGCATAGGATTTGGAACTCATCAGCCTTGTATGCTTATAGAGACACCTTTAAAGATATATTTGTCGTTCCCAGCATCCAGCAGATACCGTGAAGCTTGCACATTAGGGCCTTGTTTAGGAAGTTGGGTCTGGGAAGTTTCTGTGAAGCACCAGCTACCCTCACTCCTAGGTCCAAAATGTTAATTAAATCTGCCTATTGGCAGATGATACATCAAGAGGTGATAGGTAGCAGTAGAGGCACGTTGACTCTGGATTTGCTGGAGTTGAAGTTGTCGCCCAGTTATGAGGACATGATCGATGAGATCACTACCGCTCTGGCAAGGCATGATCAATGAGATCACTACCGCTCTGGCAAGGAAATTGTTCTTAAAATTTAGATACCAGTCTCTAGCCATTATGGTCTTTCGTGCTAGGTAGGCAAGTGCGATCGATCGGAGCACAGAATGCCCTGCATGTAAGGGGCCTAGAGAACATTTATCCCACTTTCTATTCTTCTGTCCACCGTATGATTCCGAGAGGAGAAAATGGTTATTACCCCTGTGTAGATCCTTGAGTATTAGGAGTATTAGGAGTTACGTGGTTGCCACCAGGCTCTTAAGATCTGGCACATCTAGGTGTTTGCGTTTGCAAGATACCTCCAGGCAGCCTGGATATGGTGGCTTAAGTGTGTTCGTTCACTGATGTCAGTTCATCCAAGGAGAAGCATTAAGGGGGGCTGGAGGTCTCCAAATGTGTAAGGCCAGACCTGCCTCCGCCCAGGGAATTGAAAAACAGATTATCATGATGGTTTTTTTTTTTTTTTTTTCAATTCTGTTTTAGCTATTGTTTTAAATTGTTATAGTTGTCTTAAATACAACTTTAGGCCTAAAATCTTTTGAGCTTTTAAATCTCCTTGTTGCTTGACAAGTTGCACTATGCACTTTAATTCTCTGGTGAGAACTAACATATCTGGGTTCCCTCCTATTGTTTTTTTTTTTTTTACTTTGCCGGATGGCATAACAGACCCTTCTGGGGCTACCCAGGGCTTTCTTTAAGGTTTTTGCCTTCTGGCACCCTATTTCATTATGCAGATATATTATTGTTAGATTCATCAACCATTTGTGCTAAAGTATATAATCAGGTTTGAAACTTATACCAGTCTACATAACTGTATTGTAGGAAATTGAGTTTTGCAATTACATTTTGTGTTTCTGTAATTGTATTTGATATCTGCTTTTATGTTTCTTCGAACAACCGAGATAAAGATGATGATGGTTACAGTTAGAAAAATAAAAGGTTACAAGCATTGGCATAGCCAATAGGTCTCACCTTTGGGACCTTATAAGTGTTTAGTTATCCAGCACAGTATCCTTGGTGCAGCAACAAGTGTTGCATGGCTAAACACTTATAAGGTCCCAAAGGCGAGACCTATTGGCTATGCCAATGCTTGTTTTGAGTGAGTGGCTCGTGCAGGTTTGCCACTGTGAGGTAGAGATGCTGCGAGTGCTTTTACAGGAGCCCCTGTGACATTGCGCCTCTTCAAAATGTATCTTGGGTCTGGTGTAATGCTTCTAGCCCCTATTCCCGTCTTTTCGCACCGAATGCATCCTTAAATGTCCCATGTGCAGCCGGGGTTGACACTCCTATTACCCCTGCCCCCCCCCCCCCCCCCAGTGACACTTTACCTTTCACGGGTGGTAGTGGTGGAGGAGGTGGTGAACATGGTGGTAGTGGACGTGGTGGTGGACGTGGTGGTGGTGGTGGATGTGGTGGACGTGGTGGTGGGTGTGGTGGTGGACGTGGTGGTGGACGTGGTGGTTGACGTGGTGGTGGACATGGTGGTGGTAGAGGAGGACATGGTGGTGGACATTGACCTGGTGGTGGTGGACGGTGGTGGACGTGGTGGTGGTGGATGTGGTGGTGGTGGTGGACGTGGTGGTGGACATGCTGATGGACATTCTGGTGGTGGATGTGGACATTCTGGTGGATGTGGACATTCTGGTGGTGGTGGACATTGTGGTGGTGGACATTCTGGTGGATGTGTTGGTGGATGTGATGGTGTTGGTGGACATGGGGGTGGTGGTGGACGTTGGGGTGGTGGACGTTGGGGTGGTGGACATGGTGGTGGATGTGGTGGTGGTGGTGGACGTGCTGGTGGTGGTGGACGTGGTGGTGGATTTGGTGGACATTCTGGTGGTGGTGTGTGTTGTGGTGGATGTGATGGTGGTGGACATAGTGGTGTTGGTGGGGGTGGTGGACGTGGGGGTGGTGGACGTGGTGGTGGAGGACGTGGTGGTGGTGGTCGTGGTGGACATGGTGGATTTGGTGGACGTGGTGGTGCTGGTGGGCGTGGTGGTGGTGGACGTGGTCATGGTGGACGTGGTGGGGGGTGGATGTGGTGGACGTGGTTGACGTGCTGGTGGTGGACGTGCTGGTGGTGGACGTGCTAGTGGTGGGCGTGGTGGTGGACGTGGTGGTGGTGGACGTGGTGGACATGGGGGAGTGGATGTTGTGGTGGGTGGGGTGGGCATGGTGGACGTGGTGGGGGTGGATGTGGTGGACGTGGTGGTGGTGGTGGACGTGGTGGTGGTGGACGTGGTGACAAATAGTGAGAAAAGGTAAAAGCAAAACTGAGTGAATGATAAAAAAAAAAAAGAAAGCAAGATAGAGCACGAGGGAAGAAGTGATGAGAAAACTGTCACAGTAAAAGAAAAACACAAAGTAAATGATAGCCATGCACGAGTGAATAACTAATGCTGCTATTTTGAAGCACACGCATGCTTGTCACAGTAAAAGCAAAACACACTGCTGGCACTGCAATTGTGTGTTTGCTGGCCCGGGAGTGTGCGTGCGCGCGCAGTCGGACCTTTTGGAAGCACATACTCGTGCTTGTGGGCGCGCCCCTGCCCGCTCCCGCAAGGTGGATGCTGCCACAAGCACGAGTATGTGCTTCCAAAAAAGAGCAGAGCGACGGCTAAAGGTCCTCCTAAACAGCGCATGCACGCTGCGTAGGCGAGACCTAAAAAACCATACAAATTTACTGTAAAAAACAAAGGTTACAGGGACGCAATAGTTAGGAAATAGAATAAAAAAAACATTAAAATTCACTGAACTAACTATAACTTTTGCCCCACCAATGCTCACATAATACACCACTCTTGACATGGTCAGTGACATCATTGATGATATCATCCACAGAACCACTCACACACCCACATACAACCTGTCATACCCCCACTCGCACACCCACTCCATACCCATTTAAAGACCCATACAAGTACTTACATAACCACTCACTTATCCATAGAGCCACTCACACCCACTCACAGACCCTGATCTTACAACCAGTCACCCATACAGCTACTGACACACACAGTTATTAACCAATTCAGCCACTCACACACCCACTCACCCTTACAGCCTCACAACAGAGCCACTCACTCCTACAACCACCCACTCACACAGCCACCCACTCACCCATACAGCCAATCACACTGACAGAAACTCTTCCATTACAGCCGCTCACACACCAACTCACTTAACCACTCACTCACCCATACAGCCACTTATACACCCACTTAATCACCCATACTGTCAGACACACCCACTCACCCACCCATACAGCCACTAACAGGCCTAGAAAAATCCACTCACAATGTCCATTGAGATTTTAGCAGGTCGAGCTATTTTTAGCTTTTACTCGGCTGGCGAGTTATTTTAAACTGGAAGGAACAGGTGTGCAATAAAGACGCCTTTAAATCTTTTTTTTGTCTTTTGAGGTCTGCTCAAGGACAGAGGTCAAATGTCAGTTTGTCTTTTTACTAATTGTTGCTTTTCTGTTCATGTAAAATGTGTTTTACTTTTCTTTCTCTTATTATGGTTAGTGCTTTCTGTCAAGTAAGTTATCTGACATTAGTTGTGAAACAAAAAAGCTGTAAAATATCAGGTTGTTTTTCTAATAGGACATTTAAACAACTTGTAAATGAATAGTACAATTATTTCAAAAATATATCCGGATTTTTTTTCGGTAATTTAGAAGTGTGATGCAAACAAAGTTTACATAGGAGCAAAACAAATCACAACACTTTACTTGGTGATGTGCAAATGGCAAATATTTGCAGAAACTGGATTTCCAGACATTGTACTCTATATAGTCTTAAAACCACATGTCAGTGGGAAACTCTGTGAGCATTTCAATGTAAAATCTGCTGATTGCAAATGACAGTGTGCTGCTACTTTATGCTTTAGCTATGTATTTATTAAAAGCGACAGTTTTTAAACCTGTGTTCAGAAACATTCCTCCTCCTGCACTGATGACAATGCGGTTAACGAACTGTGGCAAGTCAGCGGTCATGTGTATCCTATATGTGGGTAGATTTGTATTACAAATGAAGCAAAGGTTTAGTCTATTAACCCCTTCGCCGCGGCACGAATTCCGCCGCGGCGCTGAGGGGGGTTCGGGGTCAGCGCGGCGCCGCCATGCTCGTGACGGAACCACTCCGTCATGAGCCACGGGCGCGCTGTGCTCATGACAGAGTGGTTCCGTCACGACTCCGCCCACTTGCATTGATCGCCTGCACAGGCGGGGAATCAGTGCCGCGTAGGCGGAGCGGCCGCCAACGGCCGCAGCATGACGGAACCACTCCGTCATGAGCAGACGGCGCCCGTGGCTCATGACGGAGTGGTTCCGTCATGAGCAGGGAACGGGTTAAACTAAACCAGAGTTTACTGTACAGCAGACATGCTGAAATTGCGTATTTGATGGTGCTCTCATATGTGATAAAAAAGAAAATAGCATCTCCGTGAATTAAAATACTTGCCCAGGGTCAAGAGCCTTATAATTAGGTCGAGTAGATTATTCATGTCACTGGACCTGCAGGTCTAGTAACATTTTTAGGATTTTTCTAGGCCTGACTAAGTCACCCACACAGCTACCCAGACACCCACTTATACACTCACACACCCTGTACAGTCACTTAGACACCCACTCACAAACTGTTTAAAAAAAGGAATCGCTCATTAGTAGTACATAAAGTATACAAATGTAACTTTTGTGTTACCTTAACACACAGGAACATTTAGAAAACACTCACAATCACTGGATGATCTAATCAGTGATGTCATCCGAGATGTCATCAGTGATGTCACTGATCATGTCTTGAGCGATGGATTATGTGAGGTCATAAGCAGTGCATTGCGGGGGTATAAGCTATAGTTAGCTCAGCTAATTGCAACTGCTGAATTTCACTGGTTTGGATCGAGTGAAATTTGAACCTAACTATAACATCCCTGCTGGGGCGGAACTTGCTCGGCTGAAAGATGGCCGCGTTCTTGTAGAGCTCCGCTTAATGTCGCCACCATCCGTTCATAATCCGACCATATCCCTGTTGTGACAGCTTTGCAGTGACCTGCCCCGCCTGCTCAACTCCTCGGTAATCCTGCGGTGGTAGTTTGATCCCCGCTGACCTTCTCTGCATCGAGTACTGCGGGAGCTTGGTGATCGCATCGTGGCAGGGCTTTCAGTCCGCGGCCTGAAATTTGTAACTGCCCGGCTCCCCTACCGTCTGGGCCGGTCTCTCTGGAACGCGGCTGGTCGCCTGCCGCTTGTTAGAAGGCGACCTCAGAGGGGCCCGGAGGGACACTGACTAGCCTGAGGTCAACCCTCAAGGTATCGTAGCCGGGCACTGGCGGGAGACTCCTCAGGGGAGGAATCTCGTATCCAGGATCGTACACTCGGCACCACACGACAAAGAGACACCACACCGGGAGTTCTTGAGAACAAATCTTTATCAGATCGGAGTTGTAGGATCTTTATGATCAGCAAGGCAAATATATACAAGTGGAGCGCGGGCTCACAGAGTCTCGGAGGGGGTAGGAGGTAGCGGGACAGTCTTTGGGGATATGGATTAAATGCAGGGGCATACCCGGCGCACAGCTCACAATCTTCGAGCTGGGGGATACGCTTGTCGTCGTCGGGGTCCGGCGGGACCAAGAGAGTCTGTGGGAGCCGCGAGTCACTCAGCAGGGCTCAAGCACAGGTTCGGAGGTCTTACGATCTTCAGGGAGCCGCGAGTCACTCAGCAGGGCTCAAGCACAAGTTTGGAGGTCTTACGATCTTCAGGGAGCCGCGAGTCACTCAGCAGGGCTCAGGTGTTTCCAAAGGCGAATCTGCCGGACAGTCCCAGAGCATCCCTTGTTATAGGACGACTCCTCTTTGATGTCCGGAGTCTGTGCAGGCAGGGGTCTTGTCACCTGGGGGTCGCTTGTCGGGGTTTCCTGCCATTGTCTTTTGATCCTTTCAGGGCCGGGTCGGGAGGAGTCCCAGACACCCAGCAGGCGTGGAGCCAGCCCTCGGGGAGGCCGGCGGGCCGATCGAAACCCACCTTCCCAGGGGAGCTCAGAGGTGCGATGGAAACTGCTCCTCCCTCTCTCATCCCAATGGGAGCGCGATGTCCCCCAGCCGGAGTGGCGCCTCTAGGCCAGGGTCGCGCTGGGGCCGGGCGGAAATCATGGTGCATGAAGTGGGCACGCGGGCCCGGTGTGGCCGAAAGGAGGAAGGCCACGGACGGGGAAGTCCGGGTCGGGTGTGTGTGGGTTCTGGTGGGAAGGATCGGCTAGGCCGTGGGCTCGGGGGCTGCGTGAGGTGCATGGGTCAGGTTATGTGGTGCGGGGACAGGGATGGCTATGCTACGAGGCCGGGTCTAACACGCGTCCCCCCCCCCCCAGCTGAAAGCCGGAGAGAACTACCCATCCTCTTGGGGGTTCTCTTCGCTGAGGCGGAAGAACCGGGAGAGGCCATCGGCGTTGGCGTGGTCAGCACCCGGGCGGATCCTAGCTCCACCGACTTCTGCTCGCTGTACAGAAGGTCATTCTCCCAATACACCCGGTGCGTTTCAGTTTGGTCGCCTGCGGCCTGGGCCTCTGCCTGTTGCCGGGGCCCGACCAGGGAAGGACAGGTAGCCTGCTCTCGGCAGAACTCCTCTCGGGAGGGGCCCCCCTCGTGGCGCCACTGGGCCAACTCGGGCAGATCGCCTAACTCGGTGACCTGTGCGGAGTCGGAAGGTGGGGGTTCGTCACTGGCGACCGACCCTCCTTGTGGGGGGATGTGGGGACCCTCGGCGCGGACCATCCTGTCTTCAGTGGTCGGGGCGTCGTCGACTTCCCCAAGGGGGGTCAGTCTGGCTGCCATGGATCGGGTGGTGGTGCACACCACTCAGGGAGACCCATCATCCCTAGGTGGGTCTTGCGCTCGACTTGTTTCCAGGGAGGTTCTCACTGCGACTTTCAGTTTACCGACTACCCCTCCCCATTCAAAAGGCACCAGGGCTACCTTACACAGACTTTCCGTATTGTCAGCGGAAATGACCGGGCAAAAGACGTTGGGGAGGACCTGGTCTTCGTTGACCAAATGACTGAGGACATCGGTGATGCTGGCCCCGGTGTCAAAGGGCTTCTACTTGGTGGCCATTGATCGTTACGAGCTGCCCATATTTCTTCGTGTTGGAGGGCAGGAGGCTTCCAGGGACCATTTCTCTATCTCCTAAGGATACTAGGGCCATGGCTGCGGGTTCCCACTCTACGGTCTCCTCAACCTCCTCCCCCAGTGCTACATTGGCTATCTGTCTAGCGAGGGGTGCTGCCTGGGTGATGTGTGGGGCCATGGGGCATTCAGGGTCGTTGGCGTAATGCCCGGGCTTCAGACAACGGAAACCAGTGATGGTCACCCGGTGCCCCCGTCTCATGGGGGGGCCGGATACAGCTGGTGGGGGTGCCGGGAAAGGCGGCGGTTGGGTTTTCGGGGGACTGGACTGGGACTCTCTCTCCCCTCCCTGGTTTCCCCCCCCTCTCTGGCGGGGTGGTCCCTGACTGGCTCGGGGGTACTCTCCTACAGGGCCCCGGGAGACCCGGGTGTTGGTCCAGCGATCCGCCTCGACAGCCAGCTTTCTCGGATCCGTGAGCTTGCTGTCGAGCAGATGCTGGCGCAGTTCCACAAAGCAGTTCGCAGCCAGGTGTTCCCACAACATAAGGTCGGTTAGTTCTTCTAGGGTGGTTACCTTGCTGCCCTTGATCCACCCATCGAATGCGCGGTTGAAGAAGTTTACATACTCCACCCAGGTGGTGCCCGGGATCTTCCTGCAGTCCCGAAACCGCTGGCGGTACATCTCCGGGGTGAGGCCGTACCTTGTGAGGAGGGCCTCTTTCATGTGGTTGTAGGAGGTCTGCATGGAGGTTGGTAGGTCGAGCAGGGTGTCTCTCCCCTCGCTCAGGAATCGTCCCCACAACCCGGCCCCCCAATCCTTCTGCGGGACCCGATGGGAGGTCATGGCGACCTCGTATGCCCTGAACCACTGTTGAATGTCATCGTTTTTGTAATATTCTTTGACCACATCCTTGGGGATGTGGACCTTCTGCTCCGCCGGGGAGGCCGCCTCTCGGTTCCCCGGGGGCCGCGCTTCTTCGCTTTTTGCTTTTAGCTCCATTTCCTTCAAGCTGTGTTCGTGCTCCAGTTGAAGTCTCCTTCCTTCGTGTTCCCGTTGGAGTTTCTTCTCTTCTAGTTCTCCTTGCACTCGCATCTGTTCCACTGCTAGCTTTTTCTCTGCTAATTTCAACTCGCCCTCGATTTTGAGTTTGGCTAATTCGAGTTCGTGATGGCGACTTTTTTCTCTGTCTGCGAGTTCCTCCGGGGATAGGCCCCCGTCTGGTACGAAGCTTCGCACCTGGTTGCTGCTGCGTTCTCCTTGGGAGGGTCCAGCTTCGTCGTGGGGCTCCACCGCTCCTTCTGGGCGGGGGGCTCCAGAATCCACCCAAGCTTTCAGTGCCTTCTGCATATCTTCTTTGGTGTTGAGACCAGTGGTAGTGATTTTGAGTTCTTTGCAGAATTGCTTCAGTTCTCTGTGTGTGTACTCCTCCAGTCGTTCCGCCTGGAACACGGTACTGTTGTCGTTTTCTGTGAGAACCACGGCGTTTCCTTCTGCCATCTTCGTCGGTAGTGCGTCAGCCGTTCACGGTACGATCTCTAGATTATGGGCCCGAATCCCGTCGCTTGCCACCAATGTTAGAAGGCGACCTCAGAGGGGCCCGGAGGGACACTGACTAGCCTGAGGTCAACCCTCAAGGTATCGTAGCCGGGCACTGGCGGGATACTCCTCAGGGGAGGAATCTCGTATCTAGGATCGTACACTCGGCACCACACGACAAAGAGACACCACACCGGGAGTTCTTAAGAACAAATCTTTATCAGATCGGAGTTGGAGGATCTTTATGATCAGCAAGGCAAATATATACAAGTGGAGCGCGGGCTCACAGAGTCTCGGAGGGGGTAGGAGGTAGCGGGACAGTCTTTGGGGATATGGATCAAATGCAGGGGCGTACCAGGCGCACAGCTCACAATCCTCGAGCTGGGGGATACGCTTGTCGTCGTCGGGGTCCGGCGGGACCAAGAGAGTCTGTGGGAGCCGCGAGTCACTCAGCAGGGCTCAAGCACAAGTCGGAGGTCTTACGATCTTTTCGGGGAGCCGCGAGTGACTCAGCAGGGCTCAAGCACAGGTTCGGAGGTCTTACGATCTTCAGGGAGCCGCGAGTCAATCAGCAGGGCTCAAGCACAAGTTTGGAGGTCTTACGATCTTCAGGGAGCCGCGAGTCACTCAGCAGGGCTCAAGCACAAGTTTGGAGGTCTACGATCTTCAGGGAGCCGCGAGTCACTCAGCAGGGCTCAAGCAAAAGTTTGGAGGTCTTACGATCTTCAGGGAGCCTCGAGTCACTCAGCAGGGCTCAAGCACAAGTTTGGAGGTCTTACGATCTTCAGGGAGCCGCGAGTCACTCAGCAGGGCTCAGGTGTTTCCAAAGGCGAATCTGCCGGACAGTCCCAGAGCACCCCTTGTTATAGGACGACTCCTCTTTGATGTCCGGAGTCTGTGCAGGCAGGGGTCTTGTCACCTGGGGGTCGCTTGTCGGGGTTTCCTGCCATTGTCTTTTGATCCTTTCAGTGCCGGGTCGGGAGGAGTCCCAGACACCCAGCAGGCGTGGAGCCAGCCCTCGGGGAGGCCGGCGGGCCGATCGAAACCCACCTTCCCAGGGGAGCTCAGAGGTGCGATGGAAACTGCTCCTCCCTCTCTCATCCCAATGGGAGCGCGATGTCCCCCAGCCGGAGTGGCGCCTCTAGGCCAGGGTCGCGCTGGGGCCGGGTGGCCATCATGGTGCATGAAGTGGGCACGCGGGCCCGGTGTGGCCGAAAGGAGGAAGGCCACAGACGGGGAAGTCCGGGTCGGGTGTGTGTGGGTTCTGGTGGGAAGGATCGGCTAGGCCGTGGGCTGCGAGAGGTGCATGGGTCAGGTTATGTGGTGCGGGGACAGGGATGGCTATGCTACGAGGCCGGGTCTAACACGCCGCTCTGCCCTGCACTGCGGCCGTTGGCTGTTCTACTCCCCCGGCGTGCTGGAGGTTGCCGGGCGGCAGCTGCCGTGAACCTGCCTGACTCTGCTCCTGTTCCACTGGAGCCCTCTTGCCGCCGAGGCGCCTGGGCCTGTCTGCCTTCTTCCTCGGAGTGGCCATCTTGTCCGACGGCCTGGCGAGATCGCGGAGGGGAGTGGACCTCATCGACTCTGTGGTGGGGGCAATTTGTCTTCTTCCTGGCTGCCCCGCTGGATCTGGCCTGCAGTGCTCCGCGGGCGGGGAACCATCTCGCCTGGACCTTTGCCTGTTGCAGAGGCCCCCTCTTCCTGGCTGTCCTTGAGAAGCGGGCTCACACTAACAGATAGCTGGTGCCTGGGACCCGCTACCCTGCGCTCGATCCACTTTGCAGGTGCGTGACTTGTGAGTAGGTGCTAGAGGCCTTGTCCACCCCTGCTGCCCCATTCCCCCTACTCTACACCTACCTGTGTCACCCTCCATCATGGGCAAGCTAGATAAGACTCAGCCCAAATTACAATTTGAGCAGTGCAAATCCCGGCGCAATGAGGAGGGGGGTGGACGGTGCCCCCCCACCGAGATTGATGCCCCTGCTGACGACCCTGTGGGAGATATTAAACAGATCATTGCGTTCATGCAGAAGGGCCTTACTGCTATAGACTCTAAAATTGATACGCTGGCCTACAGAATGGACAGAATCTCCGAGCGCGTCCACAAACACGCCGAGCACCTGGATATGGCAGACCGCAGTATCACGGTATTAGCGGCTTTCGTTCTCCTTGTAGCCAAGCGCAGATTGGCGATGCATTGAATGAGGGGGCCGTTGCCCACTGTTGCGGAATTGGAACAAGATATGGTCTACTGCAATACTCAGTCTGATGTCTTTAATGAGATGCTTCCTCCCTGCAATCGCCCAAAAAGTTTCTGGGGCCTCTTTGCTCAGTATCAAGCTGCTCGGATGGCTGAGGCGCCCGTCCCTGATGACTAACCTGAGCTGCTGCTAGCCACATGGTAATACGTGCACTAGTGCTGCAGGCACCTCCCCCCACTCTCCCCCACCCCCCCCCGTTCCTGCTCCTGCCTGCAGTAGCACGCATTGCGCCGTGCATATACCCCCTCCCCCTCTTACTGAGTACCTCCCCATGCTCCCCCATGTGGTTCCTCTCTCGCCCAAACTCCTTATCTCCTTCCCATGATTGTTTTTGTATTTTGCATTGATGACGTATCCTTTATTATTTGCTCTAGTTTTTAGCGATCCACCTTTTGTTATTTTCTGTATGATTCTTATTCTGTTTGATTTTCGCATATGTTGGGGTCTTTCTTTTCAATTTGTATTGTCTGTTTATGAAAATGCAATAAAATACAACAATAAAAAAAAAAACTATAACATCCCTGTAACCTTTTTGTTGTTTTTGCTCAGTGATTTTATATTTATATATATTTTGCTTTATTTGGAGACCCTACAATAAATAATTGCCATCTGAGTGCTGGCAACACATTCTGCGGTGGTGCAAGCCTAAATTATTGGCCTCCTTCTGACAACACTACCCAATTCCTGTCTCAATTGGGCACTTCACACGGTGACTGAGCTTACGCATACGGTCCTCGATACATTCATCTCTATAGTATAGTCCCTCGTAGCTCTTTTCTATTTTGTAGAAACTCTTCACCCTACTTGAAATTTGGTAGGGTGATGAAAATAGCTAAAGATCCTGAAAACCAAGGGGAATCATGATGAGAGAAGTAAAACAATGCATGGGCCCGGGAGGCATAGAGATCAATGCCAGTAGGTACACAAGACACTTACTTGTAGAGGTTGTTATTTGCAAAGAGCCAAGGCAATCCTGGGCATGTTGAGATGAAAAGTATAACAATAAACTGTAGGTAGTGTGCGAAGCCCAATCGGTTACTTTAAGGATGGTCATTAGGTGCCCAGTTGAAACCGGAAACTGGCAATGTTGCCAGCTGGAGGCCGATAATTTAGTTATGCACTGCTGCAGAATGTGTGCCCGGCGGTCAAATTTCAATATTCTTTGTAGGGTGCCCAAATCTACTCACGTATAATAGACATACTTGTATAGTAATAGTCGTGCAGCCCTCAATTCTAACAATCCACTCCATTTTATGTAGAGAAAATGGCTGAAGACTCGGAGCCTAAAAAAACAAGTGCAATCTATCCTGGTAAGATAGCTTGGCCCAAACGCATCGTCCTTTCTTCAGAGGAGTTTGTAAATTAGACAATTGCTACACAAATAGGACTCTTACAAGGAAGAATTTAGAAAAGTCGAGTCTTTTTTGCCTTTATCCTGCTGGATTGTAATTGAACTACCTCAGGGTGTATTATAGACAAATTACATTGATAAATTCCCACCTCGTTTTGAAAAATTAGGTGGATGTTACTTGAGACACGAATACTATTGCAAAACAGAAACACCTGTTTTTATAAACTCATTATAATTTAATACAGTTTTCTAAAAGTATATTATGTCACGCTTTGATGTGTTTATATTTTTTTGTGTGACTTTTTTGTCGGTGGTAATAAAAGCAAAATCTTTGCAAAAGAAAGGTGTACAGATTAAATCTGTTTTCGAGTGATAAATGATATTCTAACTGTTGAGAAATGATGCGGTCCTATTCTTTTCTCATGTGTATTCTAAATGAATGGAAATAGCTTATCGTATGGTGCATGTGTTCTGCAGCCTGGGAAGCATTCTGATTCCAATTAGTTCCAATGTGTTGGAAGCGGGAAACAGCGTTTACAATGCTGGTAATACCACACGGGTAGATAACAACGCGGACGTTACATCGTCCGCGATGTTACTACGCATGGCATTAAATTGCAAGTCGTTTCAACGGCTTGTGCTAGATGGCGCCCAACACCAGGGAATGTGTTGGATTTTAAATCCAACACCTTCCCTGCTGTTGCGCTAACTGGAGTAGGAATAGTATGAATTTCTATTCCTACTCCAAAGTCCAGCGTGCCATCTAGCGCAAGTCGTTGAAACGACTTGCGATGTAATGCCATGGGTGGTAACAACGCGGATGATGTAACGACTGCATTGTTACCTACCGCGTGGTAACACCACGCGTTGTATCATATATTCGTTGGAAGCCCTCAAGCTTTGGTCATTTGTATGATTCACTAAAACAGTGTACTGTTTGGTAGACAGTCAGTAGACTCTGGTTACACTAGGAAGTTCCACAGTAGTAAAATCTGACAAATTGTTGTACAGTTTGACACTGAATGGATTACAGTTGAGGGGGTTCTTCTGCTATAGTGGAAGCAATCCGTTTCAACATGCGAAATTTACTGCTCCTAAAAGTTTTACTTGATATTCTTTGATCATGGTCCGAGTTTAGTTTTGTCCACTTATAACTAGGAGCTTTTTTCCGTTCCCTATCAGTTTGGGAGATAAGGGGGCATAATATACTTGTATCTGAAAAACTAAGTTGCTTGATTGTACCTTGAGAGAATATAGAGTGCATTGAGTTCTTAGCACTTAACAGTTTGACTTTGTAATGCACTCGGCTGATTTACAAACCCATATCTTAACATCCATCAGTTGCTATTGGGATGTTTCCGTACCCTGGTGGACCCTGACGGTTTGTAGGTAGGGCTATTGAGGAAAGCGATTTTAATGGCAGCTATCTCAAAATCTACCATGCTGGAAGAGTATTTATTTTACTGCAGTGCCTATGCCTAGAGCTCCAAAGGCAAATATGTAGAACTGACTTTGGTAGGCAGTGTGAAAAGTAACTGGGGGACCATTGAAAATGCAGGATGCCACGGGACATTCGTCGGAAATGGTCACTGATACCTTGTTGCTGAAAACTATCAGATGCAAACTTCAACGCATAGTGTCAGCTGAAGTAGTTATTGCATCCAGTGGTGACTGGTGGGCACGCCTTCTCCTAACCCTCCCTTACTCACACCTGGTTCATTGCTTTCTCCAAGCCTGACATGCCAGGCCTCCTCCCACCCAATTATGAGAAATAGAATCAGAAAGGGCGTCGGAGGTAGGGATTTTGAGCTGAAATAATAAACTTAGCCATCCTCTTAAAGAGTACAAGTTCCTCTAAGAAAAACTTGTCTAAGGTTGTTCCAGCAATCTTCATCAGATTTCTGCAAGCTCTAGAAATTCCATTATTGTCTCTTTTGCTACTGCAATCCTGCTTAACCTGGAAAGACCAAGTGGTTCCATGCTGATGAGCAAAATTCAAATTCTACTTAACGACTTTGGCTAGTTAAATCTAAACAGAAGAGCTCTTGAAAGGTTGTGACCTAATTCTCCATCCCAGGTTACACCTTGTTAAAAGTAGCACTATTATCAGACTATTCATTACGTGTCTTTGTGGAAAAAGGCTAGTTCTTGAATTTCGGCAAATTACAACAGGCCTCTTATGCATCACCAAGGAACTTAGTAGCTTATGAATCGATGTAGCACATTGTGGCTTTTCCACCAACCTGTGCAAGGAACCACATGGTGTTCTTTTAAAATCAAATTCAAATTGACTCCATTTGATAAAGCTCTGCACATGGAACCACACCATCTGGCAGTGTTCAATACATTGAACCTGTTCAACAAAACATTGCTGCTTAAAATCAACATGGCCATGCTGAAAACTTCATTAATTTATTCGCTTTTCAGAAATCAAGCAAATAATAAGCCCGGGCGGAGTTCTGCGAGCATGCGGAGTTGCTTGTTCCCCATGCTTACGAGATGTTTTTAACGTTTGGCAACGCGGATTGCGTGTTCAGAGGAGAAATATCGCACAAACTTCACCACGCGGTCGCCAATGGGTGCGGCCATCTTGTTTTTCTACTCTGTATGGTTCTGGGGCCTGTTATTGAATCCTCTCGAATCCTTTTCAGTCCTTTGTTTCTAAAACTTTTTTTCTGATCTTTTTTTGTTATCTCTCCCTCTCTCTTCTTAAGTGTATATTTTGTGATTTATTTCTACTTTTACTGCCCTTTTTTTGTACTGTTTTTCTATTACTTGCTATTTAATTTTTTTCTCCCTACTTTTTCTCCTGACTTTATTTTTTACTCTTACATTTTCTTTTCCGTACCCCCCAGAACCATGGCTAAGGGTAGTGCGACCAGGAGCCGCCTTCCTTGCTGAAGACTGCGCCCAGAAGGGGTGCAGGCCTAGGCCTTGTTCTCAGAGTTTGAGGCCGCCACCCTGTTTGTTTTGTGCATTGCCACCTCCTCTTAACCTTGGCGGCAGGCCTGGTTCAGACTATGGGATCCAAGAGTGTCCCTGCCAGTGGGCAAGGGTGCGCTGGGCAGTGTTTCGCTGCTTTGAGGCCCGGCTCAACCAGCTGACTCACCGGTGGTCCGACATCCTGGACCCGGAGTAGGTGTTGAGGTCGTGGGGTTTGGTGAGTAGCTAATTATATTACTATTGTGTGTTCTGTTCTGTGTTATTGCGAATATGATTTTTTTTTTCCAAATAGCAAGAATGCTGCTGCTTACATGCATGTAAGTTACTTTTAAAAATCTTAAATTATATGATTGCTATTCTTCTAGACAGGTGGTCGGCGCTACTAATCTTACTTGTTTGCAACTTTGCACTCGCTTGGGCTGATTGTTAGAGAAGTTAAGTTAGCTAATGCTAGAGAGACTCCTTTCCTTTGTCCTGTCACCTAGATAGTGGTGGTAGGTAGTTATCCTAGTTAGTTACTTAGTATTAGTTGGCAATTCTTTAGCAGTCCACATGACACATCCTCCATCCTGTGCTGCTTACTACAGTCCTTAGTAGAACCTTTTGTAGTTTGTTAGTGAGTGAATAATATAGCAACTCAGCACATCAGCAACCAACCAACAATTTGGTATATGCAATATGCATGCGTCCATCTATGCATTTTTGAGGACTAAAATAAAATGGAAATGCAGACTTAGTGAACAATTGGCCCGTCAAAGGGGGTAGATTCATTGATGATTGGTAATGAGATCAGAACTTAGAAGAAGCAAATATAATTTTTGGCAATTCATTCCAATGTCTTTGGAATAGGTGGGTTAGGTGGTACTTCGGTTTAGGATTCTGGAATCGGAATGGAACACTGGATTAATAAATAGGGAGATCGGACGGTCCACGATACTACTAGTCGATCAGATTAGATAGGTCAAGTTTATTGCAATTGTCGTTTCCTGTCAAAATCTTTTTAGAGCGTTTAAAAAATATTTATTATTTGTTTCACACCAATTAATTTTTGTCTCTTTATTATGTCTTACATGATCAGCATCTAGGGGCAAGAAGATGACGGGCTCTGCTGAGGCGGGAGCTGGAGATGCCTCCGAGGGTCAGGACGCTCTTCTACAGACGGCTCTGCTGCTGGCCCCAGTAAGTCCTCCTGTTGTTAATATTAATAATTATATTTCCCTAACTTTTACTGCACATTATTTTTCGAACTATTATTTTCGTTTCCTAGTTCTATTTTTTTAACCAAATCTTCTTCAATCTATCTGTTTCTAAATTCTTGTTATCCCTGAATTACCTACCTACTTAGTTATTATATTCCTAGTGTCTTTTTTTATTTTTACATCAATCTAACTGCCTCTGACTCTGGACTACTATTAGTCTGTTTAGCTAGCTTTATAGTTTATTCAGATTTTTCAGTCAGCTTTCACTCTCCCCTTATATTTTGTGGACTGCCTAGTGGTGGTACTACTGTAAGACTCGAACACATTGGTCCTATACTACTACTAGTACTCTGCTGTGCAGATTGCATGCCCAACTAAGGTATTCTACGCATGTTTGTTGAGATTAAAAGGCTTTCTTTTACTTTCTTTCTCATGCTCAATCATTAAATAAAATGGTCATGTTGGACACCCCAAAGTGGTGTATTTTTACTTTTTCTCGACCAGGCCTAGTACTCTTATTATTAGCAGCAGCTTTTGATTGTGAACAACTGATTACCGTGCACCATGTCTGGAAGGAAGTATGAGAAGGATGAAGGTACAATTATACTTTCTAACCAAGAGAGAGGACTCGAGAGACCTCATGTCCGATTGTCCGCCCAGTTGGTCGTTCTTTTTCTTTGTAAAAAGTTTTAAAACTCCGGTTCACCAATAGCTCTAGCCACCAAGTCCAGTCGTTTGGGTTGTCCTCTACTTGAAAGGTTTTTCGAAAATTGCCACCAACAAAATGCCCAACCAGATATTTTACAGTTTTTGATAGGATAAGACATACTACTGGCTACTCTACTCTAGTACCCTATTTGTACTAATGTGTATGGTGTATGGATGTATTGTATTTTCAATCTTGTTAGTGAATATAAATAAATAGGGGGAGGTGTATATGGCATTTAAAAAATGTGTAATGGTTTTTCGAGGTGTACCGAACACCAGTATCGGGGCCAGCGGCGGGGCAGGCGACGCCAGCCAGGAGGGAGCAGATGAAAAGGCAGAGGGGGATGAGGCAGCAGTGGGGGGCGGTGGTAAGTTATATTCATTACATATTGACAATATACACTCGCTGCAAGGGTGTACACTGTACTGTTGAGAGAGACTGAGTAGTTGTGAACAACGGTTGAAGAAGACACCCTTTACTTAGCAATAGCATTAGCGGCGGGAGTTGAGTAACTAATGGCCTCTTCTGTCTGATTTCAACTCAGCTGGGAAATCGTTATGAATAAGACTAAGATCAGACAACCTTGATGGATGGGTTGAACGAAAAGGGAAAGAAGGAGGAAGGACGGGTGAAATGTAATATATGGCTGGCAGAGAAGGATGTGTGGGTGAAGGAAGGGGGCCCGGGATGCATAGGTGGCTGATAGGAATCGGATGCATGGGGTGTTGAACGATAGGTGAAAGGAAGGATGCCTGCCTGGGTAGGTGAAACTGTGTGGGTTGGGTGATAGCAAACCTCCGTGGGGGGTTGATGGGTCAAACACAAAGACAAGCAAGGACAAATGGGTGGTGGTTTAAAAATATATTACAAATGTATGTTGTTGATGAAAGGTTTGTTAAGAGAGTAAGAAGAATGATAGCCATGTTTACTTTGAATGGATGGATGCCTGGATGGTATTCAATCATAGCATAGGTGGAGACTGTCAGTGGATGAAGAGAATGTAAAAGAAAAATAAATTGTGGCAGAATAGAAAAGCCAAGGGTGAAGATAAGAATGAGATTAGAATACAAAATATATAATGCTAGAAGATCAATGCAATGATAAATGGAAAAATCGCTGGGAAGAGAAACAAGGACTGTTTTGTTCAAGGTTTTTGATTCAAGGATGTATTTCAAAATACTCCCTTTACTCACAGTAGTTTGCAAGCACAACGTATGTATGTATCCCAACCCACCCATTATCAATCGCCTCCCTCCGACGCCCACTCCCTACCTATGTCATTTCAACGTGTCAGCCATGGGTGGCCTATCAGCTGCATGGTTACACAATCAATAAATAGTACCTCAAGCTATCCCATATATAATCATTAAGATCAGATATCATCTGCCTTGTTGTAGTAGTCAGGGTGAAAGTGAAATTGAGCAGTTGCCATTGATGTAACAGAGTATAGCCATAATAGAAAAATAATATAATTGTGTAGTTGTAGACTACAGCTGCTCCACCTGCAGACAGTATTAAATAAAAATAACGCGAGTCTGCAACATGAGTATGTATGTCAAGGGCGCAAGCTGACTGAGCTGGCATGCCTACAAGGTTAATTTAGCTAAACATGAGAGAGAGAGAAGACTTGTCTACTCCATAGTGCCTAGTAATGCCTGAAACTCCCACAAATGTTAGAGGCCGAGGAAGTGGGAGGATGCTACAGATGTTATGTACTGTGCTTGCTAGTGCTACTGTGCCACTATAATTTTATGTGTATAATTAATTTTGTGTAGCTGTTTTGCTAAGAGTATTGGTTACAATTGTCTTTGTTTTCTTTCTTGATACAGCTACTCCTTCCCAACCGAAACAACCAAACTGGAAGCAGTTAGCAGCCATGGCGTGGTAACGGAAGCTTGTGGCCTTCTGGGGGGGTAGGAGGAGGAGGAGGCGGCGGCAGCAGCAGCTGCAGCCTCCTCCAATTCCCCGGGCCCCAGCCAGTCCCCCAATGCCTCCAGTTGTACGGCGCTGTGGTCTGGCAGCCGCCCGCCGCACTTCTTCCTTGAACACTGCTGCCCACCCCTGTGCATGAAACTGCAAGCATTTAAGCCCCACATGCTCCTCTGGATGGCATGCCTAGAGGAGCGGATAAATGCCCTGGAGAGTAACAAGATCCTTCGAGCCCGCCACTAGAACTCCGGCGCATGCCCCTTTTTTAATCTTTTTTTTGGTGGGTGGGAATTGGGTGTTGGGGAAAAGTTGGGGTTTATGGACATTGGACTCTTATGATGGACATTGGTTGGGGTTAGGGAGAGGGATGGGTCGGGTGTTGTGTGTTTTTTTTATTCGTTTATTTGTTAGGGGAAATAATTATTTATAGTTTACATATGATGTAAATGTTTTGTGGGGGGGATTACTCTTTTACTTCACATGGCTTCCTTTGCTGCAGCAGGGCTGCAGCCAGTTTTTGATTGAAATAATCTGCTGATGTACTACATCAACAGATAGATGCGGAACCCTCACATGTGAATTGTCCTACTAGTCTATGCAGTCTGCAACTAAAACCCCCATGGACTCAGAAGGGTGTGTGAATTAATGAATGAATTTCCATATTAATTATGCCTCCCCAAACTTCTTCTCTTACCTGTGATTGATGTTTATTTATACTTAGGCGAAGCGATGGCTGCATGGGGATGATTTGGTTTCCCAAGGTGCCATGGTGGTGGTGGTGGTGGTGGTGGTGATAGTATTAGTAGTAGTAGTAGTAGTAGATACTGACTGTAGCATTTGCAAAAAAGAAAATGAGACAATCGGTCACCTGAGGGAGACTCGGGAATGAGCAGTAGAAGTACACAAGAAACTGCCATACAAGAAACCATTATGATAAGCACTGCTAAAGTAAAATGAACCAGAATGCCTGGAAGGCTAACCTAGTACAAGTTACAAACTGAAGTCAACTCTAGCTATGATGATGAAGCGGACAAGTGGCTTCGTAACCTTTAGTGCCGGAACTAGGATGATTGATGACTCGATGCTGGCAACCAAATATGGGCCAGATGTATGGCCCTTTGATTTAGCCCTTTGCAATTTGCGACTCATTGCGAGGCGCTAAATGAAATGTACAATAGTATTTTTACACTCTTTTGCAATTCCCAATGGGGTCGCAAATTGCCAGGCTCATTAATATTAATGAGCCTCTCGCAATTTGCGAGCCCAAGGGATGGTGGCCTGCTGGGCTCATGCCTGGGACTGCTTTTTAATAAAGCAGCTTTTTTTTTTTTAAATGCAGTCGGTTTTGGAAATGAAGCGTTTTCGTTTCATTTTTTAAGGGCAGGCAGTGGTCCCTGGGACCACTTCCTGCCGATAAAAAAAATATTTTTAGAGACAGTCACAAAGTTGAAGGTGTCTCTTGAAGAAGGTGATCATTTGTGAGTGTTTTGCGACTGCATTTGCGGTCACAAAACATTCACACATAACATTGTGGACGCACAATTCCTAAATAGCGAGTTGCAAATAAATTGGAACTCGCTATTTAGGAATTGTACATAGCCAACAGTGATTTTGCATGTGCAAACTGAGTCGCAAAACCATTTGCGCATGCAAAATCATGTCGTACATCTGACCCTAAATCATTATGATGGATTATTTATCTTCCTTTGGAGAAAAAAATTGAATACTTTGCATGGGTGGGCAATCTAATATTTCCAGTATGGGCTAAAGTGAAGTGTATATATACTTGGAGCAGAAGAAGATCCTCGCCCTGCCTTGAGTTAGTGTTGCTTTCACCACATCCGCCCCAGTAATTGTGTGATCAATAATTGGTGTAAATTTAATTTAGTCACGCCTCAAAATAAATCACACAGCCCAGGGAAAGAGGGTTAGGGTTTGATGAATGGTTGGGAAGGGGGGGAGGGGGGTTTGAGGGAAAGGTTTGACAAAGACAAACACTTCACATGGACAGCACACAATCTTGGCAGCCGACCATCATAAATCTGTTAAGGGAGAAAAAGGAAATGTATGCATGCATGATGAAGACTTGAGTAGTACTAGACTAGTAGTACAGGCCATGCATCAGTGTATTATTAATGATTATTATGCAATTGCCTTGCCTGTCTGCCACCAGAGAGACCCAAGTTACATACATAATATGTTCTGTTGTACCGGACTTCCTTTTAAAGCTCGCAAGGAAAATTAAAAAATATCTGTAGGAGTCAGATATAAGCAAACATAATAACACATAGTCGTAATGATTGAAGAGAAAAAATGAATCCAATGAAAATACTATAATTATTGTCAAATTGGGAGTTGCATCTCAGCATTCCTCTTGGTCCTTCCTTGTACTGTCCGTCCGTCAATCTTGGATGCCTGCCTGGCGGATGCGGTTTGGTAAGGTAAGTGTGAGTTTTCCCCCCAGTATAGCACAGGGTAAAGGCTGGCCTGTAAGTGTAAATGGAAAAACAAAAAGGATATTGAAAAATCAAGGAGAAAAGTAAAGTTAAACTGCATAAATTAAGTAGGAGTACAACAAGAAAACTTTCAGAGGCGGCATGGCTAAATCATATCTACTCTGTTTCCAGCAGTTACCTCCAACAGAAGCAGGCCCGCCCACCCAACCTCCACTTAGCTTAGATTTTGAGCCAGACGGCACTGAGCACATATATATTCTGTCTCTCTCTCTCTCTCGCTCTCTCACACACACATTTCATATTTGTTGTACTATTCTCCATTGAATGTCTGGCTTGAGAATTAATTTAGGCCGAGTCAGGAATGGGAGGAGTGAACTTACTACTTCACTGACTGCACACAGTTGCAACTCCAATCCAGCAATAAAAGAGTAAGACGGTGGTGATCGATTTGATGTGATTCGAACTAGAAAGACAGTGACACACACAAATAATAAAAGTAAATAATATTCCTTAGCTATATCTTTTTGGGTAGCTTTTTTTTTGGGGCGTCAAAGCAAGAAAGAAAGTAGCTCGAAAGCCTAGTTGTCAGGAAAGTAGAGCTCGTCGTCAAACTCTGGTGGTTCACCCAGAAGTAGGTCACCTAACACACTACTTCCATGACCTGACTCGCCGTCATCATCTTCCTGCCGTGCTACTTCAGGTATGGTGTAATCCGGTGGTATAAAGTGCTGATTAATTTTGATCATGGTTAACTTCTCCACGTTATGGGGCGAGAGACGGGTTCTTCTCATTGTGAGAACGGCACCAGTAGCACTGAAAACCTGCTCCGAAGAGACACTTGAGACAGGGCAAGCCAGATAGTTTATCTCCAGCCTGTTGAGCACTGGCCATTGGCGCCTTTTCCCATACCAATACAGCAATGGGTTTTGATCAAAGTAGACCTCTGTTGGGTCATCCAGATAGGCCTGGACCATCTGGGCAATGCTCATGGCTGCTCCTCTTTGCTTGGCCTCTTTTGCCTTTGCCTCAGCACAGGACTTAAGCTCCTGCTGTGGAAACCATTCCTGGCCAATTTTGGGGCTGATGCTCCTGTTTTTGTTGTTGATGATGTTCTTGGTGTTGTTGGTGGTATTGGCTGCTGTGAGCTAACCGCACTGCCCTCAGACTCTGAAGTTTAACTTGAAGTCGGCTGCCCTGAAGTACTTGTTGTGCCCTGGAGTAGCGGGCCTCCAATTCCAGCCGTTCTTTTTGTAAGTGACTGGCGTCCACAGCTATCCAGGTTTTGTAGTTGGCAACATCCCCGTCTGAAAAAGGAATGAAAGTGTGCAGTAATGTTTTCTACTGTGGATCCAGAATTGTGGCACAAATGTAATGGATGGCACAATGCCTCTTTGCACCCTTGTATTTTCAGATAAGCGATGGGTTAGCTCTCCGCCAACTCATATGCTTCTTTTTTTTTTTTCTTCTTTTTTTTTCTCCACACCTGTGTACATTGCAGACAACCCCTTCAGCTGTTCCTGTAACATGTCCAACATTGGGATAGCTTGGCCAATAGTACAGTCCGCCTTGCTGACTTCACGTGTGAAGACCTCGAAAGGAAGTAGGATCTCTTTCAGGCATTTCACTAGGCCCCATTGGTCCATCTCAATGATCATGCCTTCCACAGTAGCATCCCCTCTTTGCTTGGCCTATTCATTGATTGGTCTGTACTGCTCAAACAGATGTTCAAGCATATAATAAGTTGAGTTCCAACGTGTTGGCACCTCCTGGACGAGTGCTTTAACTGTCATTCTATTATCACGTTGAATGATCCTCCGCTGCTTCCGGGCTTTGAAACAATGGCTGAAATGTGTGCAGATTCTTCTGCAGGTGGTCAGTAAGTTGCTGACTGTCTTCTATTTTCAGAAAGTCTTGAACAATGATGTTAATGCAGTGCGTCAAACACAGGACCCTGAAATAGAAATCAACATAGCCTTAACTATATTACTGCCGTTGTCCGTGGCAACAAAACCAATGTTAAGCCCTCTTGGTCGCAGCCATTCAAAGACCTTGCTGTCAAAAGTCTTCCAAAATGTTTGCAGCAATATGAGATTTCTCCATGGAGAACATGGCTACAGTTGCATGTTTCCGAGTGGCATTAAAAATCTCAGCAGTGTCAACAACACCTGCTGCAGATATCTTTTCTCTAACCCCCACAAAAGAGATCTAGTGTGCAGTGATGCACTTTTAATCTATGGCTTGGCAACTGGTCCACATGTCTGTTGTCAGGTGGATAGTGTGAACAGCACTCTGCTTCAAAGCTTGTTCAAGCAATTTGAGCACGTCGTGATGTAGTGCTGGAACAGCAACTCTGGCGAAATAGGACTGGCTTGGAAACTTCCATTTCAAGCAGATGGCTGCCACAATTTCAAGAAAACCCACTCCTTCCACAAAAGAAAAAGGGAGGCGGTCCAGCGCTAACATTTTAGCCAGCTTCGCTTTGTACAAACGTGCCCTTGGGGGGGTTGCGTGCGTACTGCCAATCCGACCTAAACATGCTTAAAATGGTAGCATGGATTTTTTTTTTTTTCTTTTCTGGTGCCACTGATGCAGGTAACTTCTTGACGCCAGATGTTAGGCTCAATGCAAGTTTTTTCGTTGCGGTACTCTCTTGCCTGGGACCCCGTTGTGTCTAAGCCTAACTCTTGTGCCATTGCAATGTTGATAATGATGATGATGTGGGCGGTACCACTGCACTGCTGGGGACAAGGCTGCTTTGTGTAACAGAGAAAATGTCTCCCTCTTGTTCTCCTTCCACCGTGATCGGATCTTCTTCTTCATCCCCTCCACGAACAACACGTGCAGTTTTTTGGCCACTTAGGTGCGCCTCTCACTGGATCAAGTGGTGTTTTCTCTGGTGGGTTGTTTGGCCTCGGGTACCATAGTTTGTGCCAAGCTTACCCCGACTAACACCTTGTCCACAAATGGAGCATACAACAATGTTCACCTCCTTATTTCTAACCGGAAAAATGTCCCAAACTGGGGAGGTAAATATTCTGGCGCTGCTGGTGCCACTTGCAATGTTGGATGAACTGGTAGGTGGGTGTGACGTTTGACTCTCTGCAGTACCTACTTCTACTGAGGTGGTTGTGGTGGATGTAGGTCGCTGCCTGGCCTTTGCAAATATGGAAGATGGAGGTGGTGTTGGTGGTATCCGTGCCACATCCCTCACAGCAATTTGGGATGGGGTAATGTTGGTCTCTACTAGGGCGGGACTAATGTCCATGATAACTGGCTCGTCATCCTCCTCTATTCTACATCTACCTCCATACACTCTAAAGCTTTCCGGAACCTTCCTTTTCCCTAGCCTTGTCTCGTGGGTGTGGCGTGTCTCACTCTCATACTGAGGCAGGATCCACGTTGTGTCTAGATCATCAGAAGGGGGTTTGGAGAAGAACTTGATGGGCTAACCCTCCTTTTCCTTGCTGGGGATCTGGAAGACAATGGATCTTCTGAAAGAGTGGCTTGCTCTTCTTCTTGTTCTGCAGGAAGCTCGATCTCCTGAACTGCCCCTACTTCGGAAGGAACAACGACTATTGTGGGTGGTTGCGGCTGTTGTTACCCACATATCTGAGTTTCCTGAATTGATTGGGTACTAGTTTGCGATAAGTCAATTTCTACATCATTGCTCATCGGCGTTGGACTCGTGATTAGACTGGCCGCCTCTGTAACAGACATGGGCTTGGGCCTAGGTTGGTGGGGTGGGTCCACTGATGCAGCGGTGCTGCTCCCAGCTTGTTGCCGGGACAACGCTGCTGCAGGTGCAATTTTTGGTTGCCAAAAAAGGTCTTGGGTGACATACCGGTCTTGCTAAGTGGCAGTGCCTTCTTCTCACTGGCACTGTTCTTGGAACTGGACCTGGTACCTTTCTTTGGGGCCATCTTGAAGATGTTAGCAGCACAGTGGCACAAGTTGAAGAGCTGTCTGTAGTCACATATCACAAGACGTGCGCAGCAGGACTTCTGTCTAGCAGTACAATTGATGATGTTGTCTCCTCTTTTGTGTACCTAAAAGAAGCAAGAAGAACATCAGTGAAACGTGACATACATTGCTGTGGTTCAATTACTACTAGTACAAACAAACACACACATATATATAACTTAGTGTGTGGTCACACTTGTTAATGTTATTAATTTTTATTTAATGTATTACCTCAGTTCTTTATAAAAAATAACCATACAGTGTCGCCATTTGTGAGACTTTGACAACAAGGGCTTTCATGGTTTACTGTACAGTACAGTCAGGAAGGATAGGAAAGCAGGAAAAACAGCAACACAAATAGAAATGTAGCAGTTTGGCATTGTGCATCATGTGGGATGCAGCATTCAGGGAGCTACAGCTGACAATGGATGGAAGCAATAAGCCGAGAGGACCAAAGGAAAGACATGAAGGCCTATGGAAAAAGCACAGTAAAGCACACTAACTGCTACCACAAAATGCCCACCGGCCACATGGTCACGCACAAGTCACAACAACAAGCCGGAGGCCTGGAAAACGATGAACTCAAGCAGGCCTATATGGACGCAGACTTTACAAAATGGCCCCTGGCCAAATGGGGAGGCTCAGCCAAGGCAAATGCTGGCCCATTATTATTACAAACACACTTACACTCTGGCCAGACAAAGGAGGCATGCTAAACAACACAGCTTTAATGCAACAACCCACAGGGCTAAGAAAGGTTTGCAAGTTACACATCAACCACATACATCCAACAAAGGCATTTATTTAACTATCATGAAAAAAAGTGAAATGCAAAAAAAAACATTTTGCATTTCTATCCAATGCCATCCATTCCCTAAATGATGTTTAAATTCAACAGACACCACTGAAACAGTTGTTTCATGCACCCATGAGTAGCTCTGGGCCTACTGGCTGAAAGGCCTATTGGCAGACCACTGGGCTAGTGAATTAAATAAATATTGCAAATTGATTTCAAAAGGTGGAGAAAATGTAGTGAACTGTGCAGCATGTTTCCTTTATAAAAGAAGAAAAATTACTTCCAAAGAAACAACTAGGCTCCTACTGAAACTACAGGCCACCCACCACAATACATTTAAAAAAACGATGAAAAGTACAAAAAATGTAGGTGCAATGCCCCAATAAAAAACCCATTTTCATACTTGCTTGTGAAATCTCAAATTCAAAAGTCCTCAAATCCAATGATATATGATGCAGCAGACACAAAGAGTGATCCTTCCCGCTCCAACTGAAAAGTGAAAGGGGGATGGACAAAGCACTGGGAGGAGCCTGCTGGACAGGAACAGGAAGTTGGAAACTCTGGGGCACTTCCTCTTTAAAAAAGAAAAAGGACTCCTTCCACAAAAAAGTACAGCCGAATGTCGATCTGAGGAGTTTTTTTAAATCCAAATCATCATTTTGAGAAGGTTTTGATGCTGCTTAGGAGAGAACCTTCTCCAGATAGCAGATTCTGCATATTCGGGATCGCGTTCTTCACAAAACTTCCGCCGGAAGTCCGATGGCGCACCCGAATGACGTGCTAGCGATCGCAAACTCTCGTGGGACCGTGGGGCCAGCTACCAAATCTCGTGGCGCTCGCGAACGCATGGGATCTCGTTGGTGATCGCAGGCACCCGGTAAGTCGCTCCCACGCATACGATAACGCATTTTGGGCACGTGAACACAAAAAAACCTCTGTTCCATTGCGGAGTTGTCCCGCAACTCCGTGTTCTAAGCAGAACGCGGTATTGCCAATAATCCTCAAACTCCGCGAGCGGAGTTTTACGCCCAGGGTTGGAAAATAACTCCCAACTGATGTCTACAATTCAGACTACCAACCCCTCCGCCGCCACCCCTTGACCTTCCCACTCTGGTATCCTCGCCAGCTACGTTAACAGCGTGCTCTTCAATTTGGTAGTTCCCAAACAATCAAAAATGCATTTGTTGTTCCCCTCCTGAAGAACTGTAACACAGATCCTACAGTCTTGCGTAGGTACTGTCAATATCAGTCCGCTCTTGTCCAAGCATCAAAGTTATTGGAAAATATAGTAACTGCCCATCTTCCCAAATACCTGTGCCACAATAACCTGCTAAAGGATTTCCATTTAAAGTTCTATAAGGGTCTGAAACAGGGCTCCTGTAGGTCCAAGAATAACTGCTTCATGCCCATTTCAAAAGCCAAGCTCATGCATTGATGGTGCTGGATCTCTGTACTATCTGATATTATTGAACATAAAGTGCTTTTGGGTCTTTTTGCTACTGTCATTGGAGTGTGATGCGTCTGTATACCATAGGTTTCTTCTTTCTGCCCATCTAGACAAAGCAAGTCAGACTGGGATTGTTCTCCAACACCATTGCCATCAACTTACCTCTCTCACTGAACCACTTGAATACGTACATGTTCTTGCTCACAGTTTTTTTGAAAGCACAAAAAATGTCTCTGTTCTGACAGTCAGATCTCCCCAAGTTGAATGGGGGAATCAGGGTGATGGGCACCATAAAGCAAACTTCTTGAAAGAAGACCAGGGGTGCTATAAGCTTTGTCTTAGCCAAACGTAGGCAATACTACGCTTGGGCCCTGTTAACCCATCACAATTACTGTTCTCATGACAGTCTTTTGGGGCACCTCTATGCATCCTACCCTGAAGGTCCGTAATCTAGTACTGCTGTTTGGCAATGACTTGTTTACTGTTCACATAAGCGCAACTATAAAGAGTGCATCCACCATTTACGCCCACTACATTGAGTCATTGCTTCATTGCAATTATTACACAAAATCACCTTAGTTACAGTTGAATTTCAGCAGGACTTATGCATTTATACTAGGCTGCAAAAAAGGGCAGCTCGCAGTTTTTAAGAATCCCAAACCATATGGCTTAACCCATATATTTAAGGGTTCAATCAAATCATGTCATGTCTAATGTCACTTTTCAGAAAGTCCAAAGTTCATGACCCTATGCAGTGCCGCACTCATGGCTAGTTAGCCAGCGGATTCCAACCCTACCGCTTCTTGGTGCTCACATTTGACTACCTTCCACTGTGAACTTAGTGGGCATATGCCCTACAAAATACAGAAGTTTTGATGGGAGATCTCTATACATCCATTATGAAACTTCTTCCCAGCACACCTGACTGAAGGCAGACCTAAAAATGTATAGTCTTGAACATCCACATGTCTGGTAGCACATTTAACTAAAAAAACACATTTTGGTGCAACTCATTCTACCTGACATCCTGTCGGTTTTAGGGTACTTTGGATAAGTCCCATGCCTAGGATCATTCTCAACTACTGTATGTGTGGTGAAAGCCCAAGTTTTTCATTTGTTACAAACTTTGTGTCTAAAAGCCTCATTATGATTGTCCCTGGTAATCTCAACAGGACCAGGTACAGTTCACTGGCGCTTCTTTTCTAAGATCTGTTTTTGTTATTTTATTTATTTCATTCATCCAGACAGTTTGTTTTCCTTTTTCTTCCTTTTTCTTTTTTTAAATTATTTTTAGGAAGGCCATTGGCCTCCACATTTGGAATGCATGTGTGAGCTTATTGTCTTGACATATCCTCTCTATTTAATCTTCTCTACATATTTTAGCTCATTTGCTGTCTGTTTTATGCCCTTTTAATTTGTACCTGGGTGTCCAAAAATATGACTTCGGCGATAAAATAACATAATATCGGTCAAAGTATGAACTGATACGTTTGTATTGTTTGAACCAACATATCGCAATTAACCTGTGTGAAATAATCTTTCGGTATTTGGTAGACGGGTCTTTGCGCTGCTTATGTGTGCTCTGTGTGCCCAGAAACAGCCTCATAAATTGGCCAGAACACTATGATTTTGTTTTTAATATGAAGTGAGCAAACTGGTTGCAACTTGCAACTCAGTCTACGTTTAGATGGATATAATAGTGTTCTAGCTTTTTGGTGAGTCTCTGTGGATAGCTTCAAGTACTCCTTCCGTGCTAAGGTGAGGGTTAGCTATTTTATAAAAAATTTAAAAAATGTTTGTGGGACCTAAATTATTCAGCATGGAAGTGGGGGTCTTTGTGGTGTTATGGATGTGGTGAGCAGATGGAATGGGGAGACCGGAATGTAGAATGTGTGTTTAAGATGGAATGGATGATGTATGCGTGGAGAATGGTTGGTGCTGATGAGTGGAGAAATGTCTGCATTGCGCCGTTTTGGTGCACTCGCTCACCTGAGTAAAGTCTTTAGTCTGCGCAACATCATTCCTGTTTTTTTCCTTTGTACCGGATACCACATGATGACAACGAGGGAGTTTGAATGAAATTATAAGGAGCAGTGCATCCACACTGGCTATTTATTTCAGGTGTTCAAAGCAGTGCTGCTCTTGTCCGTACCATGAGCAGTGGTTGTGGTGCTCACTACATCCTCAAAAGAGAGAATGATATAAGATTTTAATATTGTTTTAACAACCAAGCCGTGGTCCTGCTGTGAAAAGCATGTGGCGATCCACCAACGGCTGTCGTTTCAGTCTTGTGTGCGCTTTGGTTAAAGGTCATCCGCATACTTAACCAGACATTTAGCAAGGCAGCGTGGCTTCTGTTTTCAGCCATTGGGAACCATGCGATTTAAACTAATTGCAACATATGTGGAGTGCTGCCGCCTACTGAAAGTAACGCACAGCAAGGCAACAAGGTGGCTATTTTAAGCCATTGGAATCTTCACAAATGAAACAAATTGAAAGTATGTGGAGTACTATGGAGTTAAGTGCATACTCAAAACAGCTTAGAGCTAGTCTTAATGTATTCCAGCAATTGACACAATTTGCAATGTTTGTAAAAAAAAAAGCAAAAGAGCCCATTTTGGGAATATGTATAAGAACGTGAGCAAACTAATTAATTGTGTTACGGCTGCGTAAATGTAATTTTAGCGAGTATAGTGTGATTCTGTGTTTGGGGATGAAACATGTGAAGAATTCAAGAAGTAAGGATGAGGCTCTTGTGTGTAGCGGTAGGTTGTTCCGTGCCTAAGGAGAAGGCTTGACTGCCAGATCTGGTTTTCTGTATGCTTTGATTGTGTGCAATGAGTCTGGGCGAGCAGGTGTTGGGAAGGCTTGTGAAAGCAGATACAATTGAGTTCTGCTGAGCCAGTGCTATGTAGTGCCTTGAAAGTATGGGCGAGGAGTCTGCATTGTGCTCGGTTGTGTATCGCTCCTTCAGGAGTGGTGTGGTTTGATGTGAGTGCTTTGTGGGAGGTTGGGATTGCTTCTGCCGCCAAGTTCTGTTCAGTCTCTTGCTCTCTGGAGTGTTTAAAAAAAAAAAAAAATTATCCTGACATAGAGGGTGCTTCTTTAGTCCGGCTTGCTTGTGACAAGGGTGTACGTGACGGTATTCCGCGTGCTGAGTGGGACCCATGAAGTGTTGATGGCGTTGACTTAGGGGGTCATGTTGAGTTTGCTGTCGATAATGATCCTGAGGTTCTTGGTGTGGATAGTGGACAGGGATGGGTGTTGGTACAAGTTCTGTTGGCCACCAGAAGGAGTCCCACGGTGAGGTGCTCTTCCTAAGGATCACAATTTCAGTTTTGTTTGTGTTCAGCTTCAAACAATTGGTGAATTCAATCGTGCAGGCATTGAACTTGATCCGGGTACTGGGTTTCTTTTCCGTGAGGGAGAGAAGCAGTTCTGTGTCGTCGGCACATGAGGAGATGCTGATGTAATGAAAGCAGATGACACTGGCTAGTGGGATAATGAATGTGATAAAAAAAAGTCGGGCTCATGGATAATCCTTACGGAACTCTGCAGATGAGGTCACTGGCATCCGAGGAGCAGGGAGCCGGGTTGACTGACTGAGTCCTTCTGTTGAAGAAGGAGCAAATCAGAGTTAGTGTCCTTAGATCCTGATGGGTGCAGGCGGATGAGTACGGGTCAGAGACCATGTGAAATGCTGAGGAGAGGTCCAGAAGGATGAGGGCTGCCGTGTCTCTTATTTTCAGAGTCCAGTGGATGTTCTCTGTGACGGCGATGAGGGCAATTTCCCTTCTGTGGTTGGATCTGAAACCAGACTGAGTGGTGTTGAGGATTTGGTGGTCGTAGGCATCTGTTGATGATTTTCTTTAAGACGTTGGTCAAGAATGGTAGCGTAGAGAGGGGTCTATAGTTTGCAAGTGTTGAATCGCTTTGTTTCAGGGTTCCAAGGAGTCTGCATCAGAGGTGAGCCAACTGTTTAAATTCTTGATGGATTTGTCGAGGCTGTTGCTGTGTTCGAGTCCATGGGCTTTGAGAATGGTGTTACAGTCCTTGTCAGTGATGCTGTTTAAGTGTGGCCTGGTGATGGTGCATGTGCGTTGGACCAAGATGGAGATGCTGAACTTGATAAAGGTGTGGTCTGTCCAGGAGACTGATGTGAGCTTGTCAACTCTGATATTGTAGAAGGTGGTGGAAATAGGGTCCAGGTGTTGTCCAGGGACGTGGGTGGGGTCCCTTTACTCATTGGGTGAGGCCCAGGCTTCCAAGGCCTCCAATGAGTGTGCTTTTAAATTGGGCATGGTCTTCTAGGTAGAAATTTAGGTTTCCGAGTAGGATGTACTTACCGGCATCGACGGCGAGTGGTGCGACAAAGTCCGTGTTGGTGCTTTGTCCTGGTGGTCTTTAGATGAGTGCCACTTAGGGTGAAGTTGGCTGCGACATAGACCATGAATGACAGGTGTTACGTGTTGGAGGTGGGTGGAGCAGCTGATGGCTTTCTTGTGGATGATGGCGATTCCGAACTTGTGAAGTCTGTCTTGCCTGATGATCTTGTAGCCGGGGGATTGAGGATTTATGAATGCAAGCGTGGTGTACTGTGTGGGTGGTTACAGGACTGTGAGTGGGAGGGAGTGGGGTGTTGGGTCCTGTTTGTGTGGGTGCAGTGAGAGTTGAGTGTGCATGAAAACATGCAGGAAATGATTGAGAACGTTCCCTCTGTGTTGTGTGGTGCGGCAAGGCTGCAGCGTGTGGAGTGGTGGCCAGGGTTGAGGGCGTGCAGCGTCATAGTGGGGTAGCAGTAAGGGTGGGAGGACCAGGTTTCTTTGCGCTGGGCATGGTCCAGGTGCAGAGAAGTTTGCCTTTAGCACACCAGCGGTGTGCCTTCTGCACGCTCTGTGGACGCCACTAAGTTGGTCCTGGGAGGTGGGGGGGGGGGGGGGGGAGTAGTGATTTCACTTCCTGTGCAGATGGATGATGGGAAATCCAGTGCTGTCATTTGGCTTCTTCTGCTTGATGACAAGTTGTTAAAAGTGTTGATGATTCATGTTTTTGGTACACTGTGGGAAGCTGACTTTTTATGTAGTATGTTAAAAGGAGGTATACTATATAGAAAGTCCAGCTGACCCTTATTGGTTTACAGGGCTTAAATTAATAATCTCATAGCTCTCTTTTATGGTAATATAGGTGAGCAGTTTAGGGTTATCAGAGGGTAGTGTTAATGCATTTGTTGAGCACACACAGAGTCATAAAATGAGACACGAATTCAAGAAGAAACTTGAGACCAATTTAGAAAAATAACAAGTATTTTTATATTTATTTTCACACCAAGAACTTCGCAATTGGGTCAGTACTTTTTTGCGTAGCAATTTTTACAGGTAAGTAAAATGTTCACTCAAATGCGTTTTTATGCAGTAATGCTTTCCAATGGAGAAAAAGGCATGGACTGTATATGAGTATTTGCAAACGATTCTCAGGGGTTCTCTTTAGGACTTAAGATGCTAGGGGGCCATGGTCCAAAGTATCACCAGTTGTTTGATTTTACCTGCCCTGGAGTGTCCGGGTGCAGAGGTGCTAGACAGGTTGGTAGCCTTGCGCGCTACACAGTGGCCAAAGAGAGGACCTAGAACCAGGCTGCAGAGGGCAGACATGGGTACAAGTACGGGAGATCTCAATGGAGGTCTCTGTTCGTGTGGTTCCGGGGCGAACCATCGGTTGTCATAGGCTTGAGCTGGGTAGGTCTGGTGCAGAGGGTTTTGGTCGGCTGGAGCCTGTGCCTCAAAGGCACCCACGGTTTGCGGTTAGGGCTGCAAAGGGGAGCAAATCAGGACAGCTCAGCTACTCGGTGTTGGCCTCTGCAATGCTGATGTCCCTTGTTGGTTGCTCGGTCTCTGCGGCGTTGGAGTCAGGATTAGATTCAAACAAGCTTTGATTGCTGCAAGGGGTCCGGTACCCCGGGTATTGGTGATGGGCAGGTCCGTTTGGTCCTGGCGTCTTCTCACTGATGGGGAGACGTATCTGACTTGTAGAAGCGCTGTGACCTTTTCCTGGGCGGCTGCTGCGACGGTGGACCCAGTGAGCAGCAGAACGTTGAACCCAGACATTGCGGTCAGTGCTTGCAGGCTGCAGAGAAGTAGCTCCTTCCCTTCAAGGGAGTTGCTAATGACTTGGCAAAGTGCTGGTGGCCATTTGAGGCTTTTTGAGGATGCACAGCTTCAGGCCGAGACGGGTTGTTGCAATTGTCGGGACGGAAGCAGGTAGGCAGTCAGGGTTTGGTGCCAAAGTCCACCTGCAGTCCGCAGTTCTTGCTTTTTTGTCTCTTCTTTGTCCTCTCCTTTCTTCAGTCCGACGACTGAGTTCCTGGTGTCAGGGAGCCATCTAAATACTCAATTTAGGGGTGTTAAGGGGCGTGAAGGGTAGTAGCCAATGGGCTACTTACCCATGGGGATCACTACACCCCCTATATGATCACTTCCTGTGGGGAGTGGGCATAACCATGTCCCAGATTTCCTATTTCCACCAAAATCAAAATGGTGGAACCACTCTTTCTTGGGGCACATCAGGCAGCCCACCGCAGGAGTGTGACTGGCCTTGATGTGCACTACGCCTTCTAGCATACCTAATTTCCTGCCTGTCCTGGTGCCAAATGGGTCTCAGGGTAGGTGGTGGTATCTCTCAGATCTGGGGTAAGCCGGATCGCATATCAAAGACGGCAGGGGCTTTGAAGTCCCTGGCCTTGGTATACAGATTCACTAGCCATCCTGCTGTAGGAGTTGTGAACAACTTCCTCCAGAGCAGGCATTGTTTCTGACCTCTGAGAGCACAGACTGTCACCTGCAGGGGGTCGGAAACATGTATGTGGTGGCAGGCTGGACTATGCCAGTCAGCCAGCACACTACGAGGCTGGTAGGTTTTCAGTGGGCACCTCTAAGGTCCCCTTTGGGTGCATATTTTAATGAATCTACCACTGGCATCGATAGGGATTTATTAAGACTAGGTGTTTGATTCTAAACACTATAGGTTTCAGTGAAGCCATCATGGAGATGGGGAACTCGTAATGACCAGCGCCCAGTACATATACTGAAGATGATTTCCTGTTCACTTGTACCATGTGGCAATTGAACTAGACAGCAAAGGGGCATATCTGCTCATGCAGATACGTCGCCACATGCAATATAATACACTGTGCCTTAGGGCAATAAGGCCTGCTGTAGGGGTGACTTGCATATATTGCATGCAGTGTCTCTGGGTATGGCACACAGGGTGTGTGCCATGTTGTGTTTTCATTTTTGTCTGCCATTGCAAGCTGCATGAAACAGTGCAATCGGTATGAGTTTGGTGGTGGGTGCCTTAGGGTGGCACAATACATGCTGCAGCCCTTGGGGGTCCTCTTTAGTACCCATGCACTATCTACCAGGGGTACCATTTACTAGGGATTTACAAGGGTGCTAAAAGTGTTGCCAGTTGGGGAGCAATTGCAGTTACTTTGATTTAGAGAGAACTCTGGCACTGGGGACCTTGTTAGCCAGTGCACTTCAGTCAAAATATCGTCTAATACCAGGCAAAAAGTGGGTATGGCCATGTCAAAAAAAGGGGCGCTTTCCTACATACGCCATAGTGGATGAAGAATTGTTTAAGAAGTTGTGGCTGAACAGAATCTTACTATGTACAGAACTGAGACCACAAGATCATGATGGTTATTCTTTAGCAGACTTCCAATTCAAAAAGAGAAGAAAAAGTGTTAAAGTGTATGTGGCTGAGACAATTTCAGGTGGTCCATATCAAGAAGGGTCGGGGTCAAGTTGAATCCCAGCGAGGACCTGCCTGATTATGTGGTCATTATTGATGTTGAGCTTATGAAACAACATTAGTAACTCAATAAAAAGTTTACGGAAGTGTATTGTGAGCAGTTAAGAAAACTACAGGGATTAAAACATAGCACTAAATGAATACAATTCCCATTAGACAACCACTCAGACCACTTACAATAGTGATATTTTAGCAGGTCAAGCTATTTTTAGCACTTACTCTGGTGAGTAAACTTGAGCTGGAGGAAACAGGTGTTCTTTTTGTTCAGAAAGTGAATGAGCAATTAAAATGCCTTTAAATCTTGTTTTATCTTGACACTTTTGCCATCTGCTCAAGGACAGAGGTCAAATGTCAGTTTGTCTTTTTACTAATTGTTGCTCATATGTTTCTGGAAAATGGTGTTTACTTTTCTCTTTTTACAGTTAATGCTTTTTGTCAAGTGAGCTATTTGACAATAATTGTGAAAAAAAAAATGCTGTAAAATGCCCGTTTCTTTTCTTTAAAACAACATTTTAACAGCTTGTAAATGAATAGTAGAAGTAGATCAGAAATTATGAAAGAACTTTTTTGTTTTAATTCAGAAGTGTGATGCAAACAGATTTAAATTGGAGTCAAACACATCAGGACACTTTACTTGGTGATGTGCAAATGACAAATATTCACAGAAACTTTATTTCCAAGCATTGTGCACTATATAGTTTTAAACCACATGTCAGTGAAAAAATTCTGTGGCCATTTCAATGTAAAATCTGCTGATTGCAAATAACAGTGGGCTGCTATTTAATGCTTTTGTTATGTATTTATTAAAAGTGATAGTTTTTAAACATTATATGAGAGACAGTCCTGGCCAAGCCCTGATGACAATGCATTTAATGAATTAAGAGGCAAGTCTGCAGCCAAGTGTATCTTATTTGTGGCTAGATTCGCATTCTATATGGAGCTAATGTTTAGTCTATTAAATCAAACTAAAGCGTTTTCTGTACAGCAGGTGTGCTGAACGTGCATATTTGAAAGTGCTCTCATATATGATAAAGAAGAAAATGGCATCTCTGTGAATCAAAATACTTGCCCAGGATCACATAATTTGAAACCAGTTTATGGGTCAAGAGCATTATAATAAGGTTGAGTTAATTATTTAAGTCACTAGACCTGCAGGTCTGGTAACATTTTTGGGATTTTTCGATCCCTGTATTCCATTAAAATATATAGGGAAACTTAAAGAGATTTTGATAGATTTGTGTGAAAATGAAAGCATAGAACCAGTCTTGTGTCTCCTATCCTAATTTCCTTGAAGAGTTCTGGAGAATTGTTTGAGGTTATGTGTGGACCTGAGATGTTTGGATGATGCCATTTAAGTTATTTATCCTCTTCCTAATTTACAAGAACTACTTGCATTGTACTGCATTTGCTACCCTCAAATACTATTCAATATAAAAGCAAGCAATTAAGCTTAGTAAATGCCTTAGCAGTGCTGCAAAGAATGATGTCTAATGTACTGGAGGGATTCCCAGGATCAAAAGTCTTTCAAGATTATATTTTTGTTTATAGGGTAGAGCATAAATAGAATTGGAAAGGGGCTGTGGTGTATTGGAAAAAAGTGGGCTTAACTGTTAAATATTCTAAGTGCAAATTTGGTCTGCAAGATGTCGAATAATTGGGTCACAGAATTTCACCTGATGGTATTCTTCTAAAAAGGAACCATGTTGATGTTATTTGTAAAACACCAGATCCAACCTCAAAGAAGCAACTCATGTCATTCTTAGGACTTAATGAGTTTTACTCAAAATTTGTGAAAAACTAGGCAAAGATGAACCTCTTAAAAAATAAAATAAAAAAAAAGATTTTTTTTATTTATTTTTTTTAATTGAAATGAAATTTGTATAGACCCAGGAGCCGAGGAAGTGTTTTAAGTTGGTCAGAAATTGGGTTGTGTGTGCGTGCAATGTTTGTAGCAGTTTGTCTTGAGGCCCAGGAGCGTAGGGGCCATTGATGCGAGCAGTTATGGTTTAGGTGCTGCTTTGCTGCAGTAACAAGAAGGTGGGTGGTATCATATGCATCCTATACACTGTGTGTTGCTGAAAGGAACTTCTCCGTAATTGAGTGTACATTGCTGGTGTGTGCATGGACTTCTGAGTATTTAAGAATGTTTGTATAGGGGAATACATTTACACTAAGTACTGATCACAATTCCATTTTTAATATGTTGACTTCAGGAAAAGGCAGAAACTTCTTTCTAGGTTGGCTTCAAGAGTACAGGTGTACCATTGTGAAGTTCAGAATGTTCCAGGGGAATTTAATGTTGTGCCCGATGGATTGTCCAGGTCGCCAACTGTTGGAGAAGATGGGGGTGTAGATTGGGAGTGTGAAGTCACTTTCACATATGATGTTCTGGATGGTGGTGTGGTACCGAATGAGGAGGATTTCAGAGGACAAGAGGAAGAAATTAACATTAATCTTGCTCTAAGGAGCATTAAGGAGTACTTATCAAGTGGATGGCCTAAGGTAGAGAATTTGAAGGGTGATTTTGCTGCTTACTAGAAAGTCAAGGATGAGTTAGTTACGTGAAGAGATTATTGTGTGAGGTGACAAGATTGTTCTACCATTTAGATTGCTTAGTTATTTAGCTAAATTATCATGAACACAGTAGCATTTCCAGTACAAAGAGAAAGAACAGACTGTTTTTGGTGACCAGGCATTGTCAATATGATTGACTGATGAGTACGAAATTGTGTTGTGTGTTGTAGGAGTAACACGTTTCCTAAAGCTTGTAGCATGCCTGCTCCATCTGTGGAGTGGCCAGAAGGGCCATGGTGGAAACTGGTGCTAGACTTGATGGGACCGTTTTATATGGTTCCTCAGAAGTTACACACAATTGTTATTGTTTATTATTCTAAATGACGCGAGGTTGTGTGGTTGACAGTATAACAATCAATGTTGTGAATTTATGGAAGGTGGTTTTTGCAGAGAAGGTTAACCAAAAAAAGTAGTTTGATAATGCCGTTCAATTTACATCATAAAAGATGCATACCTTTTTGAGGAGTTGTGGAGTTAAATATTTAAGGCTTTCATTGTATTGCTCATAGGCAAATGACCAGGTGGAAAGATTCAGAGGAGTAGTGAAAGAATCAATCCAGTTGGCTCTTAAATCGGTAATATTTTGGAGGAAATTCTGACAGTCTAACCTGTAGTCCTATTGAACAACTTCAAATTCTGCAACGGGTAAAACACATTTTGAAATATTGATAGGACATAAGACGTCGACCAAGTTGGATCCATGGTAACTCATTAAAAGACAGACGCAGAAGTGTAGCCGGCCATCGTCGGAAGATGTCAAAATGAAAGGCTGGATGAAAGAATACCAGGAGAAAATTAGGTCTTGTGAGGATTGTAGACATGGGGGAGATCTTAGAAAGCTTCTAGCGTTGTTCTCAAACGGTATGTGAAAGTGAAGGAGACGAGTTTTGTTGAAGGGATTAGCCTTTTGTTCTGAATCTCAGAAAGCGGTAGATGTAATGTGTTATGCTGTCAGGCAGGAGAGTGGCAAAGTATGGAGTTTGCTGTAAGATCTGTTGACAGTGATGGTACGGGGAGGGAGGAGGTATGGTAGGTGGTGGAGTAGAATCAGAAGATGAAGGTGTATTTGGTGGCCAATATTGGAAAAGTGAGTGTGGATGAAATTGTGGCAGGGCTTTTCACCGACATTGTTGGATGAGCAGACCGAATGCATTATTAGAATCTCTGACTTGTATGGAGTATGCCGGTTTGGTGGCCCAGTGGACTAATGTATCCTCTCCATTGATCTGTGTTTGACTTTATGGTCACAGGTGCGAATACCAATGGGTCCACTCAGCATTTCATCTTTCTGAGGTCAATAAAATGTGTAGCATTGAGTGTAGTAGCAAATGTTAGTTATTGCAATATGAAGAGACCTCAGACTTGGGTGAACATGCGCCTTACAAATACACGTTCTGTTACATTTTATGGGTTATACCATTACACACTGAGTGAGATAGGGGATGAAAATCCAAGCATGTCCTCTTAACTCAACAAATAAATCAAAGGAAAGAGCTTGGGTGTAGAAAGACCAGTGGAAAAGTTTTACCTGAGTCACTAAAAACCTCATCTAGAGGGATCAAACAAAGATTTGAAAGGTTGCCTCACTCAATTTATCGTGGCATGCTTAATCCTTGGCTGCCCCCACACCCCACTACAGAGTAAGGCAATACCACTCTGGCGGACTCCACCTTAAAGGGAGTTCTTAAAACCCTTTTCTAGTTGCATGGGTCCAGATGTCATAATAATAAATAAAAAAAATACTTAAGGGTATACCCAAAAGATCATTTGATGGTTCACCTAACAACATGACTTCCAACATTATTATGCCTGTACAGATCTACAGTCTTCCAGGCTTGGGAACTCCCTGCCTCAATCCTCCATCCATACAAAATGTGAGGCATAAGGCTCTCATACATGTCTAGTGCAATTCAGCAATCCTACCGTATTCTGGGATATATCATAGCTTCATGGTAAAAAATGAGGGGCATCCTACCTGTAGTCACACATTTGTCAAGGAATAAACACAATCTGCCATACCTAGATTGCCACATTTTGCCGTATAGTAGACCTATATGTATGGGTTACCATCAGGGAAATGTACATGTCTCGAGGTCCATATGTCCTGGGGCTGGAGTTGTGAGATGATGTGCATGGGAACTTAAGGGAATTTAAGGACCTAAGGTTATGGTGGATGAGCAAGTTTATGATGAGTGTCGTATGGGTAATTTGTGATTGTGTAGATGTGGATTGATTTGTGAATTGTGGTTGGCATAGATATATTCTTGATTAATGAGATATGCATGGATTAGTGTCTAATGGTGTTAGTAAATTTGTATTTCAGGAGAGGTGTGGACAATTGTAACTTGGAAAGTGGGGTAGAATTGGGATTGGTGGAATTTGATACTGGGATATTGTGTGGAATTTTGATTCAAAACCTGTGAGTTATTTGTGTGCATTACTATAGGTATGTTTGTCATTTGCAAGGTTGGTTTTGGTTCATTCATGATGTGGTTTTAGGTCTCAATGAGATAGCAGCAGTACTGCATTCCATGGCATCCTTTAGATGTCTCGTAGAGATTGATTGGAGTGTAATTGAGGGTAGTGTGTTTCATGGTACGGTTTGTAGGTCTCAGATGAAGGACAGAAACCCAGGACACAATTGGAAGTGCCCGAGTTTGATTGTGGTGTAATTTGTTCCAGGGGTTAGTGTTAATGTTGAATTCGAAGGAAGTGAAATAAAAAGCGTGATTAGGAGGTTTTGGTGAGATTAATGGCAGTGCTGAAATCGGTCATTGACCTGGGTTGGCGTTATTGAGATGGAGGCCAGTGTAATTCGTGGCATGGTTTGGAATTCTCTGATATTTGTATACGACCGGGATGAGCTAGAAGGCAGTACTGGGAAACCTGTACAGTGTTCTTTTAAGGATTTTGGGTGGCTCCGTGCAAGAAGTATTTTGGGAGCCCCTGTTTGTAACAACGTTGCATTTTATTATCCATTATGTGCTACTTGAAGCCCTTGGTTGGAAGGAAGGGGCCTTTGCAGTTGCCCACTTTGTCCATTCCTTAAAACGTCTCTGCTTGCTCAATTGAGAAGGGCGGGTGGAATTGCTTCCTTCGTCTGCGTTCCTGCTGTCAGTGAGGTTTTTGGCTCTGGCTTGTGTTCCTCCGCCTTCGCAGTTGGCATTTATGTGCTCGCTTCCCTGCAGAACCTGCTCCCTTCCTTGAGCATTGCACGGTCTAGGGCTCCCACACACAGCACTGTCACATTCAGCCAATGATTCCCATACTATCTCCCTCTAGAGCTCTCACGCTACTCTGTCTGTTTTTCCGGGCTCTGAACCCCAAAGACTTGCACTCGCCGCAGGACCCCCCCCACACACTTCACCTAAACTGCACTGTCGTGCCGCAGAGCTCTGGCATTACCCTCACTTCCTGTCCTCAAGGTTCTAACACGTAAGAGCTTGCACACTGTGCAGTCTTACTGCAGGCCTTCTTCACATTTAACACCGTCTCGCTCTGGGACTCCCGTGCTACACTCAAAGGCTCCCACAGTGTGCTGTCTGACGCTAAGGCATGCACACTGCGCTGTGTCTCTAGGGGACTCTCCAGGGTCTCATTCGAAGGCTCTCATGTTTTACTAGGTCACCCTGGATCACTCGTTGTGATCTCCTAGATTGTTCGGAGTGCTCCTGAATCCCAGGGCTAACACCCTGCAGTCTCACCGCAGAAATCCGTCACTGCGCTGTCTGACTCTAGACCTCTTGCACTGTACTATCTTTCCTTAATGCTCCCACAGTGTGCTGTCCCACTTTAGAACTTGCACACTGCACTGTGTTTCCAGGGTACTCCACGTTACAGTGTCTCACTTGAGGGCTAGTACACTGCTCTGCCTCACCCCTTAAGTTCTCACATCGCGCTCAGTGCCCAACACCCCAGAGCTTTACACTCTTGTTTCACTGCCGTACTCCCACACCCGGCTGTCTCACCTTATGTAGCCTCAGTGCAGTACTCCCACACCCGGCTGTCTCACCTTATATAGCCTCAGTGCAGTACTCCCACACCCCGCTGTCTCACCTTATCTAGCCTCACTGCAGTACTCCCACACCTGGCTGTCTCACCTTGTATAGCCTCACTGCAGTACTCCCACAGCCAGCTGTCTCAACTTGTATAGCCTCACTGCAGTACTCCCACACCTGGCTGTCTCACCTTATATAGCCTCACTGCAGTACTCCCACAGCCAGCTGTCTCACCTTGTATAGCCTCACTGCAGTATTCCCACTCTTGCTGTCTCGATGGCTCCCACACTGCCTTGTGAACCCCGGTACTCATTAGTGTCTCATCCCTGGGCTCCCACCTTGGAAGTCTCGTTACAAGACTCCCATACATCACTGTCTGGCCACATGGCTCCCATCCTTCATTGTCCTCTCACCTTGCTTTCATCCTGCATGTTCTCATCCTGCAGGACTTGGTCAATCCTGTAGGAAGCCAGCTCTTTATATGGTATACCAAAAAGAGTTCTACTGTGAAGAGTCCAGGTATTCCCTTACTAGAGGACAGGTGCTTGCTCTAGCAATCCCAAGGTGCTCTTTTAGGAGGTAGTGTGGTCGAGCAGCCAGCCTATCAGAGAGGAGTGTTAGACATCTGCAAATGCACACAATAGTCAATAAATGATGCACACGACTCAATGAGGAGATCCTCACCAATTTATAAAACTAAAAAATATCTTTATATAACTTTAGGCACCAAGATTATCAAAATCTGGTAAGTTATTTTTAAAATAGCATGTTTGTAGTAACCAGGTTTTTGATACTTTAAATCGTAATTGAAGTACTTTGCGGCAATGTTAACCTAGGGAGAAAACATAAGCTGCATACAGTCACTTAACAATGACTTACGGATCTATCTTCTGGACTTAAGGTGTGTTTTAGGATAGGGTCCAAGGCAGCACCAAGAGGTCACACAGGGGGAGCCGTGTGCAGTGGTGCAATTCAGCGTCAGGTTCCTGGTGTTAACCTATGGGTACAAAACATGTACTGCATTTGGGTACTTCACATCAACGTACAGGATCAATCGCCTGGACTTAAGGTGTGTATGGGGCAAGGTCTGATGGGGCAGCAGCAATGGGTTACCTCGGAAGGCACTGGGGTAGCCAGGTGCAGAGATGCTTTCAGCATATGGGTCCCAATGCTATCCTACGGGGATCGGTCCGGTTGGAAAGAGGCTGCAGGCTTGGACTGGGAAACCAGTCGGGCTGAACCAGTAAGTGGGCTCAGCTCTCATGATGCTAGGGGCTGTGGGGACACTTTTGGTCCTCTTCTCCAGGGTCGATGGATGTAGAGGTGTCTTTAGGTGTCAGATTTTTGTCATCGGGAGTAGTCTCAGTAGAGGGGGCCTGCAAACAGTGGCTGCAGGTGGCATCAGGAAGTTCAGAGTGGGCAAGTGCAAGGGGGGCTTTGTCTCTGGAGGGCTGGGGGACCACACTGGCACCGTTGGCCCACTTCCACTCAGGCATGTAACGACGGGTGCAGTGGTGCTTGCCGGTGTCAGGTTTTTACGGTCTTGGAGTCCTCTCAGATCTCTTGGGTGCCTGCAGGGAAGCAGCTCCACTGCTCCATGGGAGTTCTTGAGTCTTTATTGACGGCTGACAGTTCTCCCAGGCTTTGGAGGCAAGACCGCTTGCAGGACGAGACGACTTTGGCACCAGTTCGATGGGGAAACATCAGACAGACCGGCAGGGCCGGGCCCAGTTAGTTTCTCTTCCTTAGTCTTTGCTTTTGCAGCTCTTCAGTGTCCTTCTTCATAGATTTACCGGATCGGATTGCCTGGTACCAGGGTACCCCTAAATGAATTTAGGGAAGTATAGGGTAGTAGCAAATGGGCTACTTACCCATGGGGTCACTACACCCCCTATATGACTACTTCCTGGGGGAAGTGGGCATAACCCTGTCCCAGAGGTGTTTAAATTTGCCATCACAAAGATGGCTACTTCTGAAAAGTCGCATCCACTTCAGGTAGCCCAGTTCAGGGGTGGTGCTCACCTGAGGGGAGACCCGCCTGTCTTGTCTCGCTAATTTTCCCACCTATCCAGGTGCCAAGGGCACTGGACAAGGGGGTCAGTTTACTGTCATGTGAGAGACACCAGATTCGCATACCAAAGTCGGCGGGCTTCTTTGAAGCTCCCTGGCCTTGAAATGCTAATGTGCTAGTCATTCTTTGGGCAGGGTTGCAAGGCATCCCCTAATCGAGCAGGCCTGGTTTATGGCCCCGGAGACCAAAGGCTTCACCCTTGTGGGTCAGGCACTTATCTCTGTTGGCTCGCTGAAGAAAGCCAGTCAGTCAGCTCCAGAGGCTGGTAAGTTTCAGGGGCCACCTCTAAGGTGCCCTCTGTGTGCATGTATTACTAAATCCGACACTGGCATCAGTGTGGTTTATTAATACTAGATGTTTGATACCCAACATCCTTCTTTTCAGTGAAGCCATCCTGTAGCTGGTCCTCTAGTTTTCACTAGTGTCCAGCATACGTTTTAAAATGGTTTACCTGTTCCATTGTTTGGGCAGTTTTGGAACTTACCAGCACTGGGGCATATCTTCTCATGCAGATATGTCGTCACATGTAATATAAGGCATGCTGCCTGAGGCCTGTAAGACCTGCTGTAGGGGTGACGTGCAAATATTACACGCAGTGTTAGGGAGCATGGCACACAAGGATGTGTGTCATATCGTGTTTTCACTTTTGTTTGCAGCAAGACATGCAGCCTGCAGTTTGCATGAGCTTGGTGAGGGGTCCTTTAGGGTGTCATAATTGGTGCTGCAGCCCTTAGGGTCTCTCTTTAGTGCCTCAAGCCCTAAGTACTAGGGGTACCATTTACTAGTGACTTGCAGAAGGTACTAAAGGTATTGCCAATTGGGGAAAACAAGGCACAGTTTTGGGGAAGGGATCTGGCACAGGGGACCTGGTTAGCAGCAACCCAACGCGCTTCCAGTCAAAATCACATCATATACCAGGCAAAAAGTGGGGATGACCATTTCAAAAGGGCACTTTCCTGTACCTCCTATCCTGCAGTACTTGGCTCCCATCCTGCACACTCATTAATTAGCTTCCATGTTGTGGTATCTCAGTATGTACTTCCTGTCCTGTTTCATACTTGGCTCCCATGTTGTACTGTATTATGACTTGGCTCACACCCCTTATTGTCTCATCCCTTTACCTCCATCCTTCATTGTCTCATTGCTTTGCTCCCATTGTGCACTGTCTCATTAGATAAAGAGTTTGCACACTGCTCTGAGTCACTCTCTCATTCCAGGCTAGCTCACCGCTTTGTCTCATCACTTGGCACAGAGGCTACTCTCTCCCAAGGGTCCACAGATTTCACAGCTTCATCTCCGGTTCCTGCAATACTTTACACTGGGACTCCTTGCACTGCTGTGCTTCACCATCAGTGCTCACACACTACACAATGCCACTGCCTCACTTTCCCACTGCAGTGTCTCACTCCATGCTCCTTTGTACACAATTTATCAACCGAGGATGCACTTTCCAGTTCAAGACTGGCAGGTCTCTTAGCAGTAATGGAATAGACAGAGTTCTGTACATAGCTGCTCACTGACAAGTATACAATGTGTTGTGTGGGGCTACTTGGTGTGGATGTGGTGTACAAGCCTTCTGTATGCTATCTTTGGGGATGAGGCATACGGTAGTACTGTATGCTGTCCCTCACTGATGAGGAAGTATGCACAGTGTTGTACATATCTGCAACACAAGTGTGCATTGTTCTTCACTGAGGGGGAGGTCATCCTTTCACCGAGGATGAAGTATCCAAACATACTTTAAACAACCTCATACTGAGAAGCACTGTGTCCAACCTCTCCGAGCAGGAGGTATCCAGATTGTTGTACTCTGCTTTTCTCCGAGTATGAAGTATGCCAGTGCGCTTTATACACAACTGTGTGGCAGTTTGTTCTTCTGGTTTTTTCTCACAGTGAATGCCAAATTACGCCAGGTCTGGCCCATCACTTGGCAGAAGCTCCAAGTCTCCCATACTCGTTTTGACTACTCTTGCCTGTAATTGGTGGAAGCACACTTGTCACTCGTAGAAATATTCGACTGAGATCTGCTGTCCCTTTCAGTGAAGCCCATGGTTACCCCAACAGTTTTGTCTGATCCCTTTTTTCTGTCGGATTGAGCCCACAATTGCGAAGAGGCTTTTAATTGGTCTTGCTCTTCGTGTGACGATGCACACAGTACACTGCCTTTGTTTGTGACTGATTTTCTATCTATGTTGAAAGAAGCCAATCTTTGTCTGTTTGAATTTTTGGAAGTTATTTTGTTGTATTGACTGAAGTCGACAGTACTCCCATAGAATAAATGGTTGGTTTCTGCGCTCTGAAATTAGGTCATGAGTACTATATACATATGCAGAAACGCTGATTTTCAACTTTAATCTTATTGTGGGCTCTTGAATTGCACAACTTGCCTATAAATGTAGTCTCAAGATTGGCTCTATGATACTTTGCTCTGCATTGGTATTGTGCTAGCTCTGAAAAGTGGGACCATCTTACACGTCTGCTGTAAATCTTCATATGGTACAAAAAGATTGGATGATATTTTGAATTATTGTGTGAAGAATATGAGATGCCAACCTGTGTGATTTGAGAAGAATGCAACAAATAGAGTTAAATCAACTGTAGAACTTTTCTGGACTTCTGTACCTCTTTTTATGTATATGTAAATTTGATCTAGTTTGGTAATTGATGTAATGTATTTAATTTCACTGCACAGTTTTAAGGTTACTCTAGGAAATGTGTTTGTGTTGGCTGACATTTGATATTTTTGTGCAGCTGTTAATTCCCCATTATTTATATCTTTACTGTAAGAAGTGCCATCTAGTCTTTGATTGTGTTAGGAGAAACTAGCATATTCCATATCAGTATTTGACTGTTTAGTCTGAGTGAAGCCTGTATCATATGGATGCTCGCATATCTCTGAATGAAATCTATGGTTGTCTACATGAAATGTTGCTCGGCCTTTGTTCTTAGACTGAAGTCCACAGTCACCGATATGTATCTTTGAATTTTTTGCTTCTTGCTTTATGATGTAGCACCCAACTGTATTAATTTGTTGCTGGTCTTTGCTCATTGGTTGGTGAAGCCCACAGTAGAATGTACTTCGGGATGGTGTCTGCTTTCTAATTTGATTATCCGTATGGATTTTCAGGCAGTCTTTGTTAGCACACAAATTTTTAATGCTTTTTGATCATTGTTGGTTGCTTGTATACATCTTTGCCCAGTCTTTGCTCTTCCTTGGTGACTTTGTATACATCTATGACCAGTCGTTTCTCTTCCTTGATGACGTCTGTGGTTACCATTGTGAATCAAATTTTTAAATGCACTTAGCACTCCTTTGTGTGAAGCCTACATCTGCTTTGCTCCTCATGATTGCCTATCTTATTTGTTAACTTCATGTCCTTTGTTGGATAAGGTACAGTTGACTGTCTTTAAAAAAACATTTTTACTACTTGCCTTTGATTGAGTAAAGCCCAAGCCTCTGTTATCGTTTTAACTGATCTGGCTGCAGAATACATGAAGATGGATTTGCTATGACCTGTGGAACATTCAGATTTGTGTTTGGTACATATTAAACGTATTAAAGTGGACGCTGGTGGGGTAAACCGAGACAGGTGAACTGACAGACTGGCGACACACACAGATAATCATGCCAATATGTATTGATAGAGAGGTGCACAAACACACACAGACTGCCAACAGAGACGCATGTGAATGAACAGACCCAAGCCGGCTTGAGCATTGTCTGTGTGTGCAACTACTGAGATGCTTGGGTTATTTTAAAGAAACTGTGATACACTGTTCAGCACTGCTTAAATTGAACATTACAACAATTAGCGGAAGCTGGAAGATAGCAATTAGGACTTCAAGTGGGTTTTCCCGTCCCTTGTAAACAAATATTTAGAATTCATGTGTAATGCATGCACACCCCTCGTTCTGATATTGTAGGCATTGGAAGCCTAAAGGGTCTGAAGCAACTCCAATAACTACCTTCACATGCATAGCCTACACTTGTGTGGAAGCTGGGTTGATGTGTAAGTCCAGATTCACAAGGAAGTTAAGGTCCTGTTCCACTAGGGTGATTGAGGAAACTGGGAACATATGAGAAGCCTCCATATCTGGGAGATCCCAGAACAGAAGAAAGCATTTGCACACGAGAAAGCCAACGTAAAACCTAAACCAGTGACTGAGCATGCCCTTGTATATGTTATATGGGATTTTTCCGCATGCTTCTACACTGGTTCCTGCACAAACGGTTGTCTGCCTTATTTCAGGCCGGCTCACGAGGCATTGATTGCTGGTGAAATATACTTTTTATTGTACACTGGCATTTATCAACAGCATGTCTACCTGGAAACAGCATTGCATATATTGGCAATGCCGTACTAGATGGTGTATGTTGTGGGGCTCCCACACTAGATGTAATGTACCTGTGTAATATATTTAACATTTAATTTTGCGTTAGTAGCATGAGAGCTATGACTTAAGAGGTCAAGGCACTTTATTTTGTAGAAATCTTTCCCCATACTGTTGATAGTGGGGAGATAATGTAGCCTGACAAGGGCAATGTAGACCATTGAAAAACCCATTTTGTGATGCAGGGGACACCTTTCAAGTGAACTAATGCTGTTTTAACATGTTGGCTAAATCAAATAGAATCAGGACTAATATATTATCAAACTGGGGGGCGTGACTACCGGCCCAGGATGGCGAGCACAAAATTCTGAGCTCCGCGGCTGGCCCTCGGGCAATCCAACATAATCCTGCGCTAGAGGACAAGGGCTGGGGTAGAGATGTGAGGAAGATGTTGTCGTCTTCCCAAGCTAGGAACAATTCCCTTTTCCCCTGTCGAGGGGCCCTATAAGATTTGCTGCATTGCAGCTGCGCTCGTGTGGTGAAGAGGCTGCGTGGCTAAAGGTACGGGCACGAACCCACTCCAGCGTAGTAATTGTGTGGGTGGTACTTTCTCTCCTTTGTTTAGGGGGGGCATGTAACATATGTGTATTGGGCGAAGTGGTGTCTTACGGACATGTTCAATAGTGAGGGTAGAACTGTAGCTCCGAACATACTTGCTGCTTTTGCTGAGTTGGCGGTGCGATGGGGTGGGGGGTGTTCTTTGTTCGGTTGTTTAATGGGGTTGCATTTCATATGCATGTCCCTTATGTATCTCTCTTTTGTTATTTCATGAGAAATTTGTCAAAGCCAGGACTTTGTTCATTGATGCTACGGAAGCCTCTGGGTTACAGAGCTCCGCTAAATGTGTATTTGACAAATAAAATTTGTTTACAAAAAAAAAAAAGGTACGGGCACGGCTGCCTCACGAGGGGCCTGGTGCAGTGGCCTATTGCTGATGCCTGCAAACGCAATAATCGCGCAGTTGTACAGTCGTAGAAGCGGTGTGGCTAATTTGAGAGCGGTCGTCTTCCTGGAGTGGCACAAGGGGCCTGAAGCCGCAGCCCCTTGCAGATGCAGTAACATCGAGGCCTCAAGTAAGGAATGATGGGCCCCCCAGGTCAGAGAGAAGCGAGGTAGGGCAAGTAGGGCCCCTTGGGCCTAACATCGCCCTCCCCCAGGAGAAGCAGATTGAATCTCAGGATGACGCTGTGTTCGGAGACCGAGCTTGGAGGTGAGAAGATTCCCCAACCCCTGCCTCCCCCAGGAGAATACAGGGTTTAGGGCCTGGACAATGATGGCAGTGGGAGTTGCCCTGTGGTTGTATTGGGGTTCAGTGAACACGAGTCATTGATGCACCTGTACACGTTGGAGAGACCCCCTCCCCCCCCCCCGACCATACAAAGTGAAAACTGGAGCACTGAGTGGGATAGCGTCCCAGAGGGTTTGGGGGTGACCCCCGATAAACCCACACACATTGGCTACAGTCTATATCACTGGATGAGTAAGACACCGTGAGCAAGGACAGAGCGTCAGCCCTAACCCAGGCATTGCTAAACCTGTTCAGTAGACCCATGGCAGATAAACAAGAGAGTCACAATGGGAGGAACGGGTCTGCCTACAGGCGCTCTACCAGACTCTACTACTTCTGTACTACAGGCCATATATGACTCCAGAACATCCCTGGAGGGTGAGATTTTAGAACTTAGTCTCGACTTGTCCGTGCTCCAACAGTACCTCTACAACCTGGTCAAATGGGTATCTAAAACGGAGGGGCACTGCTCCAAGGTTGAAGACATGACCAAAACCCTGCAAACCATGTTGGTGGCTCTTCTTTGTAAAGTGGGGCAATGGGAGGCAAGGGCAGGTTAAAAAGGAACAATATCCGCATAGTCTGAGTCCCTGAGGGTAGTGAGGGCCCGGCCCACCATCTTCTTAACGGATTAAGTTAAACTGGGTAAGCTGCAGTGTGGCGGGGCCTGATCGTGCTCTTCCTTGACTGTACATTGAAAATTCAGCAACAGAGCTGCTCCTTCCAAGCATTGATGGAGAAACTAAGAGCTATGCAAGTAAAGTATATGCTGGAATACCCGGCGTGCCTTAAAGTAATCTACAATGACCGTACATTGTTTTTTGACACCCTGGAGAGTGCCTGGTCCTGGGCTGAGGAATTCCTGGATTTTGGCCGGAGTGGATCCTCGCCTCTTGCTATCGCATGTAAAGACCCGGATGCCACTTCATGGCGCCAGCTGCCAAGGCGCACCAAGAGCAACAGATGCAGACACAGATTGAAAGCAGTGGCACCATACTGAGGCTCTGTAGGAGGAGGCAGAATAATCTTCATTGGTCACCTAGGCCCTTAGCACCCTTCCTAATCTGTGGACACAACACATTGAACTGCTACTACTAATGGGAAGCATACCCACGTTCTTACTGTTCTTACTTTTTGATGGTAGTTATTTTTGAGTTTTTCTTTCGGGTGATAGATGCTTCATGGGAGGGGAAGTATAGGGAGGAGGCTGGAAGGGGACTTCAGGTGCTGCCAGTTGTGGCACCAGATTGGGATTTTGGTTTGGTTCCTATGGTTCGATTCACCATATTCGATGTGCCGGGCCTAATCCAGGTCAATCTTCAGCTATACCTCTTGCAACACCACTTACAATGGTCTCCAATCAGGTGGCGGGACCCTCAGGGGGGCACACCATAGTCACTTGGGATGTGAACCGGATCAATGATAAAATTAAGTTGGGGGCTGTCCACACTTATGCTAAATGACATCGCCCGTCAATTCTTATGTAACCAGAGACGCACGTGGTAGGCGCAGAATGCTCCTTCTTAGGAAGGCACGGCTTCTCGAGGATATATCACTCAAAATACACCACGGCGTTCTAGAGGACTAGCAATATTGTTTAAGTGGATGCACACTGTGACGGTACACGAAGCCCACACTGACCCCCTTGGAAGGTTTGTGATGATATTTTGAACCATGGAGGGGTTAGCCTGGTCACTTTGTAGCGTTACGCACCCCCACACATGCTAAACTCGGTACTGGAGGCACTATCACAACTGCTAGCTTCAGTTATACCAGGCTGTACTTTGATAGGGGTGGAACTTTAATGCGGTGATGAATACACTGTAGGACACAAACTCTTGTTTCACAGACTCCCCATCCACACGCCTTCGGCCATGGGCAGACGGTATGGGGTTGGTGTATGTCTGGTGACTACACCACAGAGCAGACAGACAATATGCATATTACCCCTCCATCTCCGTGGCACCTCTTCCTGAAATGACTACTTTGTAATCCCTTCCTCCGGTGCTGTACGCGTCAAACAGGTGCTTATTCTCCCAAGAGGCCTCTTGGATCACACGCAGGTGTTGCTGACAGTGATGGGTGGTGGGCTGATGGGGAGAGGGGAATGGAGCGACTTAATGCCTGGTGGTTCCTAGATAGAAATTGTAGTACAGAGCAGTTCCCTAAAGTCACTGAGTATTTCAACTTAATGGGGGGTACTGCCTCCTTACGGGCCATGCTCTTAAAGGCTTTCAAAACTGTCCTTAAAGGGAGAGCATTTGCATGTGGAAAAACTAAACGCAGGGAGAGTGAATTCCTCGTCTTGAGAATGAGATCACACAATTAGACTGTGCTTTGCTGGTCTCACCGACATCGGAAATGCAACGTCATCTTGATCAGGCCTGTTTCACATTACGACAGAAGCTTTTAGGCACAGCATGATTGTGTATGGCTCTACTTCCATAGGAGGGTACATGAGAGGGGAAATAAAGGGAGCAAACTGCTTTATTTACCTGCAACTGCTGGCCGCTTGGTGGCTGAGCTGCGGACCCCGGATGGGCTGATAAAGAGGCTGACCACCTGCAAGGGAGTTTGCCTCACACTTCAAAACCTTGTACGCTCGTCGGGAGCCCCACTTTTAGAGAGAGATAATCCCATTATCAGAGGTCTGCTACTGTGATTTTATCGGTGGCAGAGAGCAAGGATTTGGATCTCCTAATTACGACAGAGAATCCAGTAAGCAATTTTGTCTGTGGCATCCAGGAAGATTCTGGGCCCCCAACTGGTTCCTCTTCAAGTTCTTCAAGCTATTCTCCACCTGTTTGACCCCACGCCTACTGGTGTTGTATGAGGATGAGTTTGACTGAGGAAGGATAACCGAAGACCTTTGGGGGGCAACAATTGTAGTGATCATTAAGCTGGACAAGCACCTGGAGGATTGAAGTTATAATTGCCCCGTCTCCCTTATTAATCTCGAAGTCAAAATCTTCACTAAAGTATTGGCCAAAGCCATAGCAATGTGATGTGCTCTCAGCTCCATGCCGACCAGAATGGCTTAATTCCCAACAGGAGTTAGTACCAGACATTCTCTCCGCCACCTGCATCCGCTTTAACCTCGCCTGAATAAATATCCGGGGATACATCATTACTCCTAGTGGACATAGAACAGGTATTCAATACTGTACGCTGGCCCTTCCTACTAGCTGTGCACCACAAAATGCATTTAGGACCGCTGGGTATCTCACCTGTATATGGACCTCTGGACCCAGGTTCATGTAAATTGAGCCTTATCGCTTGCGTTCTCCATAAAAAGGGCACCTGGTAGGGCTGCCTGCTGTCTCCCTTATTATTTGCACTTGTGTTGGAATCCCTCTCGGCGCTCATCTGGGTGGATGCTAGACTCCCTGGATTCAGGTGTGAGGGGGGAGTTGAAGACCGAGTCTCCTTGTACGCGTTGGATCTCAGTTGAACTCCTGCAGCATAATATATACTGAGCTGACATAAAAGGGCCGCGCTCCCGGATTGACAGAATATAAAACCATACCTCTCAGCTCATATTTAGATTAATGAGGTTCAAATACAATTTTTGATCTGAAAGAAAGCACACAGAACATGGCCTAATGCTGTGCCAGACTCCTGGCTATCTTGGCAGTTTTCTCCCAATCCTAGCAACTATCCTGGTGCTTGCATTTGACTACCTGCCACCTTGACTTGAATTTACTAGGAATGCAGCCATCAATATAGAGAATGTTTGATGGGAGATCCTGTCACATCTATTATAGAATATCCTTCCAACTCAATTGATAACAAATGTTGATGTAGAGAGAGGACTTGACAGGGACTCGCTTATTGAGGTGTAAATGGGTCACACTGCACAAACCTTTGTCTGTGCTGCACACTCAGATTGTTGTCTAGGACATGCCAAACATTGAATAACTGACCCTTCCTCTTTGATATTCATGAACTCCAGCTGAACTTCTTGTATTCAAGCTCATACTCCTCCATCTGGCTCATATGATTCCAGGGCCAGACCAACCTCCAAGTTTGCTTCTCCATCTTTCCCTTTTCTCTCTCTGTAGTTTTTTTCACCTGTTAAGCTAATCTCTTCTTTAGAGTCCTTAGTTGCTACCATAATCCCCCACCCCTCGAGGTGTTCTTTCTGACCCCCTACAGTCTTTCACACAACAGGTCCACCAGCCCTCCAATATCTTTCACACCTTCTCCAAATTGATCATGTTTCAAAGCAGGCACAGGTGAACCCCATCATGCCGAAATAACACCACCACCTCTATTCCCTTTGCCAAGCAAAATCCTGATACCTCCCTCACCGCTGCTGGCTTCCAAGTACCACTTCATCCCTTTTGTGTAGCAACTGTGTCTACAGCAAGGCTACTCCATCAGATCTGTTTTTATTTTCCGCCCAAGTCATTTTTCCCCAGGTAAATTAGGACTGCCTCTTAGCATGACTATTTGTCCTACAGTTTTCACAATGTGGATATTAATTGACCTCACCACATTTCTCCCAAACCATACCATTACACCGCCACTCTATAAAGGTTCAGCCCTAGTTGTTGCCCATAGCACTACCTCCCTGCTTGGAGCTTGGCTCATATCACAATATAATAGTTGCAAATTCAATTCTCCCCCCCCCCCCCCCACCCTCCCCCCCCACCAAGACTCCTCTCTATTGAACCTGACAATAGAAAGAGCACCAGCAATCCTCTTCCATGTTGCTGCACACAACCTCACCCGCAAGCACTCCTCCATCTGCCCTACTTCTTCAACTCTCCTTCCTTAAGACTCAATCTAAACTCCTTGGTGGCTACCCCATCCAAATGGAATGGTGCTAAATCGCTTAGAATCCTACCTGCCCTTGCTCCAACATATCCTCAACACCTATCTGGCCGTCACTCGCTTACCATCTTCATAAACAAACGGGAGGCACTCCCTAGCCCTCTTTGCCGCAGCAAATTCACCATGATTATCACTTTGCATATTGCTCTCACTCCTGTTGCTCCTATCCTCATTTTGATCCCCGCTGCCTTGTGATTCATCTTGCTTTTCTTTACCCAGATTCGTATGTCATCCTGTTTAAACAGCACCTCCTCCCAGTGCAACCTGCATACTCCTTTGTCCCCAACACCTCATGTGAAACTCCAAGTTGGATGTGCATGCAATTCTCACCTGAGTCACTATACCCTGCAAAATGTCAACTATAATTGTCTTTCTAGTATCCGCATTCTTCCCTTTCTCCCTGACCCACCCCGTACATATTCTCCATGCCAGTTCTTTGCTCTCTCCTCTGCTCTCTGCGTGTAGCTCCAGGGGCTCTTCCCATAAAGTGTTATCCCTCTCAACTTTCCAATATTGTTTTGGGAGCCATCCCTTACTCTGTCCAACCCATCAGAAAGTTACTCCTGTCCTTCTTCCTGCTTTCCATTCCACTCTTGCTGCTGCCCCACTGTGGACACCTGCTTGTAGGAATACCCTCCTTTCTTGGTAGTAGGAAGTCCCCATTGATGCTGTTAGTGGCTTCTCAGTCAGGTACCATGCCTTTACCACCCCATCTAGGGCAGCACTGCCATTACTGTCTTCTCTACTTCTGGCACCAGATCATAGAACCTCGCCCAATGTGAATATGTTAACTCATTAACCAATTTGTTGTTAAGTCTTGGAATGTGTCCTGCCTGAAACAAGATGTTTAAATGGATGCTCCGCAACACCGCAACACCAGCTCCTTCAGCAAGCACAGTTATTCTTGCCATTCGTTCACAACTTGTTTAGGACCTGAACCACCCCCTGACCTTTTTGGTAGCCCCTGACCATTTTGATCGTGTGCGCCACTCTCACTCTCCCCCACTCCCACCTAGCTCTCTGCTGACTGGGTCTACGTTCGAGTCTCTTCAGCCGCCAGTTCGGTCCCACTGCCTGGAGGTCCGCCTGCTTGGGCTTCGGGCTCTTTCATTCGTGGTCATTTTGTTTATTTGTTTATTTAGATCCTTGCTTAATGGGTTGATTTAGCTGTGTTTGTTTTGTTTTGCTAGGCTGGTCTCGTTTTCCTGTGTTTAATTTTGTTTGCTTTTGCCTGCTTCCCCTCCCGCAATTTCTTTCCAGCCCCCTTTGCTGTTCCCACTACTCGCCCTCCTACCTCCCTCACAGTGCATCCCACCTCTGCTTGTGGAGGCCAAGCTAAAGGCGTGCGTAAGGCAAGCTCATCTGCGCCTGGAACGCTCCCAGCACCAGGACCCCTAGCCCCACCCGCCAATACACTGCAGAGGAGCTCCTGAACCCTGGATACCGAAACACCAGCTGCTTCACTGCGCCACGATCTACCAAAGGACCCTTGCACTGCCTACACTGCCTCTTCTCCTGCAACACAGCCCCTGCTGCGCCACTTTAACTCAGAAGACCACGAACAGCCCAGAACCACTCCAATGCATCCTGATCAATACCAGCTCCCTCATTTAAACATGCCACAAAAATCTACATGCCACAGAAATCTGGGACACAGTCAGTACCCCCTCCCCGGACATTGCCTTCATCACAGAAACTTGGCTCAACCCCTCCTCGGACCCCAACATTGCCACTGCCACTCCAGACGGCTACAAGATGATACACCAAGACCACGCCGACAAACACGGTGGGGGCATCGCCATCATCTTCAAGGAAACCATTGAATGCACAGTCGACCAAAAAGGACCCAATGCCTGTTATGGAACACCTCAACTTCCAACTACAAACCGATGCTAAGACCACAATAGGAGCACCCTTGCCTACAGAACCCCGTGACCCTGAACACACTTCTGGGATGCCAACTCAAACCTCATTGCCCTCCCTTGCCATCGATTTCCTCCACGGCAATGACCCCTGATCGAACTCCATTTCCACCACTACGACCCCAATGACGCCAACTCTGCCACCCTCCTGGAAAACCTCAACATCAGCCTCACCCAACTGGTCACCGAACCCACGCTCAAAGCCGGACACACACTGGACACCATCTGGAAATCAAATTCACCCATATCAAAGAACTCACCTGGACTGACCACACCATAGTTTACTTTACCATCTCTGACACCCAGTGCCCCAACACCAAGCCCCACCGCACTCCCCACCTAAGCAGGGGCAAGGTAACCAAGACTCTATAGACACAAACCCTCGGCACCACACAACCCAAATCTTTAGCAAACCTCAACCAGGCCGTCCAGAACTTCTCCTGGATCAACAGATGCGCCGGCAGAGGAGCTCCACTCAAACCAGCGAAAACCAACAAAATCTCGAAACAAGTCAACTGGTATTCCCCAGAGCTCAGAACCACAAAGCTCATCTGCTCCAGACTCAAAAGAAGTGCTAGCGCACCACCAAGGACCCCTCGGACAGAGCCGCCCACAAAGCAGCCCTCCGCAACTACCACCTGTGCATAAAGGAAGACAAAAGTGCTGCCATCATTGCCCGCATTGACACCGCAGAGAAACGCATGAAGGAACCCTCCAAAGATCATAAAAGAATACTCTAACCCGACAGCCACAGAGAACACCATCCACCCCTCTCAAGAGCTGTGCGACTCGCTCTCAGATTACTTCCACAGGAAGATTGCCATCATCAACAACTTAGACACCCAACCCCACACCCTCAGCCTCGATAACCTTGACGAACCAGCGACTGCCAGCCGATCGATAACCACCTGGGGTCCACTCACTACCTAGACCACCTCAGCCATCATGTCGTCCGTCCACTTGTGGGGGCCCAACGACCCTTGCCCTAACCATCTCTTAAACCTCAAAGTCAACCCAATCAGCGCAGAACTGACCAGCATCCTCAACACCTCCAGCTCCGCAGAAACCTTCCCAGACCTATAGAAACACGCAGCGGTCATACCTCTCCTAAAGAAGCCCTCTGCCGACCACCATCAACCAAATAAATTACAGACGGAACTCCCTGCTCCCCCACTGAACCGAAGTACTCGAAAGCCATCTACCAACAGCTCAGCAAATACCTGTATCACAACCCTACTTGATGCCTCGCACTCAGGATTCCTTGCCAACCACAGCACTGATACTGCGCTGATCGCCTCCACAGACACGACATCAGGATTTTTCTCGATCGTGGAAAACTGTGACCCTTCTACTATTCTACCTCTGCTGTGTTCGACACCATGTCCCACCACACCCTCATTGACCGACTCCACAACATCGGCATACAGCAGAACCAAGTGGATAACTCCTTTCATTTCAGGACACACTCAGAGCATCTGACTGCCCCCCCATAACCTGTGCACCCAAGAACATAACTTGTGGCATACCTCAAGGCTCATCCCTACACCCCACCGGGTTCAACATCCACATGACCCCCCTCACAGACATCGCCGGATCCCACTGACTCAAAATAATTTCCTACGCTGACAACACTCAACAAATCCTCTCGCTCACCGGCGACCCCTCCAACGCCAAAACCAACTTCTCCAGCACGATGACGACATGTCAAAATGGATGAGACGGCTGCCTCAAACTCATCTCTGACAAAACAGATGTACTGATCTTCGGAAGAAACCTCCGTATGGGACCACTGCTTGTGGCCGGCAGAACTCCCACACCAACAGACCATGCACACAACCTTGGCATCTTCCTCGACCGCAAACTTACCATGAAACGACAGGTCAATGCAGTCACCTCCTCCTGCTTCCACACTCTCCACATGCTCCGCAGACTCTTCAGATGGATCTCCATCAACAGTAGGAAGACCGTCACGCAAGTCCTTGTCACTGGCCGTCTTGACTATGGCAACGGTCTATACTCCGGAATCTCCAACCAGATCCTCAAAAGACTTCATACGGAGCACCACACACCAACTCTCTTGGTCATCCTCAAACAGACTTTCATCACCCTCAACTCAAACCTCCACTGGCTCTCCATCCATAAGAGATGCCAGTTCGAGCTCCTCACGCATGCATACAGAGCTCTTCACGGTTAAGGACCATCATACATTAGCCAGTGACTAAAATTCCACCTACTCACCAGACACCTGTGCTCAGTCTCTCTCGCCCTTGCACACACTCCCTGCATTTGTCACAGCCGGGCTGCTCCTTTACCTCTATCGCCACCAAGACCTGGAATGACCTACCCCTCCACCTCCGAATGGCACCCTCCCTTGCGGGCTTCAGAAAGAAACTCAAGACCTTGCTTTTTGAATGAGACATGGCACCCTCAGTGCCCAAATACCCTTAGGGGCAACAGTGATGCTGTATACAATACTATTTGATTGATTGGTTTACTGCTTGCGACAAAAGTGACCTTTCTGTTCTGCAGCTCCTTCCCCACACCATACCAACTGTACCACAGAAAACCATTCTTGAAAGGCGCTGCTGTACTTCCTCCTCTTCTATTTTTCCAGCCATCGCTCCCCTTGAGTATGGAATGCTGAATTGCTCCGTAAAGCCTGTCAACCCTTTACCTGCACCCCCTCCTTGCTGTCTCCTCTGCCACCTTGTGTTTTCCTTTGGCCCCCAGAGCAGTGTAATACTGGGTGTTGCCTCCATATTTTGAACTTTTGTAGTGATAGCATGTCCCTCTCTTTTAGAGTTTCAACAGGCTGTATTATGGCTTGGTCTCCATGCTTGACACCCTGAAAATGGCAAAAGTGGGATCCGTAGAACGCTGGCTGTATGCAATGTTGGTAATGGGTGCATGGGCGTCATAAACTACAGCCACAGTTTATTTTCCACTTCTCTCCATGACTTTGAAGGATTCACACTCCTAAATGACCTAATTTCCTCTTTGTAGTGTAACCATGCCAACCTGCAAAGATAATACTGGCCACTCATATCTCACCTAGGTACTTTAATAACCCTATACTACACTTGGATGTCTGTTCGCAAATGATGTTGGCATAAATCATGAATGCTGCTGTCCACATGTGTATATTAGTTGCCACTCTAGGGCTCTTGGCCAGCTCAAGCTTGAAAATATTTATATATTTGTTAGTTTCAATCTTCTCCTTCATGCTCAAAAAATAAGTGTCACCTAGTGCATCCACCACACCTAAATATGGCAGCTTCACCACCTTGTCCTCTTCTTAATTCTCTTGTTCTCTCCCTTCCTGCGCTGTTTCTTCCCCCAGCATTTGTCACTCTGGCACTTGCTGTCTTCTTCAAATCTTTGGTCGTCCCTCTGTTCTTTTCTTATGCCACTCTGGCACTGCCTTCTGCGCCTCTGCCTTCCTTCTCCATGACTCTTACCTGCTTCTTCCTGCTGATCCTTTCATGGCTTTATCTGCCCCAGTCTTCTGATCTCTCTTCTCCCGGTATTTTTTCCAATACTCGTGTAATACCCTCTGAAACTGTGCAAAGTGCTCCCTGTCATACCTTCTTCCTTCTCCACTTGCCTGGCACACCTCCTGTTCGCCACTGCTCCAGACTCTGGTATCCCCTCTCCAGGCATCTGACAGAGCACCCTTAAACTTGCTCTCTGGGTTGTCTGTATTGGGGTTTGGTGTCGGCTCCTGAATTGCCTTGTTTCTTCCCTGGCCAAAATTCTCTTCCTTAGCCATCCATAGATGGTTGTTACAACTTCCGTGGCACCACAGACGTCCTACAATGTGGGCTTGCATAGACTGCCATCCTGTATCTCACCAGCTTATCAGCCTGTTTTTGTGATCACTCCTGGCAACTCTGGCTTTCATCTGATAATATACTCCTGTCTCCCTCTCTCCTTGCACCTTCTAAGCTTGCTTGCCCTTCCTCTTCAAAACTGTTTCTTCCACCTTCTTTCTAGCCCATATTCTTCACCCGACACTCAATCAGTCTCAGTGTGAATGAGCTTTCCTTACAACAAGCCCATGTTCCTCTTTCCCAGGCTCCTGTGCACCACCACTGCAGTTGATTTCAGGGTAACATCATAGGCTGATGCCCCCACAGCTTCACTTCTTATCTGCTCCTGTTCTGTGGTCCTCGGTGTCTTTGATAATCTTTTTGAGTTAAGGGGCACCTTATTCACCTCCGCCCTCTTTGCAGTCTTCAAAACAGCTGCCCACTGCCAATCACCTATATCCCAAGAAGTGGGGTAGATTGCACATTTAATTCTACCCCTTTGGACTGGGATCCAGGCCCTCCAGCATTGTTCTGGCCACACTCTGTTCTTGGGCTGCAGACAAGTCTTACTCCTTGTCCTCTTCCCAGGATTTCTACATGTCTACTCTGCTTGAGGGATCCAGGATTCCTGCCCCCCACTGATGCGTGGAGACACCCCCCAGGGACCACCCCACTAGTCTCTTGGTCCTTCAAGGGAGGTTGGCCAGTCTATGTGGCCCCCCAGTTCATTTAAATTTTCAGCATCTTTAAATGCTTTGTGATTGTGATGCGCAATGTGTCGGTAGTCCTGCAGATAACTAGTGCAGCTCTGTACTGAGTCCTTTCTATTCAGAGTTGTATTTGACAACGTTCACTGTCTTCCTTTCAGTTAATGCTATCTTGTGAACTGTTTATTCTGACAGTTGCTATAGAAATGCTCCAGCACTTGTCTGCTTTGATCTTTTAATTACCCAGCACAACTTGCTTGGCATTCCGAGGGGCCCTAAATCTGCCACTGATGAAGTCACTGATTTACATTGCTCTTCGGCGACACATCCTCAAAACCTTCCATGTAAGTGTTTAAGCAACCTCCTAATGTGTTTAGGAGCAGCGAAAAAAGACTGTGTTTTAGAGCATCAAGAAGATCTCTTGTAAAGATTTACTGAGGACACTTCCGATTTGTGAGTAAACCAGTAAGGAAGGCTTGATTTTAGAGGAGTTTGGAGGAGAATTTGTAAATGTGTGTACAGGCATAGTGGATAAACCTAAACATGTGTCTATATATACCAGGCGATTTCTATTCAAAAATGTGAACGGAGTACTTCTGTATATGGAGTGTATAGAAGTACTAAGGAGACTTCTCATGCATCTATCGTCAATTGCTCGTAGTACTATACAGTTGTAATCCTGAAAGGAGACTACTTAAGCACTGGATCTGATAGAGACTTCAAGCCACAGATCGTTTACCTTAGAGTTATCCCCAAGCGTCAGACTAGATCTGGTAATGTTTTTCGTGAGCTGAACCCCAGTGCACCAATAGGTGGCTTGCAGGGTGCATATAAAGGAGCAACCCCAGTGCACTCCGTTCTTTTCTTTCCATGCCAGCCAGCACAGATCTAAAAAGAGCTAACCCTAATCACTTATTGACTGGCCTCTTATCTACTTCTGTTGAAGTCTTTTAAGAAGCATTTCTCCTGATGTGACAGAAACATCATCTAGGAAGGCCGGCTCCAAGCCCTGCGGCACATGTCCTCCATCGGTGACGGGCTTGCACCTTGTGCCTCAAGCAACAATGACGTGAAGACCTGCATCTACTTTCACGCGATGGCTCCGAAGCCCTTGAAGGAGCGGTCCCTCAAGCTCGTCGCGGCTCAACATTCGACGGTCTCTATCCTGGCTGAGAGGAAGGTCCCGGGAACGGTCACAGAGCCCAAGATCTCCGTCGTACTGGAGGTCGTCAGGTCACTCGGGTAAGTCCAACTGCAAGAACAAGATTGAGAAGTCAAGAGGTCTTTGACTGCACCTCATTCGTTGGCCGATGAGACGAGGTAGCATTGCCATTCGAGGCCTGGCTCTGTGTTTCCCTGAGTTTTTGGGAGCTGGAGCGACCCTCGCTCAACTCCCAAGAGTTTTATGAGGCCATGTGCCTCATTATTTGAGTGCCTTAGGACCCAGTAGGTTTGGAAGGGGCCCCTAAATGTTCCACGCCAGCAACTCCAGAGCCATTCAGGCCCCTTAGGTCCACGGATGGATTCTGACTGATGCAGGTTGTACCACATCGACTTTGCCAGGTGGCGGTCCTGATGACTATGCTCCAGGTGGCGTCATCCCCATTCTGATCCCCAACACAGAGCTGGAGAGCGGCGTCTGATTCTGGCGCCATGCCTTCCAGGCCTGAGCCCTATTTCTATAGGGAGAATTGAAAGGAGTCGCTGTTCTCTGAATAATACCAGTCTTTAAATCCACACAAGTACTGTTGTGAAAACTTGGCGGAGGCAAGTGGACTGGACACTACTCCAGACGCTTTCTCCCCCTTACTTGGCTACGGAGGAGAGAGCGTCCTTTGCAGTGGTGGTGAGAAGGACGGCTGAGGTCCTGGACCTTAGCTTGTCCTCAGTGGCAGTCAAGATGCACTCCTTGACTGAGGTGCTTCCGCTGAGAGTAGTACCATCAAAACGGTTTCTCCCATTTAATGAAGCCCTTACAGACGTTCTGCTTGGTACTTGGTCCAAGCCCTGCACAGGTGCTCCTGTGAACAGGACGATTGCCAGCCGCCACCGCCTCACCCGAGGGGACCCCCGATTTTCTCACACATCAACCTACGGCAGAGAGCTTGGTGGTCAAAGCCTCTACCTCCCATGTAAATCCTGGCGCTTTCCATACTGCCTTACCGAATGGGGAATCCATGAGGCTGGACACCTTAGTCAAGAAGATGTCTTCTTCCACCATCCGGGCAATATGGTCTGTGAACACCATGTGCCTTTTGTGGTGTTACTCCCATGCTCTATGACATAACACTGCTACATGAAGTGATTGCAAAGAAAATGTTGGATGGAGCAAGAATAAAAAGAGCGCAAGTATCTGTCATCATAATTCAGTAAATAAACTCCCCTTTAAGATACTATCGTAAATCATGTATAAAAAGTACTGTTCCATGGAATACGTTGATAAAGGAGCAGGGAGAAATATCTATGGATGGTGAAAATCAACCTTGGCTAAAGATTTAATATCCTCTAATAGGAGGTCCCAATTTTGTGAAATTAGATGTTTCTGAAGGCGCACCCTCTCTTCCTGTTTAAGTGTGTGCCATTTCTACTGAGGGAGGAGCTGGGTTTTTCCTTTGATAGTGGTATTCCGTTTAGCCAGAAGCAAAACAAAATCTATGAATCGAGTAGCGGCGTGATGAGTCTTAGGACGATGGAAGAGATCCGATATGACAGAGCTCACAACTTTCGGCCCAGTGATATGGGAGTATATCTAACACTTGCAATCAGTACACTGAATGGGATGGTGTGTGACCGCAGCTTATGCGCTAGGTCAGCATACAAAACATAGCACTTGGGGCATTGTGCCACAGAATTGGGATGAATGTTATGTAGACGTTGTGGCATCAGGTAAGCTCTATTTAATACATTAAATTGAATGTATTTAAACCGCGCATTACAAGAGAAATTTTGCTTGGGTATCAAAGGACTCTTTGCCATTGAGAGTCTTGCAAAGTCCTCATTGTCATGCTCGTACATGCTGTGTGATGTTACGTGGTCAGGATAGGCCTGGTAAGAGACACCATCATTTACATACTCACGTTTCTTAAGTTGCCCTCTCTTTTACACATGAAGACTTTTGGCATACATTTGCATGCATGACAATACAGGATAACGTTATTGGAAACCGCATTGATTACATTTCTATTTCGCAGGCACACTATCACGACACCTTGAACGTTCATACAAGGAATAAAGTTCACTGCACAAATGTCATTATTGTTGTTGTCCGGTAAGCGACTATGCTATCCAACTAGAATAAACAATTGTGGCCTGACAGGGTTTGCGACATGGCCAGAAGGGTGCAGTTTGTTATATATACAGTATCACTTCCTTGTTTAGGGAGAGGAGCACTCAGCTGACACTTTGAGGTCACATGCCGGAATTCCAGATCAGCTGATTCCTGCTTACCAAAACGAGGAATTACCGGCTTTACACCAAAACGGACAGCCTGATGACACTTACCCGTTGGTAATGGGGAGTTAGACCAACCGGGCAGGGATTTGGCAGATCACCCACCCTAGGCAAGACTAGTTTAGGGAGTGCTAGGCAGGAGTAAGTTATCCACAGTTCTTATATGACCGCATCTATTCATTGTCTTAGCACAATGGTGGCAATGTTAATCTTTTTCACTATTCTTGTAATCCTAATTACGCTAATCTCTTTCATGCTTATTATTATCGCAGCACACATATTTTATAGAAGAATCACAATGCTTCAAATATTGAAAGGCCTTGCTGAGCACTTATTGTGTATTTCTTTGGGTATGCATAAGAGTCCAAACGTAAGGGTTCTAGATCTGTTACCACGATTTCCTTGGTGGAATCAGGGTTGTCATGTCATGAGGTTACACACACATTTGTCACCCTGTAAGGTTAGGGGTGCAGATGGTCCACTGTGGGCTAGCTGGGATATAGGTCTAAGTACCCTGTTTGTGTGCACCGACTAAGTGTGGTACAATCCTTATGTTTATGTTGTCCAACAAACGCACAGTTTTACCGGGGAGGTACAAGCCTGACAACAGTAATTAACTCTGGGAAAAGTCCCACAGTTGTACATAAGCTTTATAAAGCCATTCTATTAGTTTTGCACCTTCTCCCATAGTCTGTAACGTCTGTATCCCTGTGGTTCAGTGGGTCTAAAACTGAATAATGCTTGGAGCACACATTTAAAATGACCATAAATGAGAAACTGATCTGTGGCCATGTTGTGCTCCTAATTGGGAAACAGGCTCGTGTAAAGTTTAGGAACACGTCTCTGATCATGGCAAATCCTAAATCGGGCCAGAAACGAATATATTGTGAGCATACCCAGCGAATGCATGCGGGTAGGCCTAGAAGGGGTGTGGCAGGTGCATAGAAGGACTGAAACCTGGTTAGCCTGCAAAGCAGTATCGGGGAAAAGTTGATGATCACATGACATTGCAGAGGGAACATCAACCGATAACGAAAACAGTTCATACGGTTTCTGGTGGACAAACCCATTTCAGGAAGATTTTGGTCTGATAGCCAACAAGATTCCCGTCAAAGTTGCACTGCTAGAAAATAACGCTCATGGTAAGGAGTGTAATCCCCCGGCTTCCAGAGGTATTTTCAGGATGGAAAGAGCCAACTCTACTCCTATCACTTGCACAGATAAAATCGCCAGTCAATTGAACTAGTTCCTTAACGAGGGAGAAGAACAGATAAGTTAGTGAAATAATATAAAAAACTAGGGAGCACCAACATTAAAACAAGTGTTACCTGGCCCTCCACTGCTAAAGGAAGCGACGTCCAATAAGTCACCTGAGCGCACACTGAGGGGTATGCTGGGCCTAGGTTACTGCCCATAAATCCTCAGCTGAGTGAAAAATGTTGACCCCTAAGTAACGAAAGGAGACCGCTTCCGTGCAGTGCCTTTCTAACTACTGGTTTACTGCTCGGGTGGTTGTGTGGTGCGTCTTGCTTATAAGTGATGTTTGTAATTCCTAAACAATGTGGGTGCAATTCACAAAGCCACTTAAGGTTGTACATTTATGTTGTCATTCCCAAACTCCTTCTTACCTTAGAAAGTGTAGGATATTTGCTCAGGCAAAGGTTTGGAGTAGCTTTGGGAGGGAATGAAACACCCCCTAAACTTGGTGAGAAATATGAGTAGGGTTAATTCTCCATGATGAAAAATGTTTCCAGTGGAGAAATAAAACCAAGATAATGGGTATTGCGCATTGGCTGCTTCTCTAAAATTCAGTTTTACTTTGTGCATAACAGTGCATTGGGGAAGTAGCGGATGTCTCAGGGCATTCCGAGTAATACACCTGGAAAGCAGAGACTAGTACAGCTTTCCAGCTGTAGAACTGGGAATGTTTGTGAATTCACACCTTTTTCATTGGAGTATGTCTGTGGGTGCAAATGTATGATTTTTCTTTGTACATTGGGTCATATGTCTTTGGGAAGCACCAGGGAGATTACTAATATATGTGAAAACTAACTTCTTGAATCTTTTATTTTTTAAATAACGTGCGAGGGCACACCAGGGAGGCGTTTTGTATACGTAAACGAGCAGTGAGAAGACATATGTTTACAGGTAGGCAGTTGAGATGCCTTGTGTGAAGGAGTGACAAAGCAAGTGCGAAAGATCTTATTGCTGTTTCAATGAGCAGTAAGAAGGTCTAATCTATGCAAAGCACAGCAGACCTCTTACATATGTCCTGAATCCCAGGCACACAAAAGACCAGTGGGAACAGCAGCAGCAGTAGCCACAGCCTTCCCAGTGTGTCACGGATGGCCCAGCAGAGATCACAGCAGCACTCCAACCTAAGCAGGTTGGTGATGTCAGGCTCTTCCTCCCTCACTACTCACCTGCCTGTCTTTCTTTCCCTCCCTACCCACATACAGCTCCATTCCTCAGCCAATCTACCTCACACAGCTGACCGTACCCCCTATCCACCACAGGGCTCCATGTTTCCCTCCCCTCCCCATACATATTCCTGCTTCTGCCGGTCTGTGTCCCACAAATAGCCCACAATTCTCCGAACAGCAGATAAGGAACCCCCTTCTTTTCACGGCACACCCTGTTTTACTCTGCGTGTTTGGTAAATCCTCAAAGTGGATATCAGACAAGAGGTTAAATGATTTGTAGTGTGCCTCCTATCCAATTTACCCATGGTCTGGGTAATTGTGCAGTACAGGACTTCGTGAACAATTTAGTAATCCATCGCTCACCTTCTTTGGATACTATTACATCCAAAAAATCAATTCTTAGTTTTGTGAGTGAACCTTATCTGTTGAAGTCGGTTGTACAGACATTCATGCTTTGACTTTCACATTGAGAGCATACATATGGACACAGTGATTGTATGCTATTCAACAGAAGTGATTAATCATGTGTATCTGGAGACTTTTTCCCGTGTAAGATTTTGTTTTCAGGGGAAGATCACATCATGGATTTACAGTACTAAATTATTGAAAGTAATGTGGATAGGAGACACGTTTGAGAGTTGTATTTGGAAAATTCATATATGTTAGGAAGACTATTCCCTTCATTTTTTATTTTGCTGTTTTGCTTTTCACCCAACTGTGTTTCCTAATATTGTTATAACATGCTTTTTAATTACTATTCCGCAACGTGACTGAAAGTGTGCAAAGAGTAGACCTTAAGTCGGGTTTCATCGGTATTATCGGGCAGTTTTGGTGTTTGTGTTTCAAGTCACAATTGTAAAGTTTAGCCCCTCAAGAATGGTTCGCCCTGAAATGCACTGGGTGATACTGATGTTAAACTGTTGGAAAATAATATTGTGTGCCTTGGATCCTTAGTAAAATACTTGTTAAACATTGCATCAATGGCCTGTTGATTGGAGTTCATTCAGTAAAAGGCTAATAAAATGCTTTCTAAAAAAAAAAAAGGTTTAACCTGAAACATTAATGAATGTTTATGGTGAAATTTTAATCAAGTTCATTTCATATTGGACTTTCTGGATTCCCCAGATTGCTCTTCAACATGTGCTCACCTTTCAACCACACGTATATCTACTTCTAACTGCCCCTCCTTTCCCGGAGAGTGCACTGTTTCAGCTTATCTACCTTGCACAACTGGCTGTTTGCACACATCTCAATGACACACCTCCTTGCCTATTTCTACCCCTCTCTTCCCAGCACACTGCTTCGCTCTTCAGCCCATCTTCCTGAAGCAGCTGGCTATATGCCCATCTGCCTACCTGTGTTCCCCTCCCAGCTACACGCATCTCCCTGATTCAACTCGCGTAGCTCACATCTGTAGTCTGCAGCTAACAGCTCCCCGCCTGTCGTCATGCTCAAATTTGCACGACACCTTTACATGGTCTCCACTCATCTCAAATGGTCTGAGAACACTAACTCAGTGTTTCCCAAACTGTGGTCCGCGGACCCCCAGGGGTCCGTGACACATTCCCAGGGGGTCCGCAGGAGGCAGTTTTAAAAGCACTGTAAAGTTCCTTGTGGAATTAGCAGTTTTCGAGCAACAATAAAAGTGTCAAAATGAAGACAGTGATTAATGCACCTGCAGGAGAGATGAGAGTTTTGTCCAGTGGCAGCTTTGAGTTATCTAATGTAGCACAGAGGGTTAATATGTCTACTGCAAAGAAAGTGTACCATGCATTTAAAAAAACAGTATTTTATGTGCATAGGTGAGTGTGTTACTGCTTTTGTCAGAGATTCTTTTGTTACTGTGCAGTTCATGAGTGAAAACCGAAATCTAGCACAGTGACCTATAAACTGTCATCAAATAGCTACTTACACACTGCATGGTGCAAGTTAGTAACTTATGTTTTTTCCCAGTCTTTCATTATCCTGATGCTGATAAAAAGGTTTATTGGGTGGAAATACATTTTTAGGTCTTGCCTGAGACAGCGCATGCGCTGCTCTGCGAGACATTTAGTAAGAGGGTTTTCAAAGTGCTACCAGAGGCTTGCTGGCCTCAAGCTTGCGTTCAGGCGCGCGCGCGTGCACGCGCGCAGCCGCCATGTGGGTTTGTGTCACGGCTCATTAAGCCTTGCGTGCCTCTGTCCGCCTTGCTTGCTTGTGTTGTGCTTCAATTCCCTCCCCCTCCCCCACCACAGATCGCGTCACCACTCGCGTGTTCTTACATCTCCCGCGCTTGTCTTTATTGTGTGAGCCGGATAATGCTTTCAGTTTTGCCTTTTAGCGCGCGTCACCACTCGCGTGTTTTCACAACTCCCAGGCTTGTCTTTATTATGTGAGCCGGATAATGCTTTCAGTTTTGCCTTTTAGCGCGCGCGCACACACATATCGTCACCACTTGCGTGTTTTCACAACTCCCGGGCTTGTCTTTATTATGTGACTCGGATAATGCTTTCAGTTTTGCCTTTTAGCGCGCGTCACCACTCGCGTGTTTTCACAACTACCGGACTTGTCTTTATTATGTAAGCCGGATAATGCTTTCAGTTTTGCCTTTTAGCGCACGCGCACACAACTCTGTAAGAAGGGGGCTCGCGATTGTTTATCCTAAGCAGATACTTTTCATCTTTTACTTGTCTCTGATGAGCAGTGAGCCTTCCATCTGGGGTGCTCGTCTATGAACTATGAAGTCAGATTTAAAGCTCACTGGTTGCTTTGCTTTACATGTATCCAATAGCGTGCCTGCAGCGCAGTGTTAGTGTTCGCCCATCACAACAAGTGGAGCAAGAAACAACCTTCACAGCACTGTAATGGCTGCAGGTCGTCCAGGACGCCTTGTGGTTATCCAAGTATGCTCTTTCTAACCATTGAACATGTTTTGTTTAGTCGCCCCTGTACAAACGTGCCATAAGCATATGACTGAAACCCCCGGCATTGACGGACTCTTGGCTTCCGGCATTATTACCCCCTGCTGTTCGTATCCTCAGCTCTGATCTGAGCAGGCTGACGGCTTTCTGCCTGAGCAGATTCGTATTAGCAATGGGAGTGATTAGGAAACATGTATGTGCCCTGGACACACCGCATTAAGCGAATCGGCAAACCCTTTATCATCCCGGGCTGGAAATTCTGGATGAAGCCAGGATAACTGGTGTTCTTATGTGTAATGTTTCCTGACACCGACGCAGATCTGTTGCGATCACATTTTCATGGCCCCATGCTTATTTTTTTTTTTTTAACATAGATCCGTTTATTGCACTTTCACTTTAATAATACGGTTTGTTTATCGGTGACGTTTCATTGGTTATGCACGTAACACTGTTTGGAGAGGCATGTGAGTAGCTTGCCCAATTCTGCCTTTGGGGAGGGTCAGGCCGTGTTTTTTTTTTTTACTTTTAATCTAGCTGTTTTAACTTTGTCATTTTAGAGAACATTGTCGATCTGTAATAATGGATTTTATGTATATCGCTGTTATGGTCCTAGACTAGTTACCGAAATAAAGTGTCTTACGGACTTACTCTTCCTAGTCCATTCTGACGTAATGACGACATCCCTCGAACTTGGCGTCCGGAGTGAAGGGACGTATTTTACACAGTGAACAACCATCAGCGGCTTCAATAAAGACAGAAAAGAAAGGAGACTAGAGAGTGTCTTCGATAACACCCTTAAAATACCAAACGGTCTATCAAATTAAAACCTGCTAGAGGGTCACTCGCACCAAAAGAGAAGGGTTGTCATGCATGATAAAAAGGCAAGGGGAATTACTAAGGCAAGGGGAATTCATGAGTATCTGCACGCTTTCTATAAAATCGGTCTCCATTAAGGACGTGTTTCAGATATAACGCCTTTTCTTTTCCTCCCCAACAAGTGTTTGTCCACTCTGGTGGGGCAGACACTGCACTACGTTAGAAACGTACACACCTTCTACAGGTGCGTGGACATGCAAGAAACAGCACAGCAGAGTCAGCACTTATAAAACACCTGGGACGGAAGTCCCAGAGTAATTGACAGTTCTCGTTGCCTTGCACGACCGAGGTAAATGTAAACAAGCATTGGCATAGCCAATAGGTCTTGCCTTTGGAACCGTATAAGTGTTTAGCTATGCAACAGTTGATGTTGTTGCACCAAGGATATTGTGCTGCATAACTAAACACTTATAAGGTCCCAAAAGCGAGACCTATTGGCTATGCCACTGCTTGTTATTGTTAGTCAATGCTAACCACTGGGTGATGTTCTGAATCCCAAGTTTGTGCTTCTCCAGACCAAGCACTCTTTAAAAATGCCTACAAGTATGAATGACATGTGAATCCCACACCTTGTAGTTCCCTTTGCCTTATGTAACATTTTCTCTACACTGATTTACAAATATGATTCATTGTCTCTATATGTGTGTGATGTAAAGTGCTCTGACATCCTACACTGGTATGAGAGGCACTATAAAACAAATGAAATACATGTGACAGATGTGCTATGGAGAGATGAGAGGCACTGTTGAAGGCTGTTAATAAGGGAATCCTTGAAGAACCCCAACAAAGACTGTTGTATCCTGGTGCATAGTAAGGTCATCATTTACTATTCTTTAAAAGCTGATACAATTCAATATATAATGATAAATGTGTTTTCGAATGCACCACTTTTTCCTGAATTTCTTGGGGGTAGCGACTCCCAAAACCCCCTTTGTAGTGGTCAGGCTCACTCACTGCACTTGGTGTGCACCGTATGGCGACTGATTTGAAAACATTTGCCAGGGCTGCTTTAGGTTTCCACTCTGGCCCTGGCAGGAGCAGGAGACTGGTACTGCAAAATAAAACCAACCAATGAAAAGTTAGTCACGGAGTTGCAGCACCAACCTTCCCATTAAATTGTTTTGTTTTTTGCAAATTCTTTGAATATAAAATACTAAGGGGGATATTTACAACAGAAGTGGCGGAGCGTGTCGTTAGCCTCCTTGGCTTAACGATAGGCTCCGTCACTTCAGAAACGCAGGACTGCACCATATTTACAAGAATATGGTACAGCCCTGCGTTTCCCCCAGTGTTGGCGCTACACTTGGCAGTGTAGCGCCAACGCAGGCACCCTTGCACCATAGTGCAAGGGTGTTTGCATGCAGGGGAAGATTCTTTATGTACAGGAAGTTCCCTCTTCCTGCACATAAAGAATCTTGAAATGCCGTTTTGTCACTTCTATGTGTGCTGCTTAATGCAGCACACATGGAAGTTACAAAATGGCATTTTTTGTAAAAGGTTGTTTCTGTGCAGGAAGGGTCACCTTCCTGAACATAAACAATCCAAGGCGTTTTGCTTTTTCCATGTGTGCTGTACAAGGCAAGCCACATGGAAAAAGCAAAAACGAGGAGAAATAAAGGATTTCTCCTTGTTTTGCCAAGTTAAGAACTGGTTTTCCCTGGTCTTAATTTTGGCGCTGCCTCCTATGTATGCTGCCCTTGTAAATAGGAGGCAGTGTCAAAATCACTGGGAGTTGCGGTGAAACGCCCACTGCAACACCCACTTCCCACCCCTTTCACGCTAAGCATTGCGTGACAGGGGGGCTTATTTAAAAGGCAGCATTAAGCCATGTTATGTGGCTTAACGCTGCCTTGGAAATAAGGCGAAGCCTCTATCGCCACGGTAACGTCGTAAAGTGTGCACATGTGTTTATTTTTTGGGAATTACTGTTTTAATGTTTGAAATTTTAAATCATACAAATTTTTGGGGGGTCCCCGGCTTCCAGTGGTGACTCAATGGGGGTCCTCAGGAGTCAAAAGTTTGGGAACCACTGCGTAACTGTCTTTGTTCTTCAAGACCACCACACCCTCTCTGTGCTTTTACCCCTCCCCCACACACAGAGCTCCTAGACTCCTTGTACTGTTCCTTAGCATAAACTAAAAGCTCTGAGCTTAAGTCAGTCTGTTTAGAAACACAGGGTCAGATGTACGACCCACCAATTTACGACTCGCGAATTGCGTCGCATTTGCATGCCTCATGAATATTAATGAGGCTGTCGCAGTTTGCGACCCCATTGGGAATGGCTAGCACTCCCAGGGATGGTGGCCTGCTGGGGTCAGCAGACCACCATGTCTGGGACTGCTTTTTAAATGAAGCAGTTTTTTTTTCTAAATGCAGCCCGTTTTCCTTTAAAGGAAAACGGGCTGCATTTAAAAAAGAAAAACTAAACTTTTCAGTTTCATGTTTTTTAAGGGCAGGCAGTGGTCCGGACCACTGCCTGCTCTTACAAAATATTTCCTCACATACAAAGGGGAAGGGGTCACCTGGGGACCCCTTCCTGTTTGCGAGTGGTTTACCACCTACTTGAAGTAGGTGGTAAACGGTCGTAAAACAATTGTACATGGCATGGTGACTCGCTATTAGGAAGGGACACCGCTTCCTAATAGCGAGAGTTGCAAATGCAATTTGGCGAGTCTGTGACTCGCAAAATAGCATTTGGACATGCCATTACCCTTTTTTGCAGTCGCAAACGGAAGGATCTCCCATTTGCGGCCGCAAAAAAGGGTCCTACATCTGGCCAACAGTTCACTGCTTCTATATCAACACTTCCCACCACTCTACCACACAAAGGATTGCCCATGTCAGGGTTTGTGGGGCACAGCAGGGGATGGGCCACCATACAGACTGGGTAGCGCCATCCACCAGATGACCACACATGTTGACTGGCTGTTGCTAAGTGGTGTTGGTGGTGTAGATTTTCCAGGGCTCTTTCTGTAAGATTACAGACTTTGCCTCAAGTGACATGCAGAAATCTTAAAGCCAAAACAGGAGAGGGCACCTCTACTGTAGATTGGAAGCAACCGTGAACCTAAAGATGCTTCTTGCGTAAGTGATCTGGAATACTTGGCACCTTAAGTCCACTAAAGCCCTCTGAACTGTCCTAAACTAGCACTTAATACCTTACTGCGGGTTGGGTTTCCACGAGACCCACACGATATCCAAACATTTCCATGACTAGCTGGGCATGGCACAAAGTTAAAAGATTGACGGGATCCTGTATGCTATACTCACCCGCATTGCCGTTAGCAGGGAATGGCTGGATCTCTATATTGCAGGAAGGTTTAGTGAGGCGTACACTTGCCAAATTTAATTTAGTGACATTTGGCGACCTTTTCCCCAAAGGTCAAGTTTTTCTCACGCACGGAGGATTCCCGTTTCCGTGATGCCACAGTAATGGACCATTTTGTGTTGCTCAGAATACAGAGGGCACTGCGGGCGATATGTTCAGTTACCCATTACAACCATCAGACTTTCCAATATTGACTGGGGTCATTAAAGATGGGGATGGTAGTCATCTCATGGCAAGAATGTACAAGGCAGTGGTCGCAATGCTTCCTGGTCGGCATGCTGGTGTTAGGGGGGCATGGGAACGTCACCTTGGACATCCAATCACAGACGCACAATGGGGCCGGTGCTGCACTCAAATACGCCGTGTTTCCCCCGATCATCGGCATAAGCAGTTGCACTTTAAATTCCCGTGGAGTGTGTATATGACACTTAGTAAAATGCATCGTATAGATCCCTCTCGTATGTTTGAGATGTGGCTCCCCAGATGCCGATTTCGCACACATTACATGGACCTGCACCAAGATAGAGGGCTATTGGCGGGCAGTCTTTGTAGAAATATCTCGTTTGGGCGTGATGGAGTTTGCACCCACACCCTTTATGGCATTACTCGGGTATATATATATATGACCTTCCCAAATCCAAACGACGATTCGTTGCTATTGCACTCCTCATTGCTAAGCGTGAAATTGCCATTAACTGGTGTGGTAAGCATGCCCCTATGTTACAGGCATGGCTACGAAGCATGACATACTGCAACACTAATAGTGATACATACGCTCAATTGCAGCCACTGGCTGCCAGACCACTAGACATTTGGCAACCATTTCAAGACTACTTATTGATGACGCGTGGGGTGACCGACACCGCAACACAGCCACAACACAATAGTACGGGGGTGCGCAGTGGGTGGGGAAATACCGTGTATTGCTATATCCCAGCGACATTAGTAAATGTATGCTGTTGTATATCACATCAGGGCACTTATTGAACAGAAGTGTTGCTCCGTGTTTTAGCCTGACTTACGTACACGTGTACCTAGAATATGAACCTTTGTTTTCTTTTCTACTGTAATTGTGATATATCTTTGCACTGTATCTCCATGTAAGTACCTTTATTTGTTCTTCTGCCATCTTTGGTTTGAATAATCAATAAAATTTAATTAAAAAAAAAAGAAAAACGTCCTAAACTAGAAAGGGTACCTTAATATCTTTTAAATCGCCAAGCAAGTGCGCCGTGAGGCACTTCATTTTAGGAATAACATGTACCATAGTGTACAGAGAATCCACGTTGCAGAAGCACAAGTCAAGTAGTATTCTCTCTGCACAAATACAGGTACATAGCCGTGGCTGGCATCTACTGGGCATAACTTTCAAATCATTCTTCGAGGAAACTTACCTGTGTAGTCCTTGCATGCCTGATCCTGTGCTGCCTACTGGCAACCTCTGTAATAACTTACGTTTTACACGCTGTGACATTATTGAACTGTATTACTACAACATTGGATCAGTTTCCAGCCTGCCAAGAGTTGTTTTTACACTCCTCCAACAATGAAATGCCCCTTCCTCAAGACGTGTCTTAGTGGTAGGTGAGGAAGCCAGAGCTCTTGGGCACAGCATAGAGTAAAACAGCAGTGTAGAAGTCCATTTTACCTGTTCTTGTTCTACAATTTGTTACGTTTCTCAAGCTGAGAAGACTGGGTACGTTTTCAGCAAAGTTGCTATTGTCTAACCCTCATGCACATTCCTTTCTGGCATCTCAGTGCATTTTGCAGTCGGATATTTTATCTTGTGTGCCAGCTTCTTCTCCGTAGTTCCTCTTATCCTGCTCTTCTCAAAGGATTTAAAGAATGTTGAACCTGAAGATCTTAGTTCAAAATGATCTCCTGTGCTTATGTTTGAATCCTGGCCACCATATAAACCTGTTATTTTTCTTCAGTTAGGTTTTTCAGATATCGGTGGTACTGACCATCATTTTTGGACAAAGGCAAGCAAAATGCTCTTTAAATAATCCCCAGTTGCAAGGTTTTGTTCTCCACTGGTAAGCTATCACAAATGTGGAAGGACTCCTGTAGGGAATGGGCGGAGCACTGTCGTCTTTGCTGTACTAGCATTGAGATCAAGTTGTCGTGCCAGTCAAAATGCTGTTTTAAGGTGGCCTTAAGGCCTAACACCAAGACACTTCCTAAAGTACCTTTTCAGTTTAATGCCATGTATTCTTTTGAGATGCCCATTTTCTTCCCACAACCTTAAAATACTGGACTCTAAAATGCATCTTTCCACATGTGTAAATATATATATGGGAAAGCCTAGTCGAATTACTAACTCTTGGGATGCTGTAATATGCTAGAAGTTGAGATTTTTGCATAAGAACCCTTTGAAGGATCTTATAACGTACTTTCTTAGGGTACTTAGTTATTCTTGTAGGATCAGTGATATTATATTCCCTTAAGATCTTTTTCATAAAAAAAATGATCTGCCTCTTGAGGGGCAGAAAAGAAAAATCTAAAACTGTAATGTGCAAATGTCTCATAATAATAGTTTCTAATATTTGGAAGAGACAATCCTCCTTCTGCAACAGGATAACTTTGTGCTAAGTGCCAGTCTTGGTATATTATTTGACCATAAAAAGGAGGAGAACATACTGTCTATCTCCTTAAAAAAACAGAGGTCTGTAATACACATGGGAGGATAGACATACGAATTAGCGCAACTCGACCTATTATTGAGAGTGGAAGCTGGTTCCATCGTGCCAACAGAAGTTTCACTTTTTTCAGCAACGGCGTGTAATTTAAGTGAAATAGATCTTCTACTCTCTCTCCGTCACATAAATCCCTAAATATCTCTTTGGGCGAGTGTTATATACCGGTCTAACTTCTGTCAATAGGGAATTAGCTCAGCAGTTACACAGTATAATTTCTGTGTAGGTCGTATTAATTTTATAGCCTCCTATCTCTTGAAAATCTGAAAATATCCTCATAATTTCCACCTGGGTGCCTGTTTTCGAATCCAAAAAAAGAACAATGTCGTCGGCGTAGAGTTTTATATTTGTCATCCCTTGGACAGGGACCGTATGTGCTTTTTTTTGTCTAATTGCAATTGCTAATGGCTTTATAAATAAGGCAAATAAAATCGGGGAAAGAGGACATCCTTGTCTGGTGCCTCTATTTATTTGACATGTCCCTATATTTACAGAGTTAATTAAAATTTGCGCCTGAGAATTTGTATTGAGCTGCTTTATTAAAAATATAAACTCATTTGGAAAGCCGAATTTTTCGAGAATCAAAAACAGACAGTTCCAAGAGACTAGGTCGAATACTTTTTTGGCGTCTAAAAACCTGACCTGAGCCTTGATCTTGTTTGTATAAAAAAAGTCCAGTGCTTCTAGTAAAAAATTCGTATTAGTATGAAGCTGTCTCCTCGCTATAAAACCGCACTGATCATCCCTAGAAGTGAGCCCACCATTCTATTTAACCGATTAGCGAGAAGTTTTGTCAAAATTTATAGTCCGCATTTAAGAGACTTATGGGCCTGTAAGGGTTCACATTCTCGCTGTCTTTATCCTTTTTTAAGATGCTGACCACTACTGCTATACGAAAGGATATGGGCGGATCACCCCCTTGTAATAAATAGTTTGCAAGAGCTCGGGGTTAAGTATTAAAGCAAATATTTTTAAAAATTCCACGGGAAAGCCATCCACCCCAGTAGCTTTACAGTTAGGCAAGGAGCTGATAACTAAATCTAGTTCTTCCTTCATAAAATCAGCTAATAATATTTCTCTGAATTTATTGTCCAAAACTGGAATTGGAAACTCCTGTAAAAATTCATTAATAGCTTCCGAGGATACCTGAATGGTAATGTTTAAGGAAGGTCTCGCCTATGTGTGACGTACTCTTTAAGCATGTTTTATTTGCTTCGTTCCAAAGCACTCTAGATCCTATTTCGAACCTGCTTCTCCTTTGCCTGCCAGGCTAAAAGTCTTCCTGTATATTCACTATCTTCATAGACTATCTGGAGGTAGATCCTACGTGCCATATCACAAAGTCCATAGTAAAATTCCCTCCTTCTCATTTTTGCTTTTAGTACTTCTTGCCTAGTGTTTGGGCTCCTATTCCTAAAGTACTTTTGATTCGCAGAAGCAAGCCTGTTTTCAGTCGTCATTTTCTCCTTCTTTTTAGCCCTTTGTCACGGAATATCCTTTGAGGTGATTATGCCTCTTAATGTAGCCTTAAATGCGTCCCATATTACGTTAATTGGGGCAGAGTCTTTATTTATATTAAAAAAATAACTAATTTCTGTGCACCATTGTTCATCTGCTAGGTTAAGTTTGTTAAAGTACCACCTTCTGGATGCGCCTTCATCCGTATTCCCTACAGCAATTTCTATTTTAATTAAGGCGTGATCTGAGAAGGCTTTTAAGATGTGTTCATATTTACTAACTACAAGTTATGCGAAGTCAGGAAAAAATCTAGCCTTGATGCTGAATCATAGTTTGCTGAATAGCAAGAGTACCCATGTTTAGCTGGATTGTTGAGACGCCAATTATCTGCGATATCTAAATCGGTCTTACAACTAGACAGAGCGATAGTAACTTGTGGTTTATTTTGCTTACGTTCTATCTTTGTTGAATCAACAGAAGGGTCCTGTAAAGAATTAAAATCACCTCCCCATATAATCTGTCCAGGTTTACCTGATAGTGCTTGCTTTAATTGTAAAATAGGGACCGGGTCATCTATCACTGGTGTATAAATTGTAGCCAGTATAAGGTTTACCTGGTTTATTTTTCCGTGAAGAAACGTCAATCTACCACCCGGGTCTGAGTGGGATGCTTCAACATGGAATTGAACGTGCTTACCTAGAAAGATGCCCAGGCCCCTCTGGGCTATACCGGAGACAGATGAGCAGTAGAAGCCCGCCCAATTCTTAAAAGTTTTGCTGACATCTGATAAAGTTCAGAAATGTGTCTCTTGTATAAATATAAATATCACGTCAGGATGATGAGCTTTCAGCCAGCTTTCTACTGCACAGGCTTTACGTCTATTATTTAAACCTTTAGCATTAAAAGACAAGATTGTCAATTTATTCCTATTCATCATGGGTAGTTAGAATAACAGAAAATGACTTGCATGGATCTAAAGTAATACCCCAGAATCTTAAGAATAATAGAGGGTACATATCTTATCACGACAAATACCAACTAAAGTGCAAATTGTGCCAAATGTGCAAATACGCATTTAAGCAGCAGCTCTTGATAGCGACCAAAGATTTCTCTTCCTAATAGCAATAGGCAGGCTGAAGTACTCTTGATAGCGACCCAAACTTCTCTTCCTAGTAGGAAAAAGCAGACTGTATTGCAAGCTAGAATACAAGTTGTGCCAATAGTGCAAATCACACAAATATTAGACCAGTAAGTGATCTTCCGATAAGGCCTCTTCCATCTAATAAAGCGATTAAAGTGCAAACTAAGGTGCAGATTATGCCAATTGTGCAAAGTATACATTAAGCAGCATATAATAGACAATAGATAGGAAACAAAGACATTTTTTCCCCCTCTTCCGCATAATAGTCCGGTTAAAGTGCAATGTAGAAACAACGTATTAAGCAGTATCTTTCAATAGCAGCCAACAGATCGCACAAAAAAGCTTAAATAAAGTTTGATGTACAAAACTGGCATTAGACGACAAATCGCAGTAGCATCTAGCATTTAAAATACAGAGATACATATAGATATGCCTAAACATATTAAAGTATTAAGGTGCCTCAAGTGCATTTTCCTCTTAAACATAATATGGTTCATAAACTGTTGACCGTGTATAAACTATTTCTCTACGGAGCTTATTCTGAAACAATGAAATTTCACCTACGAACTCTCCTTTTATAACTGCTTCACCCCCACCACCATCCCACCCTCTTCAAAAGGAGGGGAAACCCAGCTAGTCCCACATTATTCCCTCCTTCTTCCTCTTTTTACTCGATGCAATCATATTGCATCCTATTGCGATTCCTGATTCACCTCATGACCGCCCTTGATTACTTAGAGGATTTCCCATGACACTTCTCAAACAAATTCTATTATGATACAGTGCCGACTTATGACTACAGAGTCTCCTTTTCTTATGCAGCATTAAGTTCTTCCGGAAAGCTTTGAGCTTCCTTTATGTCTGTGAAAATAAAAAAAATTCCTTTGACTAGGACTTTTAATTTAGATTGTTGTACAATCGATGCCTGCGCTCCTTTAGACTTAAAAGAGTCAATCATTTTGATAAAATCATTCCGTCTATGGGCTGAAGCTGCTGACATATCAGAGAAGATTCTAAAATTCTTGATCTCAACAGTAGTAAATGATCTCTTTAATATTGCTGCGTTTAAGATTTTTTCCTTAATTCTGTAGTTTGAAAAATTCATTAAAATTGTGCGTGGATATTTGGCATTCAAGGGTTTATGTGCAGGAACCCTGTGGGGTCTGGTAATTGTGAGATCTCCTTATAGCTCTGGTATTACCTTCTTCAACAAAGACTCTCCAAGAGTGGGGAGGATGCGGCAGACGTGACCCACGCACGTTGCCGTAGCGTCTCCTGGTTCACCGATGCTCCGCCCATGAGAGGAGCTGCTTCGTGATGGCCGCCGTCTCCGTGAGTTCTGAGCCCGTATGCAACCTGTGATCTCTGCCTCGCTGCCTGCTGCCTTCAACCAGTGACTGACCGAGGAGGATTTGAGGCGAGGCGATGTGAAAAACGAAAGACGTTGAAAGACACTGACGTTGAAAGACACTGACGTTGAAAGACACTGACGTTGAAAGACGCTGACGTTGAAAGACGCTGACGTTGAAAGACGCTGACGTTGAAAGACGCTGACGCTGAAAGACGCTGACGCTGCTGGGGGCTACTGCGAGGAGTGTAAGGAGGTGGCAATGCGGTATCGCAGCAACGCGGAAACCGACTTGGAGTCAACACCCAGGACCTGCAAGACCCCGCAGACTGGTAGGACTTGGGAATTGGGGCGGCAGACGGCGGCATGTAGCAAATGGCGATTTTGTGCAACCAATCACCCCTTCAGGAACCCTCAGGACACTCCATGCCTTCAAGTCTTCGAGCTTTTAAGATATTTACGGGGCATTTTAGCGCTTTGCTTGCCTACCTTCCCAGGAGCTTTAACCATACGGAGGGTAATTCGGGAACTTTCCGGGACGCTCGCCATACTTGCTTTAGTAGAAGCTGTGCTCCAGCCACTCGTATAGGGGGAAGAAGTTTGCTTTACAGCCTTGTGTTTTTCCATGTACCAGTGCGCCAGTGCTTAGGGCTTATTTGAGCTGAGCTGAGCTGCTGAGAGAACCTGAGAGAAGCCGACGTCGGTTGTCCTTTCTTTAAAATCGATAGCATTAAGGGTGTAGAAAATGCGAAACAAACCGACTAAAGCCGGAGTAGGAAAGAAGGGCCCGATTCACAGAACTAACTTAAGACAAAATCCTAAACTTACTACCATTTTGGTATTCACAGAAGGCACTTACTCATTTTGGTATTCACAGAAGGCACTTACTCATTTCGGTATTCACAGAAATTATGAGTCCTAACTTTAGGACTCCTAAATGCCTTCTGTGAATACCGAAAGTCTTAAAATTAGGATTTTTCTCAGTTCAGTAGTAGTATAGTTAGGACTCCTAACTTTAGGACTCCTAAATGCCTTCTGTGAATACCGAAAGCCTTAAAATTAGGATTTTTCTCAGTTTAGTAGTTGTAAAGTTAGGAGTCCTAACCTTAGGACTCCTAAACTGAGAAAAATCCTAATTCTCAGAGGAAGAGGAAACTCTATCTGAACATTCAGAAGATTTAAGTTTTTTGGCTATGGGCGGCGAAGATGGAGACGGAGTTGGCGATACACCCAATATGGAAGATAACAACTGAGTGAGACCTAAGCAGTACCCTCTCTTCAGCAAGCCTCTTGCTGCACGAAGTAAGTTGAACAGCTCTCCTCATGTAAATAGGGAGGGCCAAAGATCAGAAGATCAAATAGACCAGATAGCCCAATTGCACCCAACAGGATCTGCAAGGCCAACCTGCTCCTGCTCCGTCGGTTCAGGCAATCCATTCACAGCCCCAATTAAATATGCAGCCAGTGTCAGATCCTTTAGAAACACATTTGGTTAGCCCTGTGGAAACATCTTTGGAAACACCTTTGGCTAGCCATCCATCTACTCGAGAGGCTCAAACATCTTCACAGATAACGCAAAAGGGAGATAGCAACATGCGAACTGGGATTGAGGCTTTGGGAAATAAGTTGGAGTCTTCATCTTAATCAGAAAAGGAAATAGATCTTTCCTCATTGAGAGTCGGCGAAAATCCTAGAAAAAAATCCAAGGGGAACTCTTCAGTAAAAGAAATGCTTATAACTATCCTGCAAGAATTAAGAGATCTTAAAGCATCACAAGCACTTGAAATTTCACAGTTGCATGATAGACAGACTAAGCTGAAGGAAAATCTATGTAATCTACCTAAAAGGATCACAGAAGTGGAGACTCGCGTCTCAGCCCTGGAAGATAACATCACTGCCATGCAAAAGGATCTTCATATATTGAATAAGAATACATTTCAGATGGAATCAAAGCTTCAAGACCTTGAGAACTACAACAATTTATGCCTTGTCAGAATACCGGAGGGCCTGGCGAATGCGGAAATGGTAAAATGGACTGAGTCTTTGTTGAAGAAGGTAATACCAGAATTTGTGTGCTAAATAATTGTATAAAGAAGGTTGTTCTTACTATAGTAATTTCAACAAGTAACAGTAATACTCTACTCTATTGCCTTCCCAATGTAGTTGATAAATGTCAATAAAATCAATAAATATATGTGTGAAAAACGAACTTAAGGTTTTTAAGGAGCTACTTTGTACTGCTCTCCCCAGTTGTTATCAGAAAGGTATCCTCTGTACTCCAAATTTCTCAAAATAATTATTTGCTGTCTATAACTAGTTGGCCTCCTAAAACTCCACCCACCTTTCCTCAGGTTTTGCCACATTTTTTTTTAATTTGTAAGCTCTTGTCTTCCTCTTTTTTTGCCAACCTTTTCTTAAGTTCCTCTGCCAGAGATTACCTATAGCTCCCCATGTCCTGGTCATATATTTTTTTAAATCTTTATATATAAGTTTCATAAAATACAAAACGTATATTTCAAGACACATGCTCGACACTTACAACTGTCAGTGATCCATCTAATACATAGTAATCCTGCATAACACAATTACACTTCTAGGCCTGGTGATACAGTGACATAATCTCCATTCACTTCTTTCTACCCCTCTCCAGCTGGATACCTCAATTACTCGTGCCACTCTGTGACCTGGTATCCAGTTCCATTTGTGAGCTGACAGACGCCTGTTCCAACAAATAGGACCTGTAGGGCTGCCAGATATGAAGTGGCCTAGACACCGGATGTTGTAGTTGTGTGTACAGCTTACTGGTAGTATTACAATATGACATGCTGAACATCCAGCCCTTCAATGTTGCCGGGTATTTACTCCCCCAGTGAATTGCCACCTCTATTTTAGCTAACAATAATACAATTGCACTGAAACGCTTATTTGGCTTAGTGGTCTCTTGCACATACCCTGGCAGTGCCTGCATAGGTGACGGGGAAAGGCCCAAGCCAGTCATTTTCAATAGCTCACTAAATACTTGAGACCAAAATTGCATCACCTTGACACGGGTCCAAGCCTGTAGTGTAACTCAGAGGTGACTAGAAACTTCTCGAATATACAAGAAGGGATAGTCTCTGACAACCGCATAAACATGCAAAAACAACAGTGATGGATAGAATGCAGAACAATGTCATACATTCACCCCAGTATAGAGATCTGGGCCTAAATCCATAGTTTTTTTGCTCACCATGCCGTTCCAGTTTGAACCCAGCCATATGCAAATCAGTCTTGACCCTGTGCCTCATGGGTACAGTCCAGCCCGAACTGCCAAGCCAGGTCCTCCCTGACTGGAACCAAGCATCCTAGGACCGGTTTCGGGGTTTCACCCCTCTTCAGCCATAAAATAATGCTAAAATGTGATACTCATCTGATGCTTCTAAATTGTTCTACCCCAGTGTACCTAACCTAAGTGCAGTACGAGGTTTGAAGTAGGTGCTATTTCTAAAGTATAGCTAGCTATATTTTAGTTTAGCCAAGAGTTGCCAGAAGTTTCTCTAAGTTCTAGTCCGCTCCATACCTGAGAATGAGAGAGGTTGGAATCTCTTTTCTGGACTCGATAGTCCAACCCACCGCAAGGGAAGTCAGAGAGCACTGGAGCTGGATTCTCTGCGAGGAGGATGGCAGCGTCACGCCAGTGTATCAGGCTGGAACTCTATCTCCTTCCGAACTTGCCATGGCGAACCGCGTAGTCTGGGTTGGATCGAATCCTCCGGAACCGCAATTTGCCAAGGCAAGTGCTGGTATATTTATACCTTGAAGGTGCCAAGGAATGCCAGTATTGATGTAAAAGTCGGGCAGAGGAACGTCCTGAATGAACCCCTAAGGAATAGATGTTCATGCATACTTTTTTTTTTTTTTTTTTTTTTTTTTTGAAAACCTTTATTGACATTTCAATAAGAACAAGTATGGGCCTACAACCCCCCGGGGCCGGCCGCTAAGCAATCAGATCAAAAACGGGCAAGTATAAACACAGGCAGCACTTCGGGGAGCAGAATCGTAATGCTAATACTGTGGACAGCATAAGTAGGGCACCAGGAGAAAAAGGTTTTCATTTTATAATGAAACAAGGTAGAAGGATCAGGTGACAAACAATTTTCAAACAGCGAGTACAAGTATGCAGAGTAATAGACGTTAGCGATTTACAGCAATCTATTAGGTCAATGGCGCAAACACAAGAACATCAGGATGGGGAAGAATAGCATAGACAGTTGCGCCCGCAGTCCCCCGCCGAACTCCCCGAGAACATCCCAGAAGTTGTAGAACACAGGAAACGGCAACAAGTCATAGCAAAGGAGGTGTATCACGCTGATCCCAGAAGAAGAAAAACAAAAAGAATCAGAGAAGAAAAAGGAGGCCATGGAAAAAGAGATGAAAGAGTACAGAATCCCCTCCCCCAACCCCCACCCCGCACCTCTGCAGATGAGTATGGCCCCCCCCCCAGCAGTGTGCCTGTCGCCCTGGAACCAGACCCGAAATATAGGAGAATAGGGAAAAAGAAGTAGGAAAAGAACCCCCCCGGACGGGGGGGTAGAGAGAGTATTAATAAACTGGAGGAGGGCCTTAAAAAACATACCCCCGGCTTCTCCCTCCCGCACGGTAAGTTTCCCCCAGCGTGAACAATGAACGGCACAAAGTCAATCGTCTCAAAACAAGATGGGGAGCATTAGGCACCTATTATGCTAGTAGTCATGCCAGGAGAGCACGCAACCCCTGAGCCCGCCCGTCCACTAGATGACCACCCCTGAAGGATCAGCCTTATCCCTGACCACTCCTTGGAATTCTGCCCATGTCAACCCCTCGACCCAGCACCATATCCAATGTTCCACGGTAGAGGAGTGTCCAAAAACGACCGAGAAGCGACGCACACAGGTGGGGTGGAAGTCTCTGAGCATCAACACAGTCCGCCGCGTGGAGAAACAGGCTTCCCAGTGCTGCCCTAGGATGTGCACTGCACTCAAGGTCCAGGAAGGCAGAAGCAGCCAAAGCAGACAATAGTTGCTGGAGTTGTCTCTGGGTCGCAGGAGGGCACGTACGGGACGAGGCCACCACATCCCACTCAGGTCCAACGCCTCCGGGACAGATCAGGCCCTCAGCAGGACGAACACACTGTAGTATACTGGCCGGAGCGTACAGCTGTGCACTAACCTCAGGGGTGGCCGCCACCGTGTCCTCCTGTGCGCAGTGTGAGTAGTCTCTGTGTGCGTGCGGACAGGCGGGCCGCCACTGCCCCAACTCTGACGCAACACCGTCGAGCTTACTCCCCAAGACCCCGAAACCATGAACCAAGGAGGAGTGAAGAGCACCAAGAGCCTCGAGGAGGTCGCCGTACCCCAGCACAGCTCTCTGCGATCGCGCCGCCACACTCCCAAAAGTCGCACCCTCACAGGCCCGCTGCGACCCAGCGGACAGGATGGTAGGCTTCATCGCAACAAGATGGCCGCCAAGTATGCCCGACCCTCACCGGGGCCGGGACCCCGGGACAAGCGTCGCGATGTCCACGTCGCGGGTAACCGGGTTCCGGGGGCAGGCAAAAAAAAAAAAAAAAAAAAACTATCCGTTGCGTGGTCACGGGCAACAGTCGTCCCCACCACGGACCAGCTCCCTTAGATCCGGGGGCGGCCCGCAATGATCAGGGCAGGATACGGACGGCGGCCGGGCAGCTCACCATCCAGGCAGGGGCAGTCACCGGAGGATCTAAGAATTGCACCCCCGGACATGCACTCGGTCCGCTACGCTTGGCAGTAGAAGTGACCACGCCGAAATGTAGGCCGAGTTTGGCACCGCTCCGGTGGGCCGACTCCACCCAGTCACAACCGGCCACTGTTGTTGCACTGCCACCCGGCCACGACGTCCACTCGAGGTCCCGGCTCCAGGGCCGCACAGGCCGCAAAGTTCCGATGCAGTTTTCTCCGGCGATACCGCAGCTAGAAACCTCGGAGTCACACAGTCGGGAGCCCCTCTCCTTCAGAGACACGACCACGCAGCACAGGTTGAGGATCTCAGGCAGGATATCCGTGCGGGATGCGGAGGTTCACGGAGCCGGGAGTCTACGCTGCCGTCCCGGTCGCCATCTTGGCTCCTCCTCCTGTTCATGCATACTTAATGAGTTCTTAGAGAAATCAATATTCAAGCTGAGGGAAATTCCTAAAGGCTTAAGGGTCTGGTTTTCCAAGAAGTCGTTGTGACGTGGATGGACGGATGTAGGTGGCCATGCCTGTATTTGGTTTGTACGGACAATGTCTAAATAAGGCCCGGATTTCTATGTCCAAATAAGGGCAATGTGAATTGTACCTATATAAGGGCATAAATCGGGAAACCTATATAGGAAATCTAAATCTGCACACAAGCATGTGCACAAAGTCTGCCATCGGGGCACTACATTTGGGGCAGGTGTGCGGGCGCAATGGATTGATCCGGTGAACTTTGGTAGGAGAGACGTAAGCTCGCCTTAGAAATTTAAAGTGTAATATCTTATGTTTGTGGTTGAATGAAACTTTACGTGTTTGCTCGCAACATACCTGCCTCTGTGAATCTGTAATAGGGACACCCAAGTCCCGTTCCCAGGCTGCACGTACCCCCTCATACCTAACTGGGAGCATAGCCACCGATGCCCTATACATCCTAGCCATGAGGTGCGTACCGGTTGTATCCTTAATAAGCAGGGTCAGCGTAAAAAACCTCCTGCGGTTCCAAGGGGTCATATTTTAATTATGTATCACAGGAGATCATTTTAGCCAAGATCCATTCTTCCAATTCTGGCTCTCCCCTAGACCCTTGCCCTGACAAGATCTTTAAGACAATTGCTCTGCCAATTGCACTGCCAGTCGCTCCTATGATTAAATCAATTTGCAATCCAGTTAGTAGATATTGGATTGATCCTGACTTTCTGCAAAACTGCTCTAGTTGTCCCTCTTTGGAAGAAGTCTACTTTCGATTCTGGGACTCTTGCAAACTCTCGTCCCTTTTCCCTATGATCACTAAGATATTGCAAAGCTGAGTTAATTTTGAGCTATCTCAACATGTTGAAAACAACAACTTACTCAATTCCTTCCAGTTGGGCTGATCTTGAGCACTGAGACTGTGTTGATGGGCGCAAGTTACAACATTGGAATATTAGATTCCGGGAGCTCTTTGGCTCTCATATTTTTCGTTCTGTTGCCGGTCCTACTTGAACTGTTCTTTTCCTCCTTCAAGAATCTAGGCTGCGGAATGCTGCAGGGGTCTACTCTCAAGCCCACTCTTTTTAATCTGTATGTGTCTCCCTTATCTGATCTGATTGCCCCTTTTTAACAGCATTTTATTGTCGTTCACTCGGTTCCCATACTTTTAGCCATTTGATTTGATTTTGATTTTAGTTTTGTAAAACCTGGAGTTGCGTCTTGGTGCTATCTATAGTATGAAGGAAGAAACTAGCAATTAAGAAATCTAAAAGGTGAACAGCCACGTTTTTAGTGACATTCTAAAAACTAGGACGTTGGATATAGTCCTTGGATGATCTGGCATTTGATTCCAGAGGCGAGTACTGGCATTGGAGAAACTTCTACCAACCCAAGAGGCTTTGTGAATGAAAGGGACATACACTTTCTTAGCCTTGGCCGAGTGTAGAGGTCTATTTAGAATGTACCACGGGAATATGTGTCTGAAAAAAACTGGTCCATGATGTTAAAGTGATTTATGCGCTATACTGAGCGCCTTAAAGGTAACTCTCTTTAATGGGTAGCCAGTAGAGTTCTTCCCTAGCTTTAGAAACTGGTTCAAATGTTTCGATCTTTTCCCAGAATGCTGCATTTTGCACTCGCTGGAGTCTTTCTGTAACACACTTCTGGGCTTGGAATTACTGCGTCCTGCCTACTAACAGCCCATGCCTTTTTAAAGATCACACTCTTGCTTTAATCCAAACCCTTGTAGAATATGAGTTCTGACATATTGAGAGATGTTGTTATCAAAGCTTTAATACAATAAGAATGTTGTTACCTCGCTACATAGCACGAAACGGGCCAAGTGTTTTTTTTAAAGGACAAGTAGATTTCTGAAGCTCCCCTCCCTTGGACAAGGAGATATAATAAACGATTTAGCACGCCTCCGATCCAGAGAGGTAAAGGGAAAGCTTCTCTAGCCTCCATAATACAAAAACAATATTAATGTTGGGATATGGCGCACTGAGAAATAACTCCTTGCCACTTTATTGTGCCTTTATAGATTTTAGAAAGGTGTTCTTTCTTGTTAGATTCCTTGTGTGGAAAAAAATTCTAAAAACGGGTGCCCTTATTGATTTTGTGTGTATAACTGCTGAATTATACCCTGAAACTTGGGTTGTGGTGTCTTCATCCAAAAGATGACAAACTCTACAGAAGTTCCACTACCAACAAGGAGTGAACTAGGAATATGTGAGCACTCCCTACTTATTTAACCACTTTCTGAGCCATCTTCACACATCACTGTCCAGCATATCTCTAAATCCACCAGTTTTAGGAAACCAGAGTACAGGTGCCCTCTACTGTGCAGTTCTTGTAGATGAAACTGCTTGGGCCTTCAACAGGCAATAGAAGGGTTATTTAACAGCTAGCAAACTAGAAATCAACCTCATAAAATGTTTGTAATGATATTTGGAAATTCAAGGTTTCTTGTTTTTACAGATTAGATTGCAATGACTTATTTGGTCACCTCAAAGAAAGTGGACTGGAATCCGTACTTCATTTCTGCATGTAGGGCTAGTTCGATAGTCTCAATTTCATGCATCTTTTTCCACTTCATTCATTTTGTAGGGGAGGAGGAAGGACTAGATAAGCTCATGCAGGAGACGGGGCAACAGAAGTCTGAACCGCTATTGCTCAGCCGACAGGAAACAAGGATGTAATCTCTTAACACAGGTGAGAGTTAGTCAAGTTTGCTTTTATTCTACAGAGAAGAAACCCATGAAGAACTTCTGTTATTTACTTCTCTTACCACCAGAAGGTTTGTCCTGTTACAACAACCAATGAGAGGAGAATTATTAAAGATAATGTACAAGTATGCAGCTGCCTCCAAACTCTGGCCTGACACTAAGAAAGGATGTTGTTGAAGATTATACTTTCACATTAAAAGGGAGGCTCTATCTCTTTTTTACTGCCGGCTCAGCCAAGCTTGTCTTCATTATTGCTCCCAAAGCTGTTCTTCTCTCTGCCTTGCTCAAATGACAAGCCCTACCTGACTTCTTTCCCATTTGTAGGTTGAAGTAGTCAATCAACAAAACAAATTTACATGGCAAGTCGCAGGGCAAGAAAAGCATTCGGAGGTATCAACCACCTTGCCTATATAAAATTCGCTTCACCTCCTTACCCGATGAAGACAGATACAAAAAACAGCAGAGTTATTTCCCCTGCTAACCGCTTCAGAAAATAAAACTACCACCTCATCAATAGATGCTCTGACTGTGTTATTTAATTTTTTGGTTATAAAAAAAGAGGTAAGCTTATGTGCACAAGAATCAGAGGCCTTTGGTAAGCTATTCCAAGAAGTACGAGATGTAGAGGTGACTCTGCCAATTTCTACCTCTTTTGATATCATGGCATCATCCAATGGGCCCTTAGAAGACCTTAACCTTCTCCTTAGAACGAAAGGTTAAGGAAGTCCCCTCTTCAAACTCCTGTACCATATAGTGTGCATAACTGTGAAAACAAGGGAATGTGCAGCCTGGCTTAGGAGCTAGAATAAAGTTGTGCAATCTCGGAAGGTGTAATTCTGGAACCACCCATAAGTATAACTAGTTTTAGTCTTTAAAAGGTACGTCATGAATGTGGCAAATGTAACCAATGAATTATCCTTCAGAGAGGGTACGGGATCTCCCAGGGACTGTGGACACAAAGCAATTGAGAGTCAATGGATCTTTTAAGAGTTTGAACCAGTGGTCCAGAAGCTGAATTGAAGAACAAGTTGGGAGGTTAACCTGACGATTTGATCATAGGTTTTGTATAGTAAGCAAATATCTGTAGGAGTTCTGGCACTGACAACTGTAAGGAAGAGGTGGGCTTTCAAAACTTTGCGAAACCTGTTCCAGACCTGAGCATTAATCACCTCCGAACTGTCCTCCAAAGCGGTCTTTGTGATTCCTGGGAATAGAAACCAAGTATGAGGTCGAAGAATGCAATAGTCTGGGGAGCGGGATGCCTCTTGGAGAAAAGCGGTGACATGTAGTTCTTAAAAGTGGTAAACGAACTACTTTGTGGCAAAAGCAGGGCACCTTAAACAAACATATCTATGAATATGAAGATAGTGCAGGCTGTTCAGATATGTTGAAATGCTGTTGAACTTAGACATGTCCATTACGAGGTTGGCCACCACATTCTGGAGGGGCTGTAGCTTACAGGTCAAGAAAAGGGGGACTCCCACAAACAGAACATTACAATAATGGTCCAGTCTGCATATATAATCATCGATTAGAGCAGTAGGTACCTTGAGGCTCCAGAGGAAATGGTTGAAATAAGTTTCCAAATGTGGTCATTAAAAGACAGATTGGTGTCAAAGATGATGCCCAGATTGCGAACACTGACAGAGGGAATAGGACATATCCCCAAGGATTGAAGTCACCAGGACAGAGGCCAACAGGTGGACTTATTACATACAAAGACCACTGTTTTATCAGAATTAAGTTGTAGTGAGCTGGCATTCATTCAGTCAGCGACCGCCACCAGACACCATTTGAATTGATCAAGGAGAAAGTCAAGACCACCTTCAGATGCAGAATTAGACGCCAACATACCCAGACTTCATTCCAGCACTAGAGAGGACGGTTTTTGATAGATCTCAACAATGTGGTTGTAGGTATATATATCGGACCCTTTCCACCAAGGTGAAATAAAATCTTTCCCACATTGTAAACTAGATTTCCAGCTGCCAAAAACAGAAAGGCTGCTATACGCGCAGTTGCGGCATTAGGTACTGGATCAAATTAATAAACATGCAGCAACAGAAGACAACACATCGATTGAAAAAATACCGTCCACTCTTACGACACAGAGAGGGCTCATATCTAAATTATATGCTACTCTCAGAGATAGCACTCCAACACATGTATGGGCCTACCAAGGTAAACGGCGCAGAATGCCGAACAGAGAAATCACTGAAAAAGAATGGGACAGATTTTGGTCAGATTTACAAGAATGTTCAATCTCCATCAAAACTAAAGTGATACACGATAAATTGCTGTATATCTGGCACTACAACCCTTTGAAACTCCACAAACTGTTGCCACAATGTAGACTCTTGTTTTGGCCGCTGTGTTGCCAACAGGAACATTTGAACATAATTGGGTGGGACTTCCTGTACATTCGACTCTTGTATTATTCTGATTGGGACTAAGCTCTGTCTACATTTCTAACAGTTTTTTCACAATACAGAAAGGTTCCTACATGACATGCTGTGCAACCTCAAATCATTCTTCCCATAAGTAATATTATTGAAGAGGTGGCGTCTCGATTTAACAATTGCATATATGCAGTTTTCAACTGGATGAACTCCCACTGTTTTAAATTAAACGCCGAAAAGACAGAGGTTCTCCTCTCCAGTCGAGATACCTCTTTTTGGGACAACTCCTGGTGGCTACAAGCCCTTGGCTTCCTTCTAATTCCAGTGGTCAAAACGAGAAATATCGTAATAACTTTTGACACCAATCTCTCTTTTAGGGTTCAAACTAATTATCAGACCTTCTCGTGCTTCCATACATTAACAGGATTTAGGAAAATTCACTTTTTTTACAATTTCACCTGCAGAAGTCAATGGTCACCTCTCTGGCGCTTTCAAAGCTAGACTACTGCAATGCCCTTAAGTTGGTGCACAGCCACAAGCGTGCACATTTAAGGGTATTCACCTACTCCTCTCCAATCTCACCTCACACTGGAAAAGACTGGACATTTTCTCCTGAGAAGGGTAGGGAAAAATTAGGGCCTAGAGAAAGTGATTTTGTAGTCCCTCTTTAGATTTTCTTATGAGCAAATATACAACGAAACATTTGCTCATGTGAAGATAGAAAGACATATAACTACACCAATTCAAGAACCTATATCTGAGGGAACTCATTCTTTTGTTAGAATTGGGCCCTTAAGTTATTTTCATATTGCTAATAATAACTGTACACTGATTCTGCATTATTAACAGGAGAGGCATTACATCGTGTAATTAAATCCTGCACTCCCCTCAATGCTAAAGTAGACACAGTGTCTTAATGCACAGGAATATCAACATTACGTCATATGCCAGTGTCAAACACCTCCATATGCACATCTTTTTCATACAGTTTATAATGCCGCCCCCCCCCCACTGCCCTCTCCTGTGGTGAAGAAGCACTATCTTTCGCCTTAGTGAACTTTGCATCCTGTGTGAGTTGGGTGGTCATGCAAGCGCCCCATCGAAGGACAACAGATAGGTGTGGGGACTGTTTAAAGAAGCTCATAGGTGGACCTAGAAGGGGTCTAAAACTAGAACAGATGCATATCCCTCATCGTGGGTGGGCACACCGCCAACAGTAAGCCCTGTGTGAGATATAACACCAAGGGGCCCCATCTGTATTCAAAGTTTTTTTTTTTTTTTTTTTTTTCTTAAGTCCTCGTTAGCCTCGGTTACCAATAAATGGCATTTCGTACTCCTGGGCCTCCCTTAAAAATAGCGCCAACCAGAGATGTTTATACCACACCAAGGATGGGTCACTCTATACCTTGCTTATTAATCTCCAACCATGGGAAACATATTTTCACAGTCAACTGTGAAGTCACCAAAGGAGCAATCAAGCAATATAGTATAGAGGCCTAATCATCGGACTATATTTAAGTAGATTGTTTCACCCAGTTCTCATAAGGAAGCCAGAACTCGTTACGCTTTTTCTTATATGACCTATCCAGCCGATTAGTATATTTTGTTGACATCATCCATTCTATTATATTTGGGGGAGTAGATTTAACCCAATTTTTACAAATTTCTCTGCGGGCCAAAAGTATCGGGTATAAAATCTATTTTTTGGTGTTATTCGACATCGCTTCACCGTGCTCCATAATCCCAAAAAAGACAAGAGTTTTTCTTACCTGTAGTGACTCTCTAAGTATAGAAGATATTGTATTACTCCCATCCTCCCAGAACTCCTGAAGGACGGGGCACTCCAAAAACATGTGAATGTCATCTCCTTTTTCCTTACCACACTTTGGACATCTTGGCGTGGGGCCTTTCCCCATTTTAGACAGTTTATATGGAGTCCAGTAAATTCTGTGAAGACAGAAAAGGTGGTCCCACCTTAAATTTGCAGCACGGACCGTGGAGTATAAAAAGTTACAAGATACTGGCCATAATTCTTCATTCTGCTCTCCAGGCAAGATCTTCTCCCACAATAGCGATGGTAGATTGAAGTCTCCGTCTGCTAATTCCGTTAAAAGCCAGTACCAGCTCGCCACCTCTTTTTTTCCGAGACATATTCGTCATCTTCCTTGATTCCAAATCATTTGATATTCCAACTCCAGCACCAACAGAAAGGAGCCAACTTTTTATTTGAAGATATTTAAATCTTGAATGCTGATTGTTAGCTATTCCTTGAAATTCCTCCCATGAAATCAGTGACCCATCTACTATCAGTTGACCCCAGTGTACTATTCCTGCTTTTTTCAGTGGAAGAGCCAAGCTATCTTTGGACCACTCCGGTGAGCCGGGACGAGTTTCAAATAGGCGCCATTCCACTGTAATAGTTTAATTTTAATTATTTTCTGATTTTGTACCATGTCTCCGAAAAGGACTGTAGAATCTTGAGCCTCACTCTTTTGAAAAAAACGCAGGTCACCATATTTGTGTATAAACCCATATTCACCCCCTTCCACCGTATGAAGCATTGCTTTAACATATTCCCTAGATCAGAAGAGTCCGGTATACTAACAAGCATTTTCCCTGATTTTAAGAGAAATACCCAACCGTAATACGATAGATCTGGCAGTCGTAGACCCCCTTTATCATAATTCCCCCTTAGCTTCTTCCTTGAGATACGAACCCCTTTTGAGGCCCAAATAAAGCTAGTAATTTTGGATTGAGCCAGACTTCCTTAAACGCCATCGGAAGATTCTTAAACAAGAAAGTATACTTGGGGAGGATGGACATTTTTACCAGGTTTATTCTCCCATATATTGTCAAAGGAAGATGGGCCCAACTTAGTAGCAATTTTCCCACTTCCTTATTTATCTTATTAAAGTTGGTTTCCGGGATTAATTCTACTTTTGACACTGTCTTAATGCCCAAGTATCTCATCTCCTCCTGAATACAGTCCATCTGCGAGTTTTTTATTCCAGGTCATTACTATTGTTTTATTTTGATTTATCTCATATCCTGAGATAGCCCCGAACTGCGATGGTAGCTCATAGACCACCTGAAGTGAGGAATCAGCTTCTGAGGAGTAAACCACCAGGTCGTCCGCATATAACCCCGCTTTTTTCTCCCATCCTCGGAATTTAAAAGAGGAAATACCCTCATGGTTCCTTATCTTGTCTGCTAAGGGCTCAATATATAGATTGAATAAGAGGGAAGATAAAGGGCACCCTTGCCTAGTTCCCCTAAGGATGTTAAATGATTTTGATAGATTCCCATTCATTACAATTCTGGCTGTGGGACTTCTATATAGAAGGTCTATTGCCCTGCAAAAATTCTCTCCAAGATTAGATAATTTTAAAATCTTCTGTAAATAGGACCAGTTAACCCTATCAAAGGCCTTAGTTGCGTCCACTGTAATCACTGCCAATGGTAATTTATACGTGGTGGCTATATTTATGGCCCCAATTAAACTATATGTAAGGTCTTTGATTCCCCTTCCTCGCACAAATTCCTTCTGATCTTCATGCAGGAGGTTCCCTACCACCCCACTGAGCCTATCCGCCAATATTTTCGAGAAGATTTTATAGTCTGAATTAAGTAGCGAGATACGCCTATAGGAGTCATAAGAATTTGGTGGTTTGTCAGGTTTTAATATCAGCATCACAATGGCATCATCCCAGGACGGTGGAATCTCTCTACCATTTTCCAAGATAGTTGATAATAGTTTAGCCATTATTGGGGCTAAACAACCCCCTAACTTTTTATAAATTTCGATAGGGAGACCATCCGGGCCTGCTGCTTTGTTTGATTTTCCTGCTCTAATGGAATTTCTTATTTCCTTTACTGTTATTGAGCTATTAATAGCTTCTCTCTGGGCATTGAAAATCTTCCGTGGGGTATCTTGACCCAACCATTCTTCCACTTCCCCCTCTCTCGTAGTTAGGTCTTCCGCATTTACTTCTCCAAAATGGTTCAGAAAAGCCTCCTCTTTGCCTTCTCTTGTCTCGATTAGGCTCCCTGAACCTTTTTGCTTTAGCTCTTTTATAAAGGATTTTACCTGATCATCTTTGGTCTTCCACGCAAACAGTTTGCCACATCCTTCTCCATAGTTAAAATGGGCCAGTTTACTCGCTTGCCACCTTTCTTGTAATCTGCTTTCCACCACTCCTGCGAGGTCGTTTTTTAAAGTCTGGATGGAGATTTGCAAAGGTTCTTGACTATCCCATTGTCCGACAACTGCTATTCTAAAATCCAGATCTTTTTCTCTATACTTGCTATGTCTTCCCTTCGTTGTTTATTTTTGTGGGATTGAATGGATATTATTTTCCCCCTTAAAGCTTTATAGGCATCCCAAACTGTGCCAATTGGTGCTGTATCTAAAATTTCCTCAAAAAACTCTTGGGTTTCCATTCCGAGTTTTCCTACTGTATCATCATCGAACAATATAGGGCAATCCATTGACCACCTCTTCTGTATTTTACTATTTGAGGGTGCCAAAGATAAAGTGATGGCCGAATGATCTGACATGTGCGATCACAGGTGGTTCATGCTTCCAACCTGATCTTTTATATTCTGACTGATCAGAAATAGGTCAATTCTAGACTGGTGTCCATATTTTTTAATATTGAAGGTAAAGCTCTTAAGGGGTCCCTTCCTTTCTCTCCTAATGTCACACCAGCCTTGCACCTTTATTGAATTTTTTATCAAGGATCGCGTTTTATTGTTTGTCGCTGCTCTACTTTTAGTCGAGCGGTCTAGACTGATATCCAACACTATATTAAAGTCCCCTGCCAAGATGATAGGGTCAGAGAAGTCTAAAAGTTCTGTAAGCAAATTACCGAATGGAGTGGGGTCATCTAAATTAGGGCTGTAATAGCCAACCACTGTATAGACCAGATTATAACATCTTATTTTGGGTAATGCCCACCTACCTGTCCTATCTACTTTGCTATGCTCTATTATTATCTGAGGATTAGTTTTCAGTAAAATCGCTACCCCTCTAATGGTGAGCTGTTGGTCAGTAAATACCGCTTTCTGTATCCAATTCCTTGATTTAAGAACCTCTTTCATCTCATCACTCGTTAAATGGGTCTCTTGTAGAATTATGATCTGGGCAGGGGCATCTTTTCAATATTGCAACAGCTTTTCCCTTCTATGTCTCATTCTAAGCCCATTAACGTTCCATGACAGTATTCCTGTCTGCGTTTTCTGGCTGGCTGTCATCTTATATTCCTTAGAGTCATTGTCTTATTAGAGGCTTGATTATATCTTTTCCAATGAGGACTACATTTTTTTGTCTTGTTTTCCCACTGCTCCCTCACCCGTGCACTAATACCATATGTGACTCCCAGACCTTCCTTCCCACCCTTGGAAAACCCTCTTCTTGCTTCTTGATGGCCTAAGCCTAAGGAGGCCCCCTGAATTGAGAAACCATTTTAAGAAAAAATCAAAAGAGAAAAGGAAAAGGGGAAAAAAACATATAATAATCATTCCGCTATTACCCCATAGCAATCGGAAAAAAATCAAAGCACTAGCCAGAAGAATGAGGTGGTGCATAATAGCTGACTATTAACTAGCTGTTAACTGCGGAAGAGTGCTCAAAAAGCACACGCCTCTGCCCTAACTCCGCCCTATGTCTAGCGACGTAAGAAATTCTGCTGCATCTTCTGCCCTTCTGAAATTATACAGCTTGTTGTTATGCATCACCCGAAGACTAGCCGAAAATCTCAACTGGGCCGTCGCCCCCATTTCTTTAAAGGGCTTGATCATATTTTCCAATTCCCACTGCTTATTAGCCGTGATTTTGGAGATGTCGGATCTCATTTCAAAAGTCATACAATCAACTGTTAAAGATTTCTGTTTTAGGGTCTTTATAAGAATTTCCTCCTTAATCTTATAAGTTTTAAAGTTAGCAAGAATTTTCCTTGGTTTTGCCTTATTCGGGAACCTCTTGAAGGGGTCTCTATGAACCCTCTGAATATCCTCCACCAAGTCATCTAGCGTACACTCAATCTGTGTGCTTGATTTTAAAAGTCTTGCAACATAGGCCTTCAAATCTTCGCCCTCTGAGCCTTCTGGAACTTTTAAAATTCTGAGGTTGTTTCTTCTCATGTTATTTTCTAATGATTCCATCTTTTCCTTCCAAATCGACTCATTCCCCTTTAAAATCTTAATGTCCTTAGTGGTAACTTTTGATTGAAGTGTAAGTTCCTTTCCTGAAGTTTCCAACTGAGTAGTCCTACTGGCAAAGTCATCCATTTTTCTCTCTAAGTTATCACATGCCGATCTGATCTCTTTTTGATTTACTTCAGAAATTTCAAACCTATTTCTCACTCCGGTTGTTAACACCCTGATCAAATCAATAACTGATTGAGACTGCGGTTGAACTTGTGTTTGGGAGAGGGACGCAACTACTATTTCAGGGTTATGCCGAGCCTGATTTACCTCCTCCCGACCTTCAAAGGATAATATGGGAGCTTCCGTGGATACCCCCTAAAACTCTTGCTGCGTTTCACCTGTGTGCGGAGTACTAGGCTCCATATTCCTAAGGGGGGGGAGTAAACTCTTCCCTCGACCTGTGATTATCTAGGCTCCTCCAATCCTTCTACTTCCTGAGGCTCTGAGAGACTAGCCAATACCTGGATTCTGTTTGGGCTTACTATATCTCTATCCTCTCCCTGAATATTCTGTGTACGAGCTTGCGCTGGATTTTTTAAAACCAAGGTTTTCGGCACTACTTTAAAGAAGGTCCTTAACGATGGAGTGATTTTCAAACTTGTTATCGAAATCTCCTCTTTTTACCTCTTTGCTTCCTTCTTCTGGGATTTCCCAGTCACTTTCTATTATACTGTGTTGTTTTGAGGCAGTAACCCCTACACCCTCTACAGCTTTGGTTGCCATAGAGTCTCCTTGGATTTTAGTTGGTGTTTTTCTCATAAGATTTTTCACCCTTCTGCTCCTCAGCTAATACCTGTTCTGGTGAGTTCCCCTTTCCGACTACTGCTCCACCACCACTCTTTTAAAAATATGCAATGCCACTTTACTTATCTGATGTTTTTCTATCAATCCAGGTAAAGGGCTACCAGTTTTTTTGTTTTGTATCCGAGTGGTGCCCTCTTCCCTCCGCCCCCCCCCCCCACCCCAGTTATTTCCCTCCACTTTTATTATCTGATATGTATTGGTTGTGTCAGCTATTTTGGTGTGCCACTGACCTGGTTCTGGAGCTGCGTATCCTGCTGTAACACTTGTGCCCAAAATCATCCAAGACGTCAAACTTCCACTGGTCAAAGGCTCCTGTAACCTAAAACTACCTTCTTGTTGAATGGAGCTCTCTATCGCTCCTATTCTGCCTCTGCCTAAACTGCCCTGGACGGGGCTCTGTTCTACCGCCCTCCTCTCCTTGCCGACCTCTCTAGCTGCGTGCGTCCAGCAGGAGACCCGATCAGCCACCCGTGGGTTTCAGTAAAACCGACCGCCTGCCACGCTTTCTTGCCGCCAGCCCTCTCAACGCCAGCCGGCCACACCTTGAAGTTCTGTAGCAGCCAGAATCCTGCGTCGCTGCTAGGTAGGATGCTTTTCCTTGTGTTTCCTTGTACCGCTACTTCCGAATGCAGTTCGAAGTTTTCATCTGTTAACATTTCTTACTTTGCCTTTACTTTGCCTTTCCACTTATTCACATAAATTAGAAATCCATTGGTTTCTCGGCTCGGGAGCCTCCGCTTCTCAAACGGCGCCCATGTTTCCCTGCCCTGTATTCAAAGTTCTTGTATTCATCTCTAAAGATGTCATCCTCTCCATGGTGAGTATTTTCCACAGATGGGAATGCCTCTTTGTCAGAGCTGAAGACGCTTTCTTCTTCCAAGAGGCTGCGATAGCCGTTTTAGCTACCCCCAGGCACGCCCACATGATCGCCCTGTCTTCTCTAGATCGGTGTTCCAGAGCAGGGTCTCTGAGACCTAGAAGCACCGCCTCTACCGTAGTCGGAATAGGTTATCCCAGCATATCTTTCATTTGGGCCAATATCTCCTCCCAGAACGGCCTAATGGTTGGGCAGTGCCCCCAGATGTGACAGAAGTCCCCAAGCAAGCCGCATCTCTCCAGCACTGGTCTGAAGTCTGTGGAAGGATCTTTTTAAGTTTCGTGGGGTATAGATACCAATCAAAAAGAGTCTTATAGTGGGCTTCTCTTAGCTCTGAGTGATTATTCTTAGCGATGTCCGACCACATGTTTCCATTCTCCCTCTGAAACCTCCCTCCCCAATGTGTGGTCCCAGAAATTGATGTACCGTTGCCTCGGAGCGTGCATTGTGGTACCAGGAGGCCATACAGGAAGGATATCACTCCCTTCATGGAACCGACCCTCCACACAAAAGTCTATCGGTGCCAGTCTTGTGTGGCAGGCTCCCTAGTTGAGGGGTGTCGGGCCCAGTGTTTAAGTTGAAGGTAGTGGAAGTGCTCGGTAGGTGGGAAGTGGAATTCCCATTGATATTGTACAAATGTGAGAATGTCACGGTTATGGAAAAGATCAGAGAGAACAAGGCATTCCTCCTCCTTACAAGCGAAGTACGGGCCCACCTTCAGAGCTGGGGGAAAGTCAAGGTTAAAGTGTATGAGTATATGGAGAGGGAAATGCCATCCATCCCGATCCCTTAGTGACCTCATCCCATACTTTGAGAGTAGACCGTGTGGGTGTACTCAAGTAGGCATTTAGCGGTCTGTCCTAAGGCTTTCAAAGGACATTCCAAATTGTCCTCCCCACTTTTGCCCGTCCATGTGGAGCCAGTGCTTGTCTGACTCCTTCATGGACCACTCTGCCACCACTCAGCTGTGCTTCCTTATAATATAGGCCAAAGTCTGGTAGAGCTACTGCCCCTTTGCCTCTCGGTGGCCTTAACACGTGCAAAGGCAGGCGGGCCCTGCCATTTTGCCATACGTGATGGAGTAAATCTCTCCAAGTTAATCGGGAGTGCCTGAAACTGATAGAGAAGTTTGGGCAAAATCGTCATTTTGATCGCATGTATTCGCCCCAGCCATGATATAAACAGAGGTTTCCAGCGCTTGCGGTCCTGTTGGATCTGCCGTAGAAGGGTAGGATAGTTGGCTCTAAATAATCCCTCTAAATGTGGCATAATCTGAATCCCCAGATACGAGAGTTTGTTTAGCCCATAAAAACAGTCTCCCCCTGTATGATCCATTTTATTTTATATACTGCCAGGCATCAAGTTTAAAAAAATAAAAAATTGATGCCTCAGAGGTTGCTTTTAACATTGCACAATACTTTAGCAAAACCTTTTTTCCTCAAGTTCCACTTTTTTTAATGCACATCAGATTTTGAAAGAAAACAATCAACAAATATGCTTTCAGACTTATGCACATATCTACATAGAATCAGTGGTCTTTATAAACAACCTAAAATTATTACAGTTTACAAACCTGTACATGATTTATGCTGGAACTACTGTCCTTAATGCAAGCTGAGTTGACAGCATTTCCATCGAGCATTCGCCCTTCTAATACACGCTTTGCATTAATGAATCATAAATACAAGATTGACCAACTTCTACAAATGGATACAAATCTTTCCTTGGGGACAGTTGATTCTCCTTCACAGATCCACACTGTGGTACCGTAAACTGACTGCCAAAGGTTTTAAGCTGCAGGTAAATTTTAGATTTCCTTGTCCAGCAGACAAAATATAATATAAAGCGGCGGTACAAGTACTGGTCATCTCTCTGCGGTCTGCCGAAACTCAGTCTAGCTCCTATTAGAGCCTCTCTTAATGCTGCCAATAGACTCATCACGGGCTCTAAGAAGACCAATCACATTTCACCGGACTTGAAATCGCTCAACTGGCTTCCCTTTGAAGCTAAGATACAATTAACGATTGCATGTATGACCCATAGAGCACTACACTTCAACACCCCACTCTACCTGACTAACAAGCTTGAGCTATGTGGTGGCTTCAGGTCCACAACGAGCTCAGGCACTTTGCTGCTCAAGCCCAAGAAATTTAATATGCTTAAAACCTACAATCGCTCATTCTCTGGCATCGCCCCGAGAATCTGGAACTCTCTTCCAGTGGAAACAAGACTGATTCCTTCTACCCTTGCCTTCAAAAAGGAAGTCAGATCTCTACTATTGAATAAACTCCTCTAACAAACAATGCACTGATCTTGATGCTATGCTCCTACTGACTATAAATGACTTTTTTTTATCTGATTTGCTCTTGTTGTATATTGCCCTACTTGTCTCTCACTTCCTAAACCTATGTAAAGCGCTCTGATACCCACCTGGGTCATGTTTGCGCTATACAAAACTTTAAATAAATAAACTGTTGTCCTTGACCCTTGACCTCAAACAGTATGTCTGGGCATCGGGAAGCAACAATTGTATACCCCTGGATAATCTAGTCAACCCAGATGATTATCTTATTCAAAATAATCCTCAGTTACTTTTGCAGGATGGCCTACTATGGCAAGTAAAAAACAATTGCTTGTTTGTTCCCTTTTTTATACAGGCACAGATATAGCTTCTTTTTTATTTCTGTGGAATCTTGCCAGATAGCATTATTTTGTGATTATGAGTTGATTAATAATGGAGCCCATCATTTTCTATGTTTCTTCAAAAAGCTACTTGACCATGCTCCTAGGCTATCGCTTCAGAAATGTTACTTTGAGTAATCACACTGGCTGTCCTGCCCACAGTAACTGGTGGAAAATTGTAGGGCATCTCTGCTATCTCGATAAAGTCAACACTTAATTTAAGCTCAAAGATCAGTGATATGCAGGGTCAATGTTTTCTTATCAGTGTGTGCACGAAGATGACATGCTTCACAGCTTTAAGGACATTTTTTTTTTTTTTTTTTTTTAACCTACTTGTTCCAAACCGTGAAATAGCATGCCCATAGTTTGTTCTCTAATTCGTAAGAACCAAGTTCCTGTTGATTTCATAATATGTCCTTATCAAACTTATCTGACAAGCTTGGAATGCATCATGGCGCTTTATATTTGTGCTGTATAATAAAGCAGCCGTCAATATAAATGTAAGCAGGTGACCCACTGGGATTTCCCCCCACTTGTAGGAAGCTTCCTGGAACACAGTATTTCCCACATGATTTTTATCTCTGGGTCATTAATTTAAAAGCCCAAAGGTACTGGGACAGTTAGAAGGTATAGTATTCCAGACCACTGAAGTAAGACACAGTTGTTTGGCTACAGTCTGCCCCTTCAACTCAGTTTCCTAGTTGCATACAATTTTAACGGGAATTGATCCCTCTCAATAAAGAGGAAAGTTTGAAAATGCTCAAAATTCCTTATAGATAAAATTTAGGTTGCAACAATTCTGAATGGCCACTAGCACAAGTGTGGCAAGTTGGTCATTCAGATGCATGCAATCATTGATTAATTGCAAATCTATTTCAGTGTCTGTTTGCTGGATTACAGGCAATAGGCCCAGCACAAATGTATGTGGGGTACATACGACCTTTAAATTAACATCACTTGTGCACCTCCATACACAGTTGCCCCACTTCATTAGCTATAACTTGCCACTGTACCATGCACTGTGTTCTGGCAAATACTATAATTTCAGATGTTACACGTTTTTTTAATTAATTCAATGATTTGCTATGCTGTAATATATGTAATATGCAAGGGTATAGCTGGTGCATGGAGAAAGGGAGTTATAGCTAGTATAGTGTGGCGTGTGAGGTTACAAGACTGTGTACGTAGGTGCGTGAGTGATATTAATTTGGAGGTGGTGCATAAGTATTAATGTGAGTTGTAAGTATGACATAGTAATTTGAAAGTGGTGCATGAATGCAAACTTTAACACATAACTTTAACTTTTGAGTTCCTTATGTTTGTGTACTTTGATTTGGGTTTGTCACAAATCAGCAATAACTCTGCTCGTAAGTGGTGCATAAATCATAAATTTAAGAGAGAAAAAACACAAACATTAGAAATTCTATAGTTAAGATTGATTTGTATACCAAACATAAATAAGGTTTTCATAACTATAACTTAGCTTTAACATTTGTTTTTTGTGAATTTCAGTGTTTTTTTATAATGTTAGTAACAAATATCTTCTATTTGTACTGTTCAGTTCTGTGGAGTGCTATTAAGTTTAGTGTGGTACTATATAGTGGAGGATAGTCTTGTAACGTTACCGTGGTACAGTATATGGCAGTTTAGTGGAGTAATGTGGCATACACTGGAATTGCATACAGCGGAGTGGAGTCACATACAGTGGAGTGGGGTAGAGTGAACTTGTATATAGTAGAGTGCCATATATTGCAGTGGCATACAGTGTAATGGCATACAGTGGTATACCACTGGGTAGCGTGTAGTACAGTAGAGTTACATCCTGTAAATATTGTAGAGTATATTCGCATACAGAGTATTGGCATTCAATGGAGTGTTGTACAGTGTATGGGCATATATTTGAATATCGTATACAGCAGTAACGTACAGTTGAGGACCATACAGTGGGTGTAGTGTAGTAAAATTGAGTGGTGTAAACTGGAATAGTGTACATTTAAGCGGGGTATAATGGAGTACCATACAGTGGAGTGCGATACAGTTCAGTGTTGTACAGTGGGCTTATGTAAGTCTATTGTGGTACAGTGTAGTGTTGTAAAGTTGTGTGAACTGGTTTCTATTGAAGTGGTGTACAGTGGAGTGGTGCTGCGTAGAGTAGGGTACACTACAGCGAGGTACGCTGTAATAGGGGAGAGTGCAATAGCGTATACTGGAGCCGCATAAACTGTAGTGCCATACAGTGGAGTAGCATAGAACTGAGTAGTGGTCAGTGTCATAACGTAGAGTTTAATGACGTTCAGTGTTGAGACTTTCATGAGAGTGGCATATAGTGGAGTAACCTATAGCAGAGTGTCGTACACTTCGGTAGAGTTAATTATAGAAGCGAAGAGTCTAGTGACATACAGTATTGTTTAGTGGAGTGGCGCAGAATGTAGTCTTGTAAAGTGAAATAGACAGTGGATTGTGGTACAGTCAAGTGACATGTACTGCATTTCAGTACAATGGAGTGCCGTCGAGTAGCGTACAGTCCAGTAGTGTACAATCAAGTGGGGCATAGTGGAACAGCATAGAGTAGAGTAGCGGAAAGTCGAGTTGTGTACAGTAGAATAACGTACAGTTGCGAGCAGTATAGTTTATGGATGTCTAGTAAACTGGCTTATATCCAAATGTATTAAACATTGGTGAACAATATAATAGTGTAGAGTATGGTAGTGTAGACTGGAGTGGTGTACAAAGCATTTGAGTAGAGTGGAGTAACGTACAGTGGATTAGCATACAATGCAGTAGCGCATACTGGAGTGTCCTAAACGGGAGTGGCATACTGAAAATAGCATACAGTGGAGTGGCGTAAACGTAGCTGTTATACAGTGTAGTGGCTTAAAGTGGAGTGTGTAAATTAAAGAAAACATGCAGTTAAGGTGAGTGAAAAGATGTTATATCTCCGAGATATATATTATAATATGTAAAGATGGATTTATATGTAAATAGTGTAAGCAATGTTAAAATTATAAGTTGTATAAAACATAGTTAAAAATTGTGGTATGATATACTGTGGAAAGTTCGTGTTATACCATGGTACATAGTTCTGAGAACTGGTTATGGGATTAGCTAATTGCTCAGTTTATCAAAATTAAAAATCAGGCATGCACTTTGTCTTAATTTGGAATTATTATACGGTCAGCGGTATGCAGCATTCTGGGTTAGGGTCTTACATATCGTTAATTGTTATGCTTTATTGTTATTAAAAACCTATTACCACTTGATTTAAGTGGTCATAGGTTAACATTTTTGTTTATAAATTAGTATTTATTATCGACATAAGCCTTTTTGTAAATGTTGTCCCTTAACAACTTTGCACCCGATTCACGAAGAGCTGTCAGATTTTGCAGACCTGTTGCACCCGTTTCATTGTCGTAGGAGTAAAAGTTTAGCGGTATTTGGTAAAGTGGGTGCAAAGAAAAAAGGGGGGTCCCAAAACGTGCTTAAATCCAATGTATTTTTCATACATTTTTGTAGTTTCTTATTCCAAAAACGTAATTTGTATTTTGTTAAAATGTGGATGGATTACATATTCTGGTGCGCAGATGATTCCTTTATGTAGTGGAGGTAAGTAGTGTAACTATTTTATAAGTTTTAAGGTATTTAAAGTTGGTGATATTGGTTATTGCAGTATTTTACTGAACAATTAGGGTATTTCGCGGTACTCCCACGGTACATAGTGATCACAAGTCATGAGCTGATTGGCTAATCATTACAAACGTTAAAGGCTGCTAAGTTGATTTTAGGTCCATTTGCCGGTGATTTGAGTTACGCCTTCCGATGTAGAGTAAGTAGTAGGTTTGGTATTTTTTTTCCCTAACTATTACCACTTTATTAAAATGGTAATAATTACAGCAACATATTTATGAGTGTCTTTATTTATATTTTTCAAAATACGGAGTAGTGTGGTACCACTATGTTATCCCAAAAACATTTTGTAAGGTTAACATTTTTGTTTATATTTTATTATAAGTTCTTATACCAGTTTACAGTGAGGTGCGTTTTTTTTTCTTAGAGTATCGGGTTAATTTAAACTAATTAATGCTCTAATTACTACACATTGTTTGTGCATATTTAAATATGTAAAAAAAGGTAAACACATTTTAGTACACTATATTTATAATTATAGCGCTAGATGTACGAAGAATAGTAATAGCGATTACCAAATAGTGATTTTTTGGCGAAGCGCCATTTGGTAATCGCTATCACTAATGTACAAAGGGGTTATTTAGCCTGTATTCCTTAAATTGTGATTCGTAGTTTGTTGCGACTAGACCTACCACATGAATATTAATGAGGTAGGTTGCAATTTGTGAACCACTACGAATTGCTGCTATCACAGGGACTGTGTGGCCTGCTGGAGTCAGCAGACCACCATGTCTGTTAATGCTCTCTTTTTTTTGTAAACACAGCCCCTTTTTCTTAACCCCTTGCATGCCCGCCCCTTTCCCCGCCCAGTGCCACGCCTTGCATTAGCGGGCGGAGTTCATGACGAGCTGGACTCGTCATGGGCACAGCGCCACCGCAGCCCATGACGAGTCCAGCTCGTCATGGGCACTGAAGGGGTTAAAGGAAACGGGCTGCATTTAAAAAGAAACCTTTGAGTTAAATTTTTTAAGAGCAGGCAGTGGTCCGTTGGACCACTGCCTGCTCTTATAAAAAACATTCTACCATTCTTGAAGCTTTCCATTTATGAATGGGAGACTACCAACTTTGTGCTGGCGGTAAAGTGCAAATGTTTTGCAACCACATTTCGGTCACAAAACATTCATACATACCAATGCGATTCGATATTTGAAAGGGACGCTCAAAACGCAATATCAATTTGCACACCCAAATTGAGATTCGATGACAGGTTACTGTATCGCAATTAGGGCTTAGTACATCAGAGAAAGCATTTTTGCATTTGCAAATGGCTAAATTCTGCAAATCAGGGTGTGTGTGTGTGTGTCTGTCTGTCTGTCTGTATGTCCCTGTCCCCCCTGACCCTAGTGACGGTCGCCACTAGATAGTTCTAGTTAAGTCTGCTTTTCCATCGAAAGAGCTTTTTGGGCTTGCTAATAACTTGGGCCTACTTTGACGAAATCTTCACTAAACTTTCACCAAAAAAAAGTTCATCCACCTAAGCACCTTCCTGTAAAGTTTTGGGGTGATTCGTCAAGTGGGGGCAGAGAAAATTGGGGGGTCCCAAAGCGCAAAATGCATTCTCCATAGACTTCTTTAAGACTGGTTACAGCCAAAGCTGCTGAACGGAATTACACCAAATTTGGCCGGAAGCTAGATTTAGCTTTTGCAGATTGTGCTTTTTGTGAGTTGGTGGAAATCCGTTCAGTAGTTATTAAGATATAAAGGGTTAAAATAATAGTATATTTTGGCAGTTGGGCTTGCGATCGTCCCGCGAGAGTGCAAATTAAAAATGAGAGGCCTGTGATTGGTCGACAGGCCCATTTTTCACGTGAGCCTTCACTTGCAAGAACAAGCACTCTGATTGGCTGACGATAGGATTTTTAGAAAAGAAAGGGCCAGCATTACAGATTACTGTGAAAAATAGGAGGTGTTGTGGAAATGAAGTAAAAAATTATATAAGGGGGCAGTAAAAAGGCACGCTGTCCCCCTAGATTCAGAGAGGAGGTGTCTAAGGGATAACTACTGTGAAAAAAATAAATGTATATTTTACGATCTTGCGGGACTCTTGCTGGATTGTGAATAGTAAAAAGGAGTAGATGAATTCTCAATACACACTACTAGTAGGAATGCATATTGTGGTCCTTGTTTTTTTAAACCAAGTGTGTAACAGATAAGTACTGTCATAAGTAGAAGGTGAATTTGTCTTTTTTTAAATGTTACGATCTCGCAAAACTCTCACTGGCTCGTGAAAAGTAGGAAGAAGTAGGTCATGTTTGAATACACTCTAGAGTCTAATATGTACACCCTTTGGCTTGGGGACAGTTGTGAGTAGAGTTAAGGCTCTTCCCACACCCTACTATTGTATCCATCGTCTTTGAGAGAGTGGTCTGAAAGGAAAGGTTAGTCCATCCACACCCCCTACTAAGCACACCCGTCATCTGTGAGCGATCTGACAGAAAAGGGCAGCCTCTCCCCACACACTACTACATCCATTCGTCATCTGAGAGCGGTCTGAAAGGAGAGGTCAGTTCATCCACACACGCTACTATGCACATCCGTCATCAGAGAGAGGTCTCAAATGAGAGGCCAGTCCATGTGCACACTGTAGTGAGCACACCCGTTATCTGAGCGAGAGGTCTCAAAGGAGAGCCCCGCTCCTCACACACTACTATGCACACCCGTCATCTGAGAGAGTAGTTTCAAATGAGGCCGGTCATTCCCCATACACCCTATTACGCACCTGTCCTCTGAGAAAGAGGTCTGAAAGGAGAGTGCAGTGTCTCCCCACTCACTACTACGCGCATCCGTCATGAGAGAGAGAGAGAGAGAGAGAGAGAGGTCTCAAAGGAGAGGCTAGTCCCTCCCCACACCCTATTACACACTCCATCCGAAAGAGAGGTCTCAAAGGAGAGCCAGTCCATCCACTCACTCAACTATGCACATCCATCGTCCAAAAGAGAGGTGTTATGCAAAAAAGGCACTCCCTCTCTACACCCTACTATGAAAACTAATACTATATAATATAGTACAACTTTAATGTAAAAACACATACAAAGGCTATGAAAAGTCTGGTATTTAAATATTTATGAACTTGCTGGGGTGCTGTCTTAATATGACACATACAAGAACTGAGGAGATAGACAACCACAACACAAATATTGTTGTATTACTCTATTTTATTCTCAGACATAATTGTTTATAAGCATTTTGCAAACTGTGCCTTCCCTGCTATGTTACAATACAAAAGCCATGCCTTTTTCAAAACAATTATTCTGCAATACATACACACAAAATAAATTAATAAATTAATTTTAAAAAAAACCCTAGAGATTAACTGAAAAAAACGACAGGTTAAAGTAACGTTATAGTTGAGTGTAATAAAAAGTTCTGTTTTTGTTTAAAAAAACAAACAAAAAAACCCCTGGAGCTTCAGTGAAAAAACCAACGGTTAACGTAACTTTATAGTTAAGTGAATTTCTCAGTGCAAAACATTAATGTTTTGAACTAAAAAAACACAGAAAATCACCAGTTCTAGTTAGCAGCGCTAACTGTAGCTTAAAGCCCTGCCATGCACGCTTATGACCTCACATATGACCTCACTCATGACCAGGGCAGAAGCGGGCCCCGGGCATTTACCCTGTGGGCCGCCAGGGTGGGGGCCGGTTTTAGGTCCCTGGGGGTCTTTTTTTGTTACAAGGCCGTTTTCGGTACCTGTAACAAAATCGGCCGAAACCGGCCTTGGCAAAGAGCTCGGCCGCACCCCCAAATTCCCAGGGGGCCCTACGAGCACTTTGCCCAAACCGGTTTTGGTTCCCAGTCCGGCCCTGCTCATGACTTGTTCTTTGATATGTTGTTTAATGACAACTGATAAAAAAAATTAAAAAACAATGCATGGACTCACCAGTATTTGAATATGTGATATTGAAGTCAGACACAGATTGCAGTAGATTGCAGCAGCAGATGCATAGTTCACTTAGCCACTGGACCCTGAGAAGCCAGTATTAAAACAAAAAATGATGTCTTGCGACCCTGCTGGTGAAAAAACGAAAAATCTAAAATCATTTAATTGGAAAAAAAAGATTAACAAAATAATTTAAGTAAAAAGCAGATAAATTCTAGTTTGGTTAGATAGTACTATGTGTACAAATGGAAAGCAATGGGGAGCTACTGCTAAATTTAAATATTGTTGTTACATCAAATACTATTACGTATTTGTTTTTTTATGTAATTAAGCATACTTTTATACAGCAAGTTCTGCTTGATTTCGATCTATATTCTTGCTAATGCTTTGTGACCCATGTTAAAAAACATTCTTCTGATGCCAGTTTTAAGGGCCTTAACTCCTTCTCTGAGTATCTTTCGCATTTTAAGAGGCCTTCGCCACAGGGTCCATAGATTGCTATGTTTAATTTCGGACTTCCTTTATTAAAGAACAAAATGTATGTTTGTTGCAGGTTACACATTTTTAGATTTGGTGTTCGCTAAGACCTTAAGGTTTTACTATGTTTCTATGTATAATATAATTTCTTACAGAGGTGTTTGTTGTACATTGGTTGTTTGTGGCATTCTGATTTTTCTTCAGCATACAGTCTGGGCTAATGACTTCAAGTGATAGAATTTTGATCTTTCACATTCTGGTCATTTACATACAAAGTAGTTCTCTTCAGTGCCAGATACTACTATAGCAGTGTGTACTTTTTGACACCGAAAACATATTCTTGCTTTTATTTTACTTTCCCTAACGTTTTCTTGAATTGGCTGAGGGCCCAGCATCTCCTCCCTCCCCCAAAGAAGAATTTATTTTAAAAACCCTATCAAAAGAATGATAAAGGCCAGACCTATTGGCCATGCCAATCATTCTTTAAATGCTTGTTACACATTTATGCCGTGAAGCTGTTTTTTGCTTGGCTGTGCTCTATTCTGTTAGGGGGCAGAAACGATTACTGCAAATGAAGGCTTAAAACAAGTGGAGGGAATATGTTGGGGATTTCATACTGGTTTAATAATCTGCCTTTTTGTTCGTTTTCAGGATTTGGGCTTTTCCATCCAGTGTCCCAGTTTGGTTGGACAGATGACCTTTGTGGCTGTTCCTGCCCTACACCTCTGGATTTGATCGGCTTCCTCCTTCCTTGGGAAATTTCAGCTACCTGATTTAATCTGTGAATTACTGTGATTGGTTTGCCCAGTTGACCATCCTTGTAAGCCTCCTCTCCCTTTTTGCTCCTGCTGCAATTGCCCCAGAGAGTGGTGGGCACGATGATGTGCGAAGTCATGCCGACCATTAATGAAGATAATCGCCGGGGGTCCTCCTACAGCTCGGATGATGCCAACTTTGAGCAGTTGATGGTGAACATGCTAAATGAGCGGGAGCGGCTGCTGGAAACGCTGAGGGAGACACAGGAGAGCCTTGGAACATCACAACTACGCCTGCGTGAACTGGGGCATGAGAAGGAGTCTCTCCAAAGACAGCTGAATATTGCTCTGCCTCAGGTAAGGAGAAAGAAGGGAGGAGAGCTACATGAGGCGAACCTTAAAAGAAATGTACACATGGCATGTGTGATGCAGTGTAGTTCTATGTAGGGTAGAGTAATTTCCCTGAAGAAAGGCAAGGTGGTGATTTTACAAAAGTAGCTGAAAGATAATGTGTGAGACCCCAAACAGGGATGAACAGCTTAAAAAAGAGCCCTGGGATGGTATAGACAGCTGGAGCATGGCCAAGGTTCTAAGACTTTTCTGGAAAGGGAATAACCCACAGAGGTTGGTCCTGAAGAAAGATTTTAAAGGCGGGAGGGAGATAGTCTTGACACTGGGTTAATAATCTTGCAGGAGATGCACCGAATGTGGGAGAATACGATCTCTAGGGAGATGTGCAGGATGTGTTGAGTTAGAGATACCTTGCAAGATAAACTAGTTGGTGGAGTTCTATAGTTAAATGTAAATGGTGCATTTGATGAACTACCCAAGGGAAATATGGAGTGCACGTGTGATGAAGCTCTCAAATTAGTTTTTTTTTTTTTTTTGATTTTTATATAGCGCAAACTTGACCCAAATCTGGTATCAGAGTGCTTTACATAGTACCAGTTGCATTACATGAGGACACATTCATTTTTAGGTCTCGCCTACGCAGCGCGCTCATTAGGAGGGGACCTCTTGGAATCGATTCACTTTTTCGCCCAAAAACTTGCACGCTTTGCATTGATTTCAAATGCAACACGTGTACATATGGCATTTCCCTTGCAAGAGCGAGCAGCGGCGCCATGTGTTAGCAATCATCGCGCTCGCTCCTGAAAGGTAAACGCTGCATGTCCCTGCTCTCGGTCGCACTTCCCCCACCCCTCCCACTTATTTTTAATTAGCAGTGGCGGGTTTGTAGCAAATATGCGCTGTGCACTCGATAATATATACACGCCTTTTCTATGCGTGTGCCTGTTTACATATTTATCTGCATGTTAAGCTCATATAAATAGCGGTCGTATTTTTAAATCTGAATGGGAAGTGTTTTAATCGCTATTCCTTTCGAAATAAAGGAGTTGGAAGCAGTTGTAATATTTTTTTTCTGTTCCAAAATACACCATTTTCGCCGTATTTTAAAACGATAAAAATATGCCCATGCTTTAAGAGACCCATTTTTATTTTCAGTTGAAAGTTTGGAAGGAATGTAACACAACGTGGGGAACACCCGACGCCATGACATACACGCAAGCCCTGACCCAAAGTTAGGGTCAGAAGGAGAATTAATAAAGAGGGGGAGAGCCCCAGCACACAACGAGTGTGGCACATGTTTTGCAAGCACACGCAGCCACCAAAGTCTTTTGTCTTTGCCGTGCATGAGCGCTAAAATAGACTATGCCCCCGCCGCACAACACTGATCTCCATTCAAATGTAAGGATTCAATGTTCAGCACAAAACTATTGAGGGCCCTGCCTCATGGCCCACTCATGCATACCATGACAAAATATCTTGCATTCATGTCATTCAGCGATATGTGGTAGGTTAGGATTTTGAAGGCCTCAGTCAGACGTAAGCCATATGGGGTTACAGAATGCAGATATAAATGTGTCTATGTGAGTACACACACGATCCCTCCTTACAATAAAGTAAGACTATAAAGCTCCGTTACTCTCTAGTGGAGGTCCATCTCTACAAATAACTATACATATACAGTCAAACGTGTTCCACTAATCCTCGGGTACCAGTCATCCAAGGGATCCACATGTATTTTTTTGTGTGTACCAAAGAATGGCTAGCTAGCAGCTGTTACAAAAAAGCAATGTAATTAACTGGGCTTAAAAATTGCATTTAATGTATTTTCTTTGTACCTACCTCTTCTGTGTTTCTATGTAGACGAGTGCTGTGATTCAGTGCTGCTCGGCTGATGTAAAATTCTAGGCCTTCTTCTATTATTGTGAAAGGTCTCGGTTTTTGGGTTTCACAATAATCTCTCGAACTAACTCTGTAGCAGAGAAAGTGCAATTTGGCAGCTGTGCTGCTCTTCACATACAAAAAGATCTTGACCCTTTATAAAGAACCAACACTTACCAGTTCCTGGAACTAACTACACAAGCACTGAAAACAGTACTAGCTTTCACTTTGATTTATAGGGAAAATAACTTTGACGATCACAACCCCAGAGAACCAGGTACAGCCCATCAGAACCCAAATTAGTGCAAGGCTTCAATCTTAGCGCTGAGAAAGAAGCTGAAAACCGAACAGTGAAAGCTACATGGATGGGTTGAAAAGGATATTTGGAGCTTGCCAGGTCAGTAAAGAACAGAAGTCCAAAAAATAACAGAAAAATGTATTCTAGCACATTGATTATCAGGTTAGGATTGAAGGCTCCGTGCCACATTGCTTCAAGATCTCAACATCTCGCCACCCATGTACAGAAGGGCCAGGTGAATTTTTAACTATGCCAGCATAAGTCATGATTTCCCGAATTTTGAATTCAGTGAAATTCATACCTTTCACAATATGCAATCTTGATTAATTATTGAATGTGAAAAAGTGGTTTGCATAGAAAATGCTCGAAAGGGTCTCTTTTAGTTATCTAGCAAAACATTTGTTTTTAAGATGTCACCAGGTTAAAACAAGCATTGGCATAGCCAATAGGTCTCGCCTTTAGGACCTTATAAGTGTTTGGCCATGCAACAGTTGATGTTGTTGCACCAAGGATATTGTGCTGCATAATTAAATACTTCTAAGGTCCCAAAAACGAGACCTATTGGCTGTGCCAATGCTTGTTTTGTTAGGCACGGGGAGATTAAGTGATTTGCCCAGAATCACAGGATATTCAGCGTCATTGCCGAGACTCGAACCCTGTTCCCCAGATTCGAGGTCGACCGCCCTAGCCGTAAGGCTAACTCCTCTCCCCATTTACAGTCTTCAATGTGAAAGATGGTGGCCTTTGAAGATGATATATTCCTATTATCGGGGCATACTCCACCTGCACCATTTCAGAGAGGGCAGGGAGCAGAGGGGAACACGGTCTGTGTGAGACATACTCCTGAATCTTTAAGGATCCTAAGCTGTCAGTGAAGTGTGGCCTACAGCAGTGGTTCCCAAACTGGGGTCCGGGGACCCCCAGGGGTCCGTGACACATTCCCAGGGGGTCCGCAGGGAGCAGTTTTAAAAGCACTGCAAAGTTCCTTGCATAATCAGCAGTTTTTGGGCAGTAATAAAAGTGTCAAGATAACTCGTGAGGAAATTAATGTATTAGCTGGAGAGAGATGGGGGTTTTGTCCAGTGGCAGCTTTGACTCATATTAGGAAGCCCAGATGGTTAACATGCCTGCTGCAAAGAATGTCTACCACGCATTAGAAAAACAGTGTTTTGTTTTGTGCATAGCTCAGTGCGTTCCTGCTTTTGCCACAGAGACTCTTTTGTTGTTGTGCAGTTCGTAAGTTCACTGCCATCAAAGAGCTGCATGCAAACTGCATGGTACAAATTAGTAAGTTATGCTTTTTCCCAGTCTTTCATTCTCCCGATGCTGCTAAAAAGGTTAGTTTGGGTAGAAATAAATCCTTATTATTAAAGTCAACGCTAACCCCTGTGTTATTTTCTGAGTCCTGAGTTTGTGCTTTTCCAGACCAAGCACTCTTAAAAAATGCCTACCAGTATGGATGACTTGTGAATCCTACACCTTGTAGTCCCCTTTACCTTGTGTAACATTTTCTATTCACTGCATTATACACATGTGATTAATTGTCTCTGTATATGTGTGATGTAAAGTGCTCTGACACCCTACAGTGGTATGAGAGGTGCTATAAAACAAATTAAATACATGTGACAATGGGGCTATGGAGAGAGGAGAGGCACTGATGGAGGGCAGAAGTGAGGGAATCATTGAAGATTGTCAATCATTAAAGATTGACAAAAGATTGTTGTATCCTGGTGCATAGTAAGGTCATTATTTACTATGGTTTGAAAGCTCAAACAATTCAATATATAATGACAAATGTTTTGTAAAAACACAATTTTACCCCAAATTTTCTTGGTGGACAGGCCTCCAAAGCCCCCTTTGTAGGGGTCAGTCTCACTCGCTGCACTTGTTGTGCACTGTGCGGGGACGGGTCTGACAACATCCGCCAGAGCAGCTTTAAGATTCCAGTCCAGCCTAGGCAGGAGCAGGAGCCTTGGGTTGCAAAATAAAACCAAACAATGTAAAGGTAGTGGCGAGACGCAGCACCAACCTTCCCATTAGGATTTTTCGATTTTTGCAAATATTTGTAATATAAAAATACTGACATCTTTAGTAATTCAACTCCAGTCTTTGTTTGATGTGCACACGTGTGCAGGTTTTTTTTCTTCAAATTACAGTTTTAATATTTGACATTTAAATCATACAAATTGCCTGGGGGTCCCCGGCTTCCAGTATTGACTCAATGGGGGTCCTCAGCAGTGAAAAGTTTGGGAACCACTGGCCTACAGGTAACAACTATGTGATAAAGTGCCTTTCTCCAGACACCAAGGCTAGAAACATTTGATTGTGGACAGTTGATACAGCTGTGTGTCTGCCCTGCTATTTGTATGGACTGTTTTTTCTGCCTTTTATTGCTCCCGCTTCAGATTGATTTTTTTTTTTTGTGTGTTTTTTCCCTTTTAAATAACTTGGGGTCCTAAATATTGCCTTGCACAGTTGACTTCATTTTTTATTTTGGATATGTGTAGAGGCTGAGGTTGCAGCTGCTTTCTGTCACTTCTGTCCAGACTCTTGCCCCCTTCCTGTGGGACAAGTTGTCTCTTCCCTACCATCCGTCCCTCCCATTTGGAGGCCTCTGGCAGTTGCTCACTGCTCCCGCTTAGCTTCTTCTTCCCCCTCCCCCATGTAAGCCATGCTTGCAGGGCATCTAGATAAAGGGTGCTAGGTTAAGATCAACGTCCTGCAGCAAATCCCTTGTTTGGGCCTGGAAAGTGACATAGGGCTTGAAACTGTATGCTAAATCTTATTTTACCTTTTCCTTCCTTTGCCTTTATTAAGATACTAATTTGGTCCTGTTGGTTAGCCTATCCGGTCCTAGATGGATACAATAAACTAATATGGTTAGTGCTATTGCAAGGTGTTACACTTAGCCCAGCCTACTGTTAGGCCTTTCACACTGTAATTACCTCCATCAACAAGGGCTCCACCTCTTAACTTCCCTAACCACTACCTCCCAGCTTTGTTTGGATCCCAAATCTATCCACGGACCAATTTACAGAACATACTTTGCCAATCCAGGCTGAAACGTATGTCATGAATTCAAATGACCAGACTTCCCCTTATCAGTTGCAAGTTGCCTGTGCATCTGCTGCCCCAGGAGCGAAGTACATAATCTTATTCTAAAATTTGCAACCTCTGCTAAATATGTCCAGACAAAAATTTCCATAATGTGCTCGTAGCTTAGCTTCCACTGTATTTGATCTTTACACTTCAAAATACAAAGTTATATCTATATATAGACCCTTCTGGAGAGACAGCCTGTGCTGCTCCAGTCTTAAATCATTACTTCATGTAGCAAAGCTCCTGCCACCCTAAATGAAGAATTTCTGGCCTGATTTAGAGCTTGGCAGATGGGTACTCTGTCACAAACGTGACAGATATCCTGTTAATTTTATTAGAAGTGCATTATATCCATTATTTCCATGATCTTGGTGGCTGAGCTTCCACTGCTCCAGGTCTAGCAAACATTCAACAACTCTGTCAGAACTTCAAGCAATAGATATTGATCTCTGCTCCCCCAACCAGATCTATCACGGTAACTAAATCATTGAGCATAAAAGTCTCAACCGCGTAGTCTCGGAAGTAAAAACATTCAACACCCCCTCTGGAACTCTCTGAAAGCTGAGAACTGCTACACAGTATCTTGCTAACAAAGTCTACTTTAAAACAAAAATATGCTAAAAATCCCACCACTTTTGCCTTCTATGCAAGGTGTCAGAATGGCTAAATATTTCCTAACTACTTCTACACTCCTCACCTACTATTCCACAGCCCACTGTGCTGACCCTAGCCTCACCTCTCCTTCAACTAACCTATACCCATACACTCCACCTGTCACTTTTCTACTTCTCGTTCTAGCTCTTCATCCTCATTTTCTCCCACCATCCTTACTCTTCCGCTCCACCTAGGCCTGCTGACTTCTCGCTTTTTCGCAATCACATCTCATCACATGCTGATAACACTAACCTTCCAGCTCCTGAACCCTCCACACCCGCTATGAGGTGGTCCTAAACTGGTTCTCCTCCTTCCTACCCAACCGCGCCCAAAGGATAAAAATCAAAACCTTTATGTCCGACCTACACCCCAACAGCAGAGGTGTCCCCCAAGGCTCAGCACTCTCCCCTCAACTGTTCAATATATACATGGAACCCCTCACCAACCTACTCAAAAAGCCAACATCCCCTTCCACCTTTATGCTGATGACACCCAGATCTATCTGGAAACCTCCACCATCTGACATTCAGAAACTCAACGACACCCTAAGAGAAGTTCAACAATGGCTATCCATAAACCACCTAAAACTCAACCAAGATAAAACAGAAATCCTCAACTCCAACAAATAAGAAAACCTGCATATTGTTGAATGGCTAAAAGCAATCGATGCTCTCGACTGCAACCTCATGCTGGCCAGCTCTGCTCACCCTAGACGCAAAACTCGACATGTCCAAACACATTAAGAACTCTGCAAAGAGTGCCTTCTTCAATCTGAGGCTACTCAACAAAATAAAACCCTTCATCCTACCAAAGGACCTCAAACAAGCCACTCAATCACTGGTGCTATCTAGACTTGACTATGGGCATGCAGTCCTCACCTGCACAGCAAAATCCCACCTAGCTCCCCATAAAACTACTCTCAATGCAGCAGCCAGAATGGTCACCGGAGTTAGGAAATATGAACACATTTCTCCCGCACTCAGAGAACTAAAATGGCTCCCAGTTGAAATGCGCGCCAGTTTCAGAACCGCCTGCCTCACTCACAAAGCCCTGCACACAGGGAAACCAGACTACCTGGCCTACAAACTCAAGAAGTCTGGTCAGGCTAGGAACCTCAGGAGCTCCAATACCCTACTACTCATCCCTATGAAGACACGCAAACATAAAACAGCTACTCAATCCTTTGCTGGGAGCGCTCTCAAAATCTGGAACGCCATCCCAGCGGATATCAGGACTATCCCTTCCTTTATAAAACTCAAGAAACTCCTAAAAGTACTCTTCCTCAACCATGCCTTCCTGAACCGAGAACTGACGCCAAAGCGAACCAGCATTCACTATACATCACCCGGACACTGTGTCATTAAGACCTACCTCTTACTGCTCCCCGTACCTCCTCGTCCCTTCCCCACTGAAAGAGGTTCAGCCCAATGACAATGTGCACCCATCGAGGTTATCGTAGGACTCCCTTCCTCAATGTGGCACAGCACGCTGGGACTTCTGAACCAATAGATATAAAATTTGTTGTAAAGCGCTCCGATACCCTCGGGTCTGGCCAGCGCTATATAAAACTCCTCAAATAAATTAAAAAAATAAACATGAAAGCCTTTGGCAAGCGTATGTTTTCATCTGCCCGCCTTGCCTTTATGTCCATAAACTCGAGATGCTGTCTGAGGAGTTTTTTGGCATGCGCCGTGGGACATGGTGATCAATATCTTACCTGCAGGACGTGAAGATCTTCGGACAACCTTCAGCAGATAATTCAGGATGGACAGGAGTAGGGTTGGGAGTTACTCATGTAATTTTGGTGAAGCGTACTTATACGAAATTACAATAAAATTAGGCAAGATTATGCAAGTAGAGCAATCCTGCTTTTAGAGCTATTTCCTTGTGACAAATGCACCATATCGTCCAAAATGAACCAGAGGAAAATATTACTAAATGCAACAGAGGGCAGTTGGCACCAGCGTGATGGTTCGGCAACATCCTTGTAGTCGTCCCATAAAATGTCTGAGCAATGTTCAGCAATCGCTGCTGGATAGGCCTTTCTATGACACATTTCTTTGCAGTCAAGGCAGATTTGGCCCTACTTTTTTGGTGAGCAAAGAACTAGCACGTATTTTTAATCTAGCACTACCCAAGAGGCAGTTTCCCTAACAATTTCACTCCTTTCAAGGCTTTGGAGGAGGATTTAAGCAGAGGCCACAACAAGTCTTTCCTCAGCAACAACAGTCCTCCCAGGCCTTTCGAGGCTGAGGCCGGGGATACGGCCGATAACATCCAGGCCCCCAGGGACAATAAACTACCCAGTCTCCTTTCCAGCCCCCTTCCTTCGCCACTGCTGCAAAACCATTTTAATTTTTCCTCATTGGCACTCTCACCCAGTTAGAGGCTGGGTAAGCTTTTACCTACATAGGTGGCAGAGCATAACATAAGACCAATCCAAAACATCCAGCAGTGTTACACCCTAACCTTCATTTCCATCCCTCCAAGCATGCCAGCTACACCACATGCACTTTCACAGGATCTCTTGTTAATTCTCCAGAGGGAAGTTCAGACTCTTTTGGAGAAGGGAGCCATGGAGAGGGTACGGCATCCGAGATCTGGACTGGCTGTTACTCCTGCTACTTTCTGATGCCGAAAAAGGACAGAGGCTTCTGTCACATTCTAGATCTTGGCCCTCAGAACCTGGTCCAGGGTGAGCATTTTGAACCTGTACCTGAAGAAGTTCAATCTGCCCTGGATCCAGCAGACTGAAGTGTGGCATTGGATTTGCAGGATGTCTATTTCCTGATCCTTGCCTTGCAGTCCCAGAGACATTACCTGCAGTTTCTGGTAGGCCACAAGCATTTTCATTGCTTCCCTTTGGCGTTACTAGTGCGATCACGAAAGTAATCGTGATAGTAGCTGCCCATCTCAGGAGGTTGGCAATACCGATCTTCCTATACCTCAAGGACTTGTTGTTGAGCACAGGCTCACCCCAAACCGTTTTAAACCACCTCCAGACAATGAAGTTTCTGGGATTTTTCATCAACATGCCAATGTCACACCTCACTCCTTCACAGAGGCTCCCTTTCATTGGAGCCTTCCTAAACATGTTTTAGTCTTTTACCTGGGTCACAATGAGAGCGGCTCTGATGCCTCTTGGTCTTCTTCACCCCGCTAATGGACATATTAGGTGGCACATGTGGGCACTGCAGTGGGATCTGAAGTCTCCGTGAGCTCTGCACCAAGGAAACCTTTTGAATTCCATCCAAGTGTTGAAGTAGACTGTGACAGATGTGCAGTGTTGGCTGCTGGACCGCAATTGGATCGGTGGCAGACCCCTCTCCCTGCTCTACCCAGAGCTAATGGTCGTGACAGATGCATAATTGCTGGGTTGGAAAGGTTGTCTTCTAGAGGTTGAGATCAAAAGATTCTAGTCTAAGGCCAAAACCCACCTCCACATCAACCTGCTGGAGTTGCATCTGATTGTCTTTGCATTGCTGGCCTTTCACCCATCTCTACAATGGAAGCAGGTGCAGGTCCTCAAAGGCACCATTGCCATTTGCTACTGGAACAAGCAGGGCTGAATGGGATTGTGGGGCCGGGCGGAAGAGACTTTATTGCGTACATCCCAAGAGAGCTCGCAGTTTTTACATTCGTAGTACCAAAGACCATCAGGTAGACTATCAGCTTTTTGTGGGGTTCTCTGTGGCAAAGAAAAGCAAAGGGGTGCCGAAAGGGAAGCGGATTGTCCTGTGCATTAAAATTTGTTGTAGACTAATCAGAAAAAGAGCCTCCAGAAGGCTTCCGCGCACATTCTACCAGAGGTAAAGTTGCTATCACTGCACTAGCGTATTGAGTACCAGGCTTGAATAGTTGCCAGGCTGCGCGATGGCCATCCGTTCGCAAAGCACTACAGCCTGGATAGATAGCCCCAGTGGGAAGGACACTTTGCTAGTTCAGTCCTGCAGGATTTCCTGGTCTTGGTCATTCCACAGACCCTCCACCTTGGGAAGTACTGCTTTAGAATCCATTAACAAGAGAAAGGAATCTGCAGTTAGAAGTATCCATCAGAAGAACAATATATTTTTCTTTAATAATCCTCTTTCTGGTATATAATCTTTCTAACCTCAGATTCCTCACCACCCTCCTCTCTCCCCGTTCTGTGAAGTGGCCTTTTTTTTTACCATCTAAAAAGGTCCCAAGTTGGAGATCTATAAGACATTTTGGAGTATTGTATCACATTTATGGTATACACGTCTCACTGATATTTGGAGATCTTTTTCTGAGAAATATATTTAAAACTTCAGAAGTGAAAGAAGTATTCATCAGAAGAACAAGTTACTTCATTTCAGTAACATTCTTTCTTGTGGATATTCTATCTAACTGCAGATTCCTTATCAATCCACCTTCCTCCTCGTTCTGTGGACTGGACTCTTCTCGTCCATGGTAAAAAGATCTGCACACTGGAACAATCTTGTTTACTGAAGGCTCCACGACGTGGATAGATATCAGAAAGAAACTGACATTGACAAGCTGAGGTGGTGAATATATTGTGGCCCCCATGTCACTTGTGTGACATCCCTTACATAGAGCCGCATAATGCTACCTACAGGAATGCAAGTGAGTTGCTGAAGAACAATCTCCAGATCCAGTCAGGTACCTGGGGTTATTCACAAGATGAGAAATCATCGGATAAATGGGGTATCAACCAGAGAGCGTAACCATTGGTAAGTAACTTGTCATATTTCACCTCACCCCCTCTTTCTAAGCTTCTATTAAACCTGATATTGCATATCCTCTTTCTCCATCCCTCCCAACCCATCGGGCTCTTTTCCCTTTGTAATCCTGCAGTGTCACTCATCTTGCTTGAACCAGAGAACTACTCAAATCTAATACCTCACTACTTACCTCACACCACCATCTAACCTACTCTACTTCTTGGTGCCATTAAAAATTACTTACCAGAAATGGCTTAACCTAGGGGTTTGCCCTAACTAATGGTACCTTAGCTTATGAATGACTGACATGTTATCTTTCAAATGTGCATAAAGCTTTCCCTCCAGACTAGCACAATTACTGTAAAAAATGTAATGTACACACACCAATGTGCAATCAAATGGCCGATGCACTACGGTGTTTAACAGATGGAACTGAAGAGTATATTTGAAAAACATTCTCAGAGTTCATGTCCAGAAAGCTAAAGTCCTCAGATTTGGCCTTAGGCACACCACTTTCACTTCCACAGTAGAAGGAAAATGGAAGAATGGATTTTAAAAGTAACCTAAATTGGTCTATACACTTGAATGTGTTCCTACTGAAGATGATCTCACTGGCCTTGGGAGTTGCAATTGCCTTTATGGGGCTGTATTACCAAAAGTGCCCCGGGCACAAAAGGCATGTGCACCTGCTTTATGCACCAGAGCACTTTGGTATTAAAGCGTCGGCAAACTCTTTTGTAATATTGGTGGCTCTGGTGCACATTTAGAACCTGCGCTATTGTGAGAGGGCGTACCCTGCATTTACATTGGGGCATGGCCCATGCAAATGAGGGAATCACTTTTCTGCACCTGCCGTAATAAGGATACAAGTACAGAGGCAAACATGCCTTTAAAAGGCACACTGATGGTGGCCACAAAAAGATGGTGCACTATCAGTGCGGCCTGTGAGGACAAACCTTTGGAGAGGGGCAAAGTGGCCCCATGGAAACCCTCCCCCCCCCCCCCCCCCCCCCCCACCAATATCCCCCAGCAGGCGGGCGCAATCACTCACTGCACCTTCTGCAAGGAGATTTATCTCCCCTCTCTAAAGTGCAGATGGGTTGCCGACTGCACAGAGAAACACGGAGCAGCTTTGAAGCAACTGCTCCATATTTCACTGAATGCGCTGCCTCATGACAGCACAAGATCGGGGCTGCTGTGAGGGCAGCGCATTCATCATGCTATTGTGCACTGTCCCTGTTTACAGTGTGCAATGCAGTGCAAACAGGGAAACTGCACCATATTTCCAATACGGACCCTGATGGCTACACTGTAATAACCTTATAAAGGCATACCACTCCAAAATGCATCTAACACTATTGTATATAGTTACGAAGCATAGCGGGCAGATGAATGTGACACTAAAGATCTTATTTGACAGCTGCAATACAACCCTCCTGGAGTTGGGCTTAGTTAAAAATGGGCATAACTCTTGTGCCACTAAGTAAACCAGCTTGCAAGAGATGAAGGGGAGCTCCTGACCTTTACTCTACCACCTGAGGTTGTGGAACTAATGTTGACTGCCAGGGACCCCGCTAGAAAATCCATTTATGCAGGCCCCTACAGTAAGTTTGTTCACTGGTGTAAATCAGAAGGTATGAACTCATTTTATTCCCATCTTTTCTAAGTTCTACGCTTTAATCTATCTGTCGATCATTAGGACCTTTTTAACCAACTAAGACGGCCACATCAAGTTTCTGTCTGACACGGTAATGTCTGGCACCTCATTGGTTTTTTAAGAAAACCCTCACACACCAACCTGGTTGGTGTTATGCTTCATCGTCGGGTCCCAGCTGAGTAGCCGAATGCTACTCAACTGTGCTACAACACCTGTATACAGTGGAGCAGGTTTTGAGGTGTAGGTGAAATGTGATGAAGTGAAGTGAATATAAAAATGGCTCCGGATTCTACCTGTTAGTTTATTCTTGGTGATCTGGGGTATGTTTAAAAACAGAGTGGATAAAGAATACTATGTGTAGCCAATTACTATCCAATATTGGTCAACTTGTTTCAGCCCACTAAAAAAATAAATGGGGCTTTCTTCAGGACCTCTCAATTAACGTGAGTGAAAGTTTGTGGTAAAAAATGATAACCACGAGTTAGGGCATTTTGAGTGTTTGCGCTTAGGAACACTATGTATGCCAAAAAAGGACTGACCATAATATGAGTCCTCTCAATGGCTATTACCTGAAAGAGAAAAATAAAATCCAATACAAAGACAAATAAGACTCAAACAGTCTGTCTACATACGCATTCATTATAATCTTTGTGAACTGGAGTAAAGTGCAGTAACACGCAGTGTCCGACATGTGTGCATTGCCCATTCATACGTATATCATGCATCCATATCCCATGCTTATATACAAAATGGTGGTTATGCCATCATGTGAGGTGAGTAACATAGGGCGCGCTTTTCGTTACCTTATTGATAGCATAGGTGTTCCGTGTGAACCTGTGACAATGACTGGTCAAAATACGTGTCCGGCTATGTTGCGCCGTGAACTTCTAATATTATAATTAGCAGTGAAAAATAAACACAGTGATTAGTTAGGATATTTACACTAATCAGTCTGATGGCTTGTATATCTGTTCCTGGAAGGGGGGAGAGCCTTTACATCACCAGCCAGGGCTTTATCGTTTTCCTCCGCTTTTTCTTTTCTTTTCTCTTGTCACCAGAGTTGGTGATGTAAATAAACTAACAGGTAGGACCCGGAGGCATTTTTATATTCACTTCACTTCATCACATTTCACCTACACCTCAAAACCTGCTCCACTGTATACAGGTGTTGTAGCACAGCTGAGTAGCATTAGGCTACTCAGCTGGGACCCGATGATGAAGCATGACACCAACCAGGTTGGTGTGTGAGGGTTTTCTTAAAAAACCAATGAGGTGCCAGACATTACCGTGTCAGACAGCCATTTGATGTGGCCGTCTTAATTGGTTTTCAATTGAATCTAGGGACAAGGACGGCCGTCCACACGTCCTAGCTCTCTCTCTTGTTTTTTGGATCATTAGGACTTGTTAGTAGCTTACTGTAAAGGGTTATTTGACTGTTCCATCCACATTAATGTGTATCTCTCACTAATTTCTTTATTGAATGCATCATTAGTAGTGCTTCTTCTGAAAGGTTTACTCTAATTGTTTTTTCCAACTCTATTTACCTTTCCTCCTTGGGAGTTGAATTCTGGGTTAAGGTTCCTCTTGGCGACCCGGTATACAGTTGACTGGTTCAACTTCTTAGTCTGAAAACTGTACTCCTAATGGCAGGAAGTTGTGCCCCTATGGCCAGTGAACATCAGGCACCATCAACCTTCACTTTATTCTACTAGATAAATTGATACTTTGAACCTGCCCTTCATTCCTATTGAAAGTGATAGCTGCCTTTCACATGGGCCAGTTAATCACTCTTCTAGCTTTCTTCCTCTTCATTCAAAGAAGGAAAAGGAGTGAGGACAGGGACTTGAGCCCAGGCATACAGTATCTGATTATATCAACTGTACTCAGCAAGACAGAGTAGAGATCAGTTCTTTGTGGACTGTGCTGGAGCTAAGACGGGCAAAATGGTAACTGAGGGCATAATCTCACTTTGGTTTACCCTGTGCATGAAGATCTGCAATGCCTTGGTCAAGGAAGAACCTGCAGATGGCATTTTTGCCTACTCCATGAGGACAATGGCACTTTCATGGCTCTCATGAAATGTGTTGCCGTAGCTGATATCTACTGGGCGCCACGTGTTCATGATTGCATAAATTTCCTTAAAATGATTGCCTCATAGCTCACTCTGTCGGGGAGGGATGCTTGAACAGGACTCTGCTGCAAGGTTTTCCTTGGTTTATCTGCACTCCCAAATACCACCTCCCCAGAGTATATATATATATATGTTTTCGGGGACTTATTCATGAGGTGAGTAATGTGCGGAAAGCAGTATGCATCAGAAGAAAAAATTGGTAATTATATTTCTGATGAATGCTGTCCCTTGCCACTGATTTCTTGCTGTTTTTCCTCCTCCCTTGATGACTTAGTGCTGTGTTCAATAAGATCACAAGGTATGAACATATGAGGCACTCTATTTCCTCATTCCTCGCTGCATTCCTTGATGGGGCATAGAAGTACCAAAAACGGACTCTAGCTTGTTGCATTGCATTTTTTATGTCTGGAGGGCCTCTCATCCTGGGCGGAAGGAGTAGTTGATGAGGCCACATGATATCATCTGGTGACGTCATTGAGCTATGTCTGGAGTAAACGTTTCCAGATTTAGACTGGCGCCTGGAGGATGCTCATAGGGTGAGGAATTTGTCATAAGATATTGTATCCACCTGAAATATGGTTACCCTCTTATTCTTGCAGTGTCTTGAGTTCCATATTTTTTCCGCATGGTGTGCAAATGAGCTTCCTCTAGTGCGAGATTTATTAAAGGAGGGGACAGATGGGGCGGGTGAGTATAGCCAGCCTAGAACATATGGCTCTAGATTGGTAGTAGGTACTGAGTTTTGCTAAAGGAAATAGAGACCTGAACCTTGAATGGCACGATGAGTTAAGCACATTCCTTCAAGTGCCTCTACCAACAGGCCTAATGTCCAAAATGTCCAGTTCCTATTCAGTTTCGAAGTGTCCTAATATATGCAGGATTGTAATTGGCCCCTAATATTCCCTCAAAAGTTCTCAGACTGCTTATGGTCTGCTAAGTGTAAAGGTGCCAGAATATATTACCATAATCTGAGTTTTCCTTTTCCCCTGAGCTCATCTAGCATAATAATTTACTCTGAGAAAAAAATCTTCCCAGTGTTTGTCATCTAAATTGATCCCTAGCGGGGACAGAGGCAAGATGGCGTCTGCGAGAGTGGACGTGTAAGCTGACCGCTCCTGCCTAAGCCTGCAAGTTACAGCGCTGTAAGGACGGGAATTATAGATGTTCACTCTGATCTAAACTGAACTCGTTGTAAGCAAACAGGGTGCGAGCTGCGATATACCTCTGTGAACTTACCATTATCGGCAGACATGGCGGAAAGGCGGTGGAAACGGCTGATGCACGAAGCGCTGCTCACCTCTGAGTGTCTGCTGTGATATACCTGCGTGAGTTTCCTATCACCGGTAGAAACGGCGGAAAGGTGACAGATACGGCTGATGCATGAAGTGATGTTAGTCTCTGAGTGCGAGCTGTGATATATCTGTGTGAACTATATCTGTGTGAACTTCTCATCATCGGTAGAAGTGCTGGAAAGGCGGCGGAAACGGCTGATGCATGAAACGCTGTTAGTCTCTGTGGTGGGACTATTCAGGTATCGTCGCAATAGCTGGGCGGTCTCCCTCCGCAGAGGGCTGACTGCCTTCACCTGGGGCTTTTCTCGTAAACGCACTGCAGGACGTGAGCGCAGTGTAGAGATGCCGCCGAAAGGGGCTCGGAAAACCGCGAGATCAAGAGGAACAGTATACAAGCGGTGAGACTGAGGTGAGCGACACGAATTTGGGTAATCCGCCTAGAACTGCAAAAAATGTTAACGCTGATTTGGAACGTACAAAAGCTACTGCGGGTGGCTCTGACAGTAGAACTATTTCTGCAATTTTCTCTATGACAAAACATAAGCGCAAGGGGGAAAAGTTGCAGTCGCTCTAGAAAACGGATTACAAGTACCAGAAGTAGTAAAAACACCGGTAATAGATGTAGTAATAGGGGATATATTGAATAACTCTGTAACTATGACGGCTAACTCGAGTTCACAGATTCGGCTAGATATAATTCCTCCTGTTTCTGCAACCAATGAAGGGGGTCATGGTTTAAAGCAGGATCTCAACCAACTTGTCAACCTTCAGCTTGGTGTACCCTCGGGTATACCCCCAGGAGAGGCGCAAGTTCAAATACAGGATTCAGAATCAGGGGACTTTTAATCTTTATCAGAAGAATCTACATCATCTTGTGAAGATTTAGCTTTACAATATGCTAAGCAGATGAACATGACCGGCGGCAGCGCTCATAGTAGTATCAGTTTGGATGACTCCGTGGATTTGGCTGATGAGAGCCCTCATACAGTGCGTAAAAAAACCCGAAATGACAACTGATAACGGGGGTGTGCAAAGTCTAAATCACCAAACCGTGTATGAACCTACGGAACATTTGGAAGAGGAAGTTTCGTTATCACAAATATATCAGTCCATCATGTCTCTCCGTGAGGAAACCAGGGAGGAGAGTCAAAGAGTCCAGAGTTTGTGTCGTAAATTGCAGAACTCGGTGGGTCGGTTGACCAAATCCCAAGCTGACTTTACATCTAGGTTTAACGACAGAGTCTCGGATAGCAAACATAGAGGATGAGCTTGCACAACAGAGGGCTATGACTGAGTCACTTCGTGCAATAAAGGAGGATACCCAATGGAAATTGGCCAATTTTGAAAACCGAGCACGTAGGAACAACTTGAGAGTCTTACAGATCCCGGAAGGAAAGGAAGGGCAGCACCCTCGCAAGTTTATTGTGAAATTGTTTAAAAATGCGTTCCCAGAGCTTATCAAATGGGATTGGGATAGGGAGATCGAGCAAACGCATCGGTTTCCCTTTAACATTCGGCTTCGTACGGGACAAACTGATGATAAACCCAGAGCATTTTTAATCTCCTTTAACAGTTTTTTGGCTCGAGAGGAGGTCTTTAAGTTGGCTCGCCCCAATAAGAAGAGAGCGGGGGTTGGTTTAGAATTTTTTGTTAGGCCTGATTTTTGTAGGTAAACGATGGAGAATCGCTGGCAGTTACGTCAGCTAATTACTCAGTTTCAGGCTAAAGGGGCGCAGGCATACCTAATGAATCCTGCTAAGTTGAAGATTATTTTTCAAGAACGCACTTGTTTCTTTACTAGTGAGGGCCCTGCCAAAGAGTATCTGAAAACCATGTAGAGGTACTAGAGTTAAGGAGGTATTACGTGTGTATGTATAACAGGGTGTTATTTCCACTTGCAATGAGTTTTTAATGATGAAACAAACTACTCCTGTTCCTTCCTTATCTGAAAAGTAATAATTAGCAAATTGATTTCCCACCGCTCCGGGCGGAGCGAAGGTCTCCCTCCATCCCGAATGGAGGAACTTGTAGGTAAGGGCAGGGGATCACGGTAGCTGACATCTGCAGGACCATAAGTCCTAAAGCCTTGTTAATGGGGGGGGGGGGGGTGGGTTGGGTTGGGGAAGAGGATGAGGAGTCGTGGGTGGGTCGGGAGGGGTTCAGGGTCACGGTGGTGGGGTAAAAAAGGGGAAAAATCCACAGTCTCAACGAGGGAGAAGTGCAATGAAATAGAAATGCAGCAAAGAGCTTGGCGCTTAGTCTGTCTTATAAAAATTCTATTATGCTATCCACTATAGAATTCGCTTTGGCTATTTAATGGTTTTTAGAGGGATTAAAATATGTTCTTTAAATGTCTCTGGTCTCAATAATATTAACAAAAGGAGGAGGATAGCTGCCGAGCTACGAAATATTCAGCCGGATTTTCAGTAGTTGTGGCTTCTCAGCAATCAGAAATGATCCGGGGGGTTGCGATTTTAGCTGGACCTAAGGTTTACACAGTTAGTCGCTGCTTGGCAGATAAGTTTGGCTGTTGGGCCATAGCGGAATGTAGAGTGGGCAAAAGTAATTTTACTTTATGTACTATCTATGGGTCTAATTTAGATGAGGCTGCATTCCTAGAGGAATTAAATCTAGAGTTAGCGACTTGGGCAACTCCGTTGATTATTTGTGTTGATATAAATATTAATTTAACTAATCCGGTTTTGATGGGTGGTTTCCAATGTTATAGAGGGCGCAAACCTCGCGTCTTTAAGGCCCTATATAATTTACTCAAGGATCATGGTTTGACAGATGCATGAGGTAAATTATGTCCGACGGATCCAGGATATACATTTTATTCTTTCCTCCACAAAAAAATTGTGAGATTGGACTAATTTTTTTTTTTTAACTACTGCTTCTTTAGTGGGGGCTGGAATGTAAATATTTCCTAGGATTTCGTCGGATCATGCCCCCATTGTACTGGCAATGGCAGGCTTGGGAGATGAGGTTAGACCCAAAAAGTTCTCCTTTCATCGGAAACTGTGTGTGAATGATCATTTTAGAGAACACATCTCCAATTGGGTTACGGAATTTTTGGACAATAACAGACAATCGGCTCGAATAGACATCGAATGGGATACTTTCAAGGCTTGTTTCAGGGGCGAAGCATTGAGTTATGGTTTATTCCATCAAAAGAAACTTAAATTAGAGATGCTGGGTTTATACTCCTCTTTGAGAAGGGCAGAGGAGAAACTGACTCAGGGTATAGCACACCAGGGCAACATTTTGGATTTAGAGGATATCGTGGCTAGGAGCCGGGCTAAAATAAGGGGAGTGTGGGACAAGGAGAATGCAAGAAAATATCTGACTCACAAAAAGCAATGTCATGAGTATGGGGAAGCAGTTGGGAGATGCTTTGCACTTAAACTACGCATGAATGAAGCTTCCCGGCGTATTACAGCATTAAAGGATAGCTCAGGGATATTACGCTCTGACCCGCAAGGGATTTTGGCCATTTTTCATCAGTTCTACACAGATCTTTATACACAGCAGAGCGGGGTGGCAGAAGGTGATAATTTAATGCAGCGGGGGGCCTTTCCTGAATTAAATTCAGAGGCAGCAGGTCAGCTTTATGCCCAAATTACTATGGAGGAGTTAGAAATTGCAGTCAAGACTTTAGCGATGGGAAAAGCTGCAGGCCCTGCTAACATTCCGGGAGAGATATATAAGCTTTTTTTTGATCAATTGAAGGAAATGATGCTGGTTATGTTTAGGGCAGCTCAAAACAAGAAGCAAGAAGGGCAAAGACCCAGAGGTACCCGGGTCATATCGCCCGAATTTGCTATTGAACTGCGATGGCAAAATATATTCGAAAATTTTGGCCAATCGTCTTTCTAAGGTTATTATTTCATTTGTATCACATAATCAGCACAGATTTATTCCTGGCAGAGGTACAGTGTCGCATGTTAACAAAGTGGTTACTCTTTTCGATATTGCCCAGGCTGAGAAACGACAACTAGGGTTAATCTTATTGGACGCGGAAAAGGCGTTTGATCACGTGGAATGGGATTACCTGTGGAGTTTGATGAAAAATTTGGGCTTTCGGAAGGGGTTTATGACTGCTCTACAGGTCTTGTATGCTTCACTGGTTGCTAGAATAGCGGCAATGGGAATGACCTCAGAGGTAGTAAAAATTACTAGAGGGACGAGGCAGGGATGCCCTTGCTCCCATTTACTTTCTGCTTTATATATAAACCTGTTTGTTAATATGCTATACAAGAGTCATTTGATTAGGCCTTTTGTTGTACATGAGGTCCCTTTATCATTATTTGCATATGCAGATGATATAGCTATGATTTCTGAGGACCCGGCTACTGCACTTCAAGAGATTGAGCGGTTAGCATTTGAATTTGGCCAGGTGTCTGGCTATAAGCTGAATGTTACCAAAAAGCAACATGTATGTACTGATAACATTGTATTACAAGATCCTAGAGTGGTTAGCGAAGCTACATACTTGGGCATAACAATTAGGACATCGATGACAGAATTAGTAGATGCTAACTGGGGAGCATTACTGCGCAATATTAGTGACTCTTTGGAGAGATGGGGACGATTATATTTTACCCTAATTGGTAGAGGGAATATTATAAAGATGAATGTCCTTCCCAGGGTATTAAATTTATTTAGATCCATCCCACTTGAAATATCGGCAACTCAACTGCAAAACTTACAATCACTTTGTTTTAAATTCCTCTGGGCCCCCGGAAAACCTCGGCGTGCCAGTAGATTTATGACTCTTCCAATTGCAAGGGGAGGCTTGGCAATACCGGATTTTCTTTTTTATTACTATGTTTGTTTTTTGCAAAAAATGCTTGTATTACTGACTGGTGAGGATGTGGGCGATACAGCAGAGGCCCCTTCTATTTTTCAGCTAATTTTAGGATCAGAAGCGAAACGATGTTTATTTAAAGAAATTGATGGTAGCTATTATAAAAGGACCAGGTTCAAAGTTTTGGAAGCTGCTTTTAAAGTCTGGAGGAAAATACGCAAGTTAATTGATCTAGAAGGACTAACATACTACACACCAACGAATGCGCTAAAGCTCCTCCCAACTATATTTTGGGACAGGGTGGCCCTAGGTTGGAGACACAAGGGTATTTGCCAGATTGGAGATTTGTATGTGGATGGGGGCCTTATTAAGCTGTATGAAGATCTTGCAAGGCAATATAGTCTGCCTAACTCAATTTTTTTAATTTCTCCAAATGCGGGATTTCCTCAATCGTAGAAACCTTATCCAAACCCACTTATTGAGGCTGTAAGGTCCCAGGGGAAAATAGGAGTGTTATATAAAATATTATTGTCATTTAGAACGGATGATTTGGGGAAACCTAACGCGCAATGGGCTGCGACTTTGGGAGAATCTGATATCTACTGAAGACACAATTGTTAGATCTAACGAAGTTTTTCTATCTGCAAATTTAAAAGTACAATTCTTTAAAGCAGTATATAATTTATATTGTACTCCTGCGCGTATGTATAAATGGGGAGATCGCTATGATGGTAAATGTTTTCGATGTGGGGGAGACAATGCAGACAGTATCCATATATTGTTTTGCTGTGTTAAACTGAGCAAATATCTGAAGGATATTGAAAAATTTCTCAAATATTCTTGGAACTTCTCTTAATATTACATCGGCCTTAATGCTTTTAGAGATTGGTCAGGTTGTAAAAAAGGGTAATTTTTTGTATAAACATCGCTATTTTTTATTTGTGGCAATGACTGTTGCACGACTATGTATAGCCTCCGACTGGTTACGACCTGACCCTCCTAGCTTTGAGGGCTGGCGGGTCAAAATGTACAATTTAACTAACATAGAATTAAGTCTGTACTCCATAAAGGGGACAAAGAAACGAATATTAGGATTGTATTTATGGGGGGCCTTCTCTGATCATATGAATGCATGATTCAATGTGTATTTTCTCTATTCTTTTGTCGTTTATGTACTTAATTTTTTGCTATGTGGCCTATCTTGGTTGTTTCTCCTTGTGTTGACACTGTGGAATCTAAAATAAATAAATTTAAAAAAATGATCCATAGCTCTCTCTCCATCTCTATTTGGCAAATTAATTTGTTAGTGATATGCCTTATCTTCAGGATTGATTATAGTCCGGTAACTAGGAGTGGTGTTGATAAAAGGTTTTGTTTGACCTGCTCCCCCCACTCTCCACACTCCCTCCCAGTGCTGTCAAGTATCTTGTTGTTCCTTTTTTAACCCCAGATTGTAATGTGCAGTGTCTGAATTGTGTATATAATAAAAACTTTTTGTCTCAGGAACCATGTATACCCTTTTTATGTGCTTAAATCAGTCTATGACACCCTTGGAAAAGATCTCTGTCTAAAACTGCTCCCTTCCCTCCAAAATGTTCAAAGAGGGTATGGTCCTTTCTGGAAGAAAAGTTCTCATTGCCTAATATAGTGTAAGAAGGAGGGATGGATGGTCATGTTCTCCATATATATCAGTTGGTCCCAAATTATCAACGTGACTGACAATTGATATAGATTTTGCCCCAATTGGTTTTTTGGCATCTAGGGGACCTTATCTAGTTATCGGTTAGCCAGATTCAGGTCTGTAATGCACCAGTTTGTCTATTTCTCTCACAGACATTCTATCATCTACCTAAGATGCAATGTTTGATCGTGCAAAAGGTGAGGCATCATCAGTTCCGCCTGTTTGGAGTGCTTAGTACATTGCTGCCAGCATAGCACAGCCACATATAGGACTGGATTAAATTGTTACAGAGTGCCTGAAGTAGAGAGTTAGCACTCCGCATGAAGGGCAGCAGGGGAGCATGAAAGGCATCAAAGGATATTAGATTGATTCAACATTTTCAGGGTCATAGTCTGGCCTACCCAGGAGAGTGTGTGGTGACACCGTTGTCAGATCCGCTTCCCAACTTGGCAAAAAGGGAGAAAAAATCTCAGCGGCCCAGTTAAAATAGGTTCAGGGTCACCCTGAGCCCCAGATACCTGTCACCCAATGACAGGGGGAGCAAGCTTGAAGTTGCTTCATCAGTCTAGCGCCATCCTCTGTAACTAATCCTCTGGTCTTATTGAAGTTGACCCAGAAGCCTGCGACTCTCTGAATGCTTGTTAACTCAGACGAGTTCTGTCAGGTAATACAGGGGGGCCTCTGGGGGTCATCTGCAAAAGCTGTCAGTTTAAATGTGTCTGTTGGGAACTGTACACCCTTAATTGAAGGGTTGGCTCGAATGTTTTTGTAGAAGGGGCTCCAGAGTGAGCACAAATAACGGGGGAGAAGAGGGAGAGGGCATCCCTTACCCTCTCTAAGTCAAATCAAAATCAGCCCTCAGCACTGCCAATTTACCCTAACTCTAGCCCATGGTGTCTTATTGTTGGTTAATACAAGACTTGGAAGCAAGGCCCCAACCCAGTGCCTGAAAGGTATTTGCCATCATTCCCCAGTACATACTTCTCGGCATTGGAGGACTGCATTCCTCCCTCTCTTCCTCACTATATCAATGAAGTGAAATGTGTGTTTGGTATTATTTCTCTCGCTGCAACCTCTGATTAACCCTGTTTGATCTGCATCTTGTAGAGGCAGCATCACCTTGTCTAGCCTGTTCAATAAGGCTTTGCTAGAAATGTTTGTGTTGATATTTCTACTGCTGCAAATTGACGAAAAATGGTAGCTCTCTGAATTGGATGAAGTAACCCATCAGTTTGCATGAAAGTCATTAAAGACTTCAGGCAAGGGTGGGCAACTGTAGTGTAAAAGTCCTGTAGAAGATGGCAGAGAAGTCATCTAGCCCCCAGAGCTTTAGGTTGCTAATCTCCTAATGCCCTTCCTTTTTTCGTAAACTCCCAGTGTTGCTACGTTTTTGGAGGGTTACAGTGACTAAATAGGAACCTATAATATGGGGGAGGGGGTCAGAAGCATCTGACCTGTGTAGTGTCTGATAAAAGGTTTGGGAATCTTAGTTTCTCCTCCTCAGTCTGTTGGACCCCCCCACCCACCTATTTATAACTTGTGCCATGTAACTGCTCATTTGGTGTGCTTGCAGTTTACTTGCCAATAATTTGGTTACTTTGTTGCCCTGTAGAACTTCGCAACCACTTTTGTTAAGATATACTTGGCCTCCTGTATTAAGGTGTGCCAAATCACTGCTTTCAATACATCTCCGAGAATCATTTTATCTACATCCTTTGAGTAATTAAGTGCAATGTATTCCATTATCTTTCTATTGACACTATCTAACTACTGGGTTGTGCAGGAGTGAATCTTCTCCTCCACCCCCTGATGTACCTCCATATGCCAGTTTACTGTCTCCAGCACTGGCTTTCCACTGGGTAGTATTTGCTCGCCTGGTCCACTATTCAAGGATGTTTAGAAGCCATTTATCCATTATCCTAACATAGTTATTGTGGGCTGCTGAAAATTGGGTATTAAACCCCTATGGGGTAGCAGTGCTGCTACATGTTGATCACACTCAAGTCCTCCAGTTCTGTCTTCTCAGCCATATATAGCTTAGATTTTGTCTTCTGTGCCTATTGGGTGCAGACCCAGTGCTCACACACCATTGAATTGAGGCCCCCACTTGTAATCAGAGCCTGTCGCAATGTCTTTAGTCTCGTGGATGGCCCTCATCAGAAAGTCTCATCTGTGGTGTATATCAAGGTGTGGGAGAGAGTCCTGTTAACTGCCACCCAGCATCCTTCTCCATCCCCTTTGATACCCCCCCAGAATGAAGGTATGATGAGCTTTCATTAATATCTCCATTCCGGCCAATTTTCTCAAAGTGGAAGCATAGTATTATAGGAGGAAGAGACTAGATCTCATTATCTGATCCTTATGGAGGAGATGCATTGACTGTAGCAAGCGTATATCCACTCCTAGATCGGCCAGCTCCCGCAGCATACTCAAGTACTTAACATGGTTGTTGAGACCTCAAACATTTTATGACCTGGCCTTCAGGTGTGTAAATGATCCAAGTTTTGAGCCACCCAGGTGGCCATCCCCATTTGGCTTTGATTCATCTACAGACCTATGTTCACTACATGTCAACTGGGGTATGTACATTCCCTGCCCCCCCGCCGCACCACCACTATGACTTATGTTAACTCCCTGATTGAATGGTTGTGCACGTCTAACTTCTCCTTTTAGATCTGCAACCCTCCACCTCTAACCTGGAGGAAAAGGCATCCACAGGTATTCTCTGGTACCAAACTCCTCTCGCTTGTCAAACCATATACTCTTAATCTAAATATGTTTCTTGTCTCAAGACTGGAGTAGAATACGTTAGCAGTTGAAATTGGCCCTGCCAGTCCCCACCAGCCCATTGCCCTACTGCCACCCCTGTTTAGCCCTGCACCATACAACTCTGGCCTCCGGAGGCCTCCTATCTGCATCCTGGATATCCCTTAACTGTCACCCACACATTTCCAGCCTGAAGATACTCCTGGCTCATTTTCTGCATCCCAGCTGATATCCTGGGGGTATTATATTACTTTTTCCTTGCCTTCGGAAAGCTCTGCTGTGTTTGGTTCATTCCCACCACATCACTGGGAGTCCTTCTGCCATTTTTCTTGAATGGGTTACACCATCTCTTCTGTTGAATGCAGCAAACCATCGTCTTCGTCAATAGCTATTTTCAGAAGCGTATGACCTTCTCCGAGAGATTAATGTGTTTGTTGTTGACCCTTATGAAGGTTAGTCGAAATAGGAGGTCCCATTTATAGTGGGTACGTTTGGCATGCAGGAGGTCAGTAATCAGTTTGGATACCTTACGTTTAGCTACAGTCACTGAAGACGAGTCTTAAAACTGTTGGATTGACACGCTGTTGTAGACGACCAAGCTCTCTCCCCTTGGTCATGATGAATGCTTGACTGGAGAAGAAGTGGACTGTCACCAAACCATGTGTCAGGAGGTTTCTGTTGAAATCTGGGCCACCTTGCGTGTTCAGTCAGTGTGTACCTAGGTTTCCTATGTGCACTCCAGTAGTCCAACAAAAAACAATGTCTCAACTGGAGAATATTTTGGAGGGGGAACCAATTTTGACCAAGTGAAATAAATCACATAAGAACCAAGGAGCAAGAAGGGAGACCACAGTATAGGTGGAGTAAAAAAGGTATTTATACAATTGTGCAAGTAGTTAGGGAAGCACTACAATACATTCACTTGTAAAATTACCTAAGCACACAACGTAACCAACTGAACGTGCTGGTGAATAGTGAGCGACGCAGTGATACAGAAGTGTGAAAAACAGCATGAACGGCGCAAATGAAAAAAGGGGTACAAGGGTCAACAAACAAGATAAATATATACAGTAAAGTACAAGAAATTATTTGGGATGTTTTAGTTGACCACAGGGAGGCCTTAGTTCTAGGCTGTGTCGTCGACGGCGTTTCGACCTGGATGATTTCAGGTCATCATCAGGACTGAGGTCATAGATTAAAGAGTAATGCTTCTGATGCAAATCATGCAGGACACGAGTAATAAAGTTGTTGAAGGGACACTGTGTGACTCAAGATTCAGGATTCAAGAGGGACAGAACGAAGGATGATCGTCCGACCTGAGCGCGGGGAGGATCGGTGGGGCACAAGGGCGGTTGCTTGTAAGGGTAGTCGTGTTCTCAATAGAAGGATGGTAGGACCAAGGTCGAGCAGAGTGGCCAATTTTGTTTAAAAATTCAAACCGACTGGTCCACGACGAGGGAGTGAAACTTGTTAGGGTAGTCCTATTTTCAATTGAAGGATGGTAGGGCCCATGTCGAGCAGAATGGCCAATATTGTTAAGAAGTCCAAACCGACTGGTCCACGACGAGGGAGTAAATCCAGGGCCAGGGAACAAACCGCAAAGCCGTCGGAGAAAACCTTCCGAACTCCAGTAGTCCAGCACATATTGGTGAATGCTTTCATCTTCCAGTATGCTTGGGTGCCTCAAATGCAAATGTTATTACGTCACAATTGATTCTCTAGGTCCTTGCCTTTGGCCTGTAGCATAATGGGTTGCTTTTTGAGTTGGAAACTATGGTGCTTGTAGTAATCATCCTATTCACCCGTGTTTTCTTCCAGAGAGTAAACCCTCTCCTTCATGTTTGCCACATCTCTCCAGAGCACCTTCAGATCACCCAGGAGCTCATGGTTGCTATTCTCTCATCTGTTACTTCATGTGAGGCCTGCAGAAAAAAGGAACTGGTGACCTCCAGGGCCAGATCATTTTTTTGTTGTTGTAAATTTCTTTATTCGGTCCGATCTCCAGTTACATGTCATATATACCATGTTGCTAATTTGTATTATTTTTCCATCAAAGCAAATAAAAAAAAAACAGTCAGTGTTCGTTGATAATACATTTGACAAAGATATACAATTTCCAGCTGCCCATGAATGCACAATTTCTTCATTGCGTGACATCATCATTCTCAACCCCATAATTTATCAGCGCGCCACTTTGAAATAAGGTAGTGAAATGTTTGACACCTGGGATTTGGACAGCAGTCTCCCCTGAGCAAACAGAGAGAAGGAGAGGCCACACCCAAGTGGCATCCGTGTCTGTATAGTGCCATCTGTTTATATATCTACAGTGTTTACCTGCATGTTCAGAAGATATTGTTTCAGTGGCTCCCAAAAATCTCGAGGTCTCGACAAGAGAGGTAATTCCTCCGAATACGTCGCCATGGTTTCCCTACAATATGACATGTCCATGAGCCAATCCTTTAATCTGGGTGGCCGTTTACTACCCCATCTAATAGCTACCCGTCGTTTTGCAAGTAATAGTGCTACCGCCAGGAACTTTCGCCTCCTCAAAAGTTTCAATTTCTATATCCCCAATAAACATATCAGAGGCGTATTTGGAACCTGCTCCGTCAGCATTTTGGTTATCGCCCCCATAACTTCTTGCCAATAATTTTGTATCGTGGGACATGCCCACGCCAGGTGTAGGAAGTCCGCTTTCATTGCATTGCACCTGTGGCACCTATCATGCTGTCTTAGGCCATATCTGTAAAGTTGAGTCGGTGTGTAATAAAATTGGTGAAGAAATTTAAAGTGTATTATCCTTAGGTGGCAGTTTGACGTCAGTAGTTGTAATTGTGTGCAGCTATATTCCCAGTCCCGCTCCTCTATCTTGTCTCCGAGCAGCGTCTCCCACTTAGGTAGAGCTCTAGTGTCTACCTCGCTGTGCTCTGATTGCGCCGTATTGTATAGACGAGTGACTAATTTCTGCCTTGTAGGTGCTACGAGTAGGACCTGTAGTGTCTTTAACGTTGGCGGCTCCGCCGGGTAAGTATTGTAGAGCTCTCTGATCGCTGCTTGCAATCGCATATGGGCAAAGACCTTCATCGGTGTGTTTTTTTTTATTTGTTTTTTTTTTTATATATTTTTTTTTTTGTTTTTTTTTTATCCTCATCTCACCAAAGACTTCCACAGATTTGACAAGCTAACATTATCTCGTTCCTGGGGCCCTCTTTGGCTCGCTGTTTCTGTCCAGGCCCCTTGGCCTTCCTCTCGTATTTGAGGACTGGTGTAATCATAGGACCTTTTAAGTGGAGATTTCTTTTTTTTTTTTTTTTTTTTGTGATTCGTTGGTAGATTGAATCAAATCAGATGTCTCTGCCGTGCCCAACTTGTCAGGGGTTGCCAAATGTTATGATGACTGTCATCCCTGGTGTCTTGGTCTAGTCTCGCCATTCTTATGGAGGCTCTCAACCATTCTTCCTTGCCCGGAGCGATGTTGTCCTTCCACTTGATACAAATTTCTCTTCTTGCCAGGAGGATCAGATATAGGACAAGGATCATGTGATCATGGGGGAGCACGCCATTGGTAGAATCGTTCTTACCAAAAAACACCAGGGATAGGTCTACAACTATGTCTACTTCTAATATGGATGAGAGGATATCTTTCAAGCCTTTCCAATATGTTGTTAATTCAGGGCACTGGAAGAAAATGTGTAGATCATTGGCTTGTACAAGACTACATCTTGGGCAGCTTGGGGGCGGGATTGGTGCAAATTTTGCAATTTTGGCTGGGGTATAGTATAGTCTGTTTATTACAAAAAAATGATTTTTCTTCAGGGATGCCGGCTTTATATATTTATACAATAATTTTAATGATGGATAAAATAGCTCCTCAATGCAGGTGTCTAAAGGTGATCCATTCCAAACTGAGGAGGGAGAGGAGGTCTTGATTTCCTCTGCTTCCTGTATTCGAGCATACCATAAGGCTATCTCCTTCTTCCTTGGGGATGCATCTTGTAATAATTGCTCTAGTTCCCAGTTTCCGACGATGTTATGTTTTTCTGCCTCGTACCAACTTTTTAGTTGTAGATATTTAAACCTTGAGAGGTGAGGGCCTACTTTAACTGAGAGTACTTCCCAAGGAAGGATACCCTCTGAGTCAACCAGTTCTGACCACCTCTCCATACCTGAGTTTTTAATTGGTATTGCCAAACTGTCACACATACAAGGGGGGGTCCCCGGAGAATCCCAAATTGGAGCAAAATTCGAAAAATAGCCAATACCCCATATCTTCCTCATTTGATACCAATTTAATAAGGCAGATTTCAATACCTTTAGCCGGACCCTTTTAAAAAACCTTGGTGCACCATATTTGTACAAAAACCCGCCTTGCCGGCTGCCGCCCTCAACTAACACCATTTCCCCCAGTACTCTCCCCCATGCAGTTGTATCTGGGTAGGTTAATAGCATTCTAACAGCTTTAAACTGGAAGGACATTAGATACCAGTTGATGTCAGGCAAGGCTAATCCTCCCTTAAGTAACTTCCTCCTAAGCTTCTTCCACGACATCCTAGATGTTTTTTGGCCCCAAATAAAGCTACCTATTTTACCCTGTATCTTGGCTATGGTTTTACCAGGAAAGGTTAATGGAATAGCATTGAAAATATAGGTTAATTTAGGGAGCACAGACATTTTAACCAAGTTTACCCTTCCAAAGATGGTCAAAGGGAGGTTCTTCCATTTGGCAAATAAATAATCTATGTCTTTTTCGATTTTCCCAAGATTTATTAAAGTAATTTTATTTAAATCTTTGACGATTTTTATTCCAAGATATCTAAATTCCTTACTCAGGGGGCCACTATTGTATGTGGTGTTCCAACACATTATCTCGGTTTTATCTGAGTTGGCCCGATACCCTGATACCTTACCAAATTCCCTTAACGTGAATTCCAATTGAGGGATTGCATTCTCAGGATCGTTAGTGTAAACAATCACGTCATCAGCGTAAAGTGCCAATTTACATTCATAGCTTAATGATTTAAAAGGGGTAATGTCATTATTCAGTCTGATTGTTTGGGCTAGGGGCTCTATATAGAGGTTGAACAAAAGTGGGGACAGGGGACATCCCTGCCTTGTCCCTCTCTGAATAGGAAAGCTAGGAGTTAGTGAACTATTTAGGAGGATTTTCGCCGAGGCGCCTGAGTAACAGTGCGTAACCGTATGTATAAATACGGGGCCTATTCCCATGACCTCCAAAACTTGCCATAGATATCTCCAACAAACGCGATCGAATGCTTTGGCGGCATCTACTGCCACTACTGCCAGGGGGTCTTTTCTTGCTTCTGCCAGATCTATGTTTCCAATCAAAAGTTGGGTTTGATCTTGAATAACCCTCCCTTGTATGAAGCCTTTCTGGTCAGAGTTAATTAAACTAGGAGCTAACTTCGCCAGTCTCTCTGCTAAAATACCCATGAAGATTTTATAATCTGCATTGAGCAGAGAAATTGGACGGTAGGAATCTGCCGCCAAAGGGTCCTTCCCAGGTTTTAAAATTAACACCATCGTGGCCTCGCTCCATGATCTAGGCATCACCCCATTGGGACAGTAGATTGAGTTGAAAAGGGCGTGGAGTATTGGTAAAAGGTCATCTTGAAGTAATTTGTATATTTCGTTGGGGAGGGCATCAAGCCCTGCTGCTTTTTTGTTTTTTAACCGCTTTATTTGAATCGATATCTCCTCTGTAGTAATGGGAGCATCCAGAGCCATCTTGGAGGCCTCCGTTAAGACTGGAAGAGACTTATCTTTTAACCAATTAGATATCTGGGCTTGGGAGGGTTCAAGGTCTTCCTTGTATAGGTCTGAAAATAGTGTTAACAAAGTCTTCTGGGAGGAGGAGCCTAGCGCGCATCCAAGATGGTCGCGTGAGCACAGGGCTCCCCTACCCTCGCTGCTCCTCGGAATTTATCCTGACAATATCCTGATTTGGTTTATGGAATCTGGGAGAGGACGACCAGCTGAGCACGTATCTCTTTTCAGGAATTTAATCGGACCCGGGAATCCTGAAATATCGTTGTTTGAACTTTTGGGACCCATCCGACGGAGGTGCCCGGGGCAAGGTGAGCCGTGGGGCCGTGTCGCAGTTGAACAACAACGGCTGTGGCGCGGTGCCAGGGGCCGCTTGGCCACTTTCGGTTTCACTTTCAGACCTCAGGGGGCTGGCCGGTGGAGCGATTGAGGTGGCGGGGTGTTTCCCTAAACTCTGCACAAAGCTTTGTCTCCACCTGCCACTAGAGTGCCTATCGCCCTGGGTCCCCCCGCACCGCCATATTGTGGCCTCGGGTGAGGCGTTGGTCTCCAGGGCCGGTATCCCAACTACTTTTGATCGGCGGTCCTTCTCGGAGTCCGTGGCCGCATGGGGGGCAAGGGGGGCCCCGAGGGGCGCAAGACTAAATCCTCCCTCCGTGGAGGATCGGTCCAGACCAACAACATGGACCGCTACACTCAGGGCAGAGGCTCTCCTGGAACGGCCGGTCCCCCTTCGGACGTCGCCGGTGGTGGCGCATCCGTCTCTTCGGAACTTTCCCTACAGGACATCATGGGCGCCATTGATGGCATCAGGGAGACCATCGCCACGCAATATGAGGCCCTGGCCCGTAAGATCGATACGGTGGCGATTGATGTCACCTTAATACGGGCGGACCTCTCCAAAACAAACGAGAGGGTTCAAACTCTCGATGCACGGACCTCCACCCTGGGTGCGGATGTGTCGAGCCTGCAGGCCGCGCTTGGCGACATCAAGGTGGTCAACGAGCAGATGGCCCGGCGGCTGGAGGACTTCGAGGGACGGGCCCGACGAAACAACATCCGTGTCATCGGCGTACCGGAGTCCTCCGACGGCCGCCCGGTTGACCTCCTGGTCGAGGAACTCATCCTCCAACAGCTGACCCCTACGGGCTTGAGTAAATTTTTTGCCGTTGAACGGGCTCATCGAGTTCCGGGCGGGCGGCCACGGCCGGGGGCCCCCCCGAGGCCTATCGTGGCCAAATTGTTTTACTACAGAGACCGGGATGCGATTCTGCAGGCCTCGCGGGTCCATGGCCCGGTTCGACATGAGAACTCATCCATTAACTTTTATCCGGACTTTACTCAACTTGTCCAGAAGCAGCGGATGGGATTCCAGGGGGTGAAACGTCGTCTTCGTGAGCTGGGCCTAAAGTACTCTATGCTCTACCCTGCCAAACTCCGAGTGGAACATGATGATCGGACTGCCTTCTTTGACTCTCCTGGGGCCGTGAGTGACTGGTTGGACTCGCTGCCTGACAGAGGTGGCCGTCCCGGGCCCTCTGCGGGTGCCAACGGTGACGGGTCCCCTTTGGAGTGACTTTTGGTCCTTGACTTTGCCAATTTGCACTGCTCGGCTGGGTTGTACTTCTTTGGTTCAGTGTGTTTTGCTAGTATGTGTATGGGGGGCGGGCGGGGACGGGTCCCTTTCCTCCTCCGGGGTCTTTTTGTAGACTGGGGTTAGTTGGGCGACAGGCACACTGCAATTTTGGGGGGTTTTATGGCCCGCAGGGGTGCAGGGTGGGGGGAGTTGGGTGTTGGGGGGGGGTGGGGGGGAAGGAGGGGTTGTTTTGTAGTGTGGTTTTTGTTTGCAGGGCGAGGTATTGATTTTCATTCACTTTTGGGACTTGTGCTACTTGCGGGGGGACCTCTGGTCTATTGGAGGGGATGGGGGGGGACGGGTTGAAGCTGATGTCTTGGAACGTCAATGGGTTGGGGGACCGTATCAAACGGGGTGTAGTTCTGCAGTATTTGCGTCGTCTGACTCCTGATGTGGTGTTTCTCCAGGAGACGCATTTGGTTGGTAATGTCTGCCATGCAATGAACAGGGGGGGATACCGCCTCGTGGCTCACTCTGGTTACACAACTGGCTCCAGGGGGGTGGGCATTCTCCTGCGATCCTCACTTCCGTTGGAGATCACGAGGGTGGTCTCAGATGACAGAGGGCGTTATGTTTGTCTGACTGGGAGGTGGGAGGGGCACCCCCTTGCCCTGGTCTCAATTTACGTCCCACCGGGCCTCCAGAACTCCACCTTCGCGAACTTGGGTCGAATGCTGCTTGAACTTCCGGATGGCCTTTTGCTCATGGGCGGGGATTTTAATTCGGTGGTCTCGGGTGACCTGGATCGTCACCCACCCAGGGCCCTCCCCGCTGCCCATGCTTGGCTGGGTGGTCTGTTGGAGACCTTCGGCCTGGTGGATAGTTGGCGATTAATGCATCCGACCCAATGTCAATACACCTTTCACTCTGGGGCACATGGGAGTCTTTCTAGGTTAGACTATTTCCTTATGCCCGCGACGCAGGCGGGTCGAATTCGAGAGGTCAGGCACCTAGCGAGGGGTATCTCCGATCATTCCCCGCTGTGGCTTCTCTTTGACACCGAGTCGCGGTCTGCAGGGCGGATCGCTCCCATTAACCCGTGGTACTTGCGAGACCCCACGACCCGCGAGAGTCTGGTTAAGGCTATGGACCAATACTTTCTTGAAAACGAGGGGTCTGTGTTGTCTGCAATGTCCCTGTGGGAAGCCTTTAAAACTGTAATCCGCGGACACGCCCTCTCCCAGATAGTGGTGGCTAAGAAGCTCAGGAGTGAGGCGGTGGTGAAGCTGGAGACTGACATCTCGGGGCTGGAGTCGGCCTTGGAGGCGGGTGTCACTCCGGACGGGCTCCATGCCCTTAACCTGAAACAGTTTGAATACAGATCTCTTGTCACCGACGCTGCCAAAACTATGTATAGGGAGCAGCAGGGTCGGTTGTATGATGCCGGGGACAAGGCGGGAAAGCTGATTGCGTGGCTGGATAAGAAGGAGAGAGTGAATCGTGTGGTCCCGGAGTTGCGTGTCTCGGATGAAGTGTGTGTGACGGAGCCTGGTGAGATTGTGGAGTGTTTTGCCGACCACCTCCGGACTGTGTACTCCCCGGTGACTGATAGAGATGAGGAAGATTCTTGCCTTCTCCTGAGGGACATTGCTTTGCCTGGCCTTTCTGCCGAAGACCGTGAGCAGCTGGACGCTCCCTTGACGGTAGATGAAATCGCGACTGCGATTCGGTCCCTTCGCTCGGGCAAGGCCATGGGTCCCAACGGTCTACCTATCGAATTATATAAGTTGCGCCCGGATAAACTAGCGCCCTTCCTCCGTCGTATGTTTCAGGAGTCCCTCGAGGCCGGTTCCCTTCCGGTCGACCAGCGACTGGCCACGATAGTCGTGATCCCCAAGGACGGTAAGCCACGGGACCGCTGTGCCTCTTACAGGCCTATCTCACTGCTAAATGCAGAGCCTAAAATCCTGGCTAAAGTCCTTGCCAATCGTTTGTTGAGCGTCATCTGCGATCTGATTCATCCTGATCAATGCGGATTCATCCCACATCGCAACACCGCCCTCAACTTGAGGCGTCTCCATGGCGCCCTCGCCAGGGCGGAGTACCTCTCTGAACCGGCCGTGCTGGTTTCTTTAGATGCCACGATGGCCTTTGACACCATCGAGTGGCCATTCCTCTGGGCTGTTTTGACCAAATTCGGCTTTGGGGAGGGATTTCTTGGCTGGGTGAAGCTTCTCTACACGGGACCCATGGCTCAGGTGGTGGTTAATGGGCGGGTCTCTCGGCCCTTCGCTCTTGGTAGGGGTACGAGGCAGGGGTGCCCGTTGTCCCCTCTGCTCTTTGCTCTCGCCCTGGAGCCACTCGCCGCTTGGCTCCGCTGGGAGCCCTCGATCAGGGGGATCCGGTGGGCACCGGGCTTTGAGGATCGGGTCTCGTTATATGCTGACGATATCCTCCTGTATCTCACCTCGCCGCGGCAGTCGCTTAACGTTCTCTTTGATGTTCTGACTTCCTACGGGAGAAATTCGGGTCTCACGATTAACTGGTCTAAATCCTGTGTCTATCCTATCTCCGGTGGCCCCCCTCTCCTGCCGCCTTGGCTTCCGATCCAAATATCTCTGTCCGGCTTTAAATACCTGGGGATACACATCTCGTTGGACCCGGTAGCTCGCTATGAGCACAATCTCCTGCTTCCACTTCGACGTTTGAGGGAAGACACGGCTCGGTGGTGTAGGCTGCCCCTGTCCCCACTGGGTCGGGCCGCATTGTTTAAAATGATGTCCCTTCCCAGGTTCCTCTATGCACTTCAGAACTCATTCGACATCATTCCAGTAGCCTACTTTCGGGAAGTAGAGAGTCTGCAGAGGAGACTGGTGTGGGACGGAAGGGCGCGTATTGCCCTGGCCAAACTTACTCTCCCCTGGTATGACGGGGGCATCGCGCTTCCCGACATTCGCAGGTACTATTGGGCCTCGCAGCTATCAGCCATTAACCACGCCACGTATGCGCCTGGCTTGAATCCGGCGTATGAGATGGATAAATTCCTGCTTCCCGGCGGTAACTATAACAGGGCGCTTTACTCCCGCTCGGCTGGACGGACCCTGACGGGCCCCACTAAGATCGCGGTACGGATTTGGAAGGCGGCTAATGTAGCCATGGGCTGGAGTGAGCGACTAACATGCGCTACTCCTTTATTTGCCTCCGACCGACTGGGAAGCCTCTGGACAACGAAGGGGTTTGACCGTTGGGACACGATTGGCATCAGTAGAGTGGGAGACTTATGGATGAAGGGCGCGGTGAAGACCTTCGCGGCGCTCCAGAGCGAATACGAACTCACGGAAAAGGAGTTCTTCCGATACGCCCAGGTTCGGCACGCCCTGCTCTCTGTCTTTGGGGAGGGGACCAAGATCCCGGCCTCTTCGCCCCTCGAGGACCGCATACTTGATGGTCATGTTCCCGACAGTACTATCTCCTTAATTTATAAAAAAACTCATTAACAATCGGGCCGACCTATTGGTGCGCCTTCGGGAGACGTGGACGGGGGACGGGGTGGAATTAGACGACGAGGACTGGCAGTCCGCACTATCATCCCCCAAGGAAGTTGCCATTCCAGCCCGCCTCCGCCTGGTTCAGCTAAAGATTCTCCACCGGGTGTATGTTACGGGCCCCCGTCTGGTTTCGATGGGATTCTCGGAGGATGGGCTCTGCAGGCGGGGGTGTGGGCTCAGTGCCACCTTTCTTCATATCCTCTGGGAGTGCCGGGAGGTGGCGGAATACTGGCGTCGGGTTCATGGGGTCATGGGGCAAGTCACCGGGGTGGAGCTGCTGCCGGAGGTGCGTCGTTGTGTCTTGAATGTGTGGGAGCCCAATGATTATAACGCGGCGCAGACTCGGTGGGCGGCCATGGGCTACATGATTGCCAAGAGGGATATAGCGCAGCTTTGGGGCTCCCAGCGGCCACCCACCGTGTCAGTATGGAAGGAAAACATGGACTGGTGTATGTTCAGGGAGAAGACTGTATATGTGGCCCGCGGTAAGCCCGGGGCATGGGGTAGAATTTGGGGGCAATGGAACGTATATCGTGGGGGTATCTGTACGCCCCCCCTAGTGGACACCGATATTGCTTTGTCCCCCTGACCCTTGATGGTTCCTCGTAACTGATTGCATAATCGCATATATGGATGTTCCTTTCCCGTTACCCCCCCCCCCAGATCTTTCAATACCCCCTCCTGTTGATAGCTAATTGAAGTCTTGGAGTAAAAGTCCCCCGGATGTAGCCTGACCCACGTTTTCTGCCTGTATGCCTCGCCTTTTGTTTTTTGTTGTTATTTATGTTAAATGTATGTCTCCTGCTTCTCTCGAGCTATCCTGAGCCATTTACGGGGCTGAGCCCCAGGTGTCGCCTACTGCTTTAACTAATGTACGATCATTTCTGAATCTAGCGGCCGGCCCTGGTGGTTGTAGGCCCATGTTTGTATCTGATTTATTGTTTCAATAAAATTTTGAAAAAAAAAAAAAAAACCAAAGTCTTCTGTATTTCTTCCGGGTCACTAGATTTATTTCCGCTACTGTCAATATATAACTCATTGATATCGTTCTTTGCCCTATCTAATCTTGCCTTCCAGGCCAGAATTGCCCCCGCTTTCTCCCCGTATTCGAAGACCTCCATGTTTCTAGTCTGCCATTGCGCCTTACACTTCTCATCTAGAAAGAGCCTGACGTTTTGTCTTGCCTCCTCCAGTTTACCATTTATGAAATCTAGTTCCCGCGCAGCTCCGATTGGAGCCTCTCTCATCTCAGTCTCCAACGCAGCAATCTTTCCCTCAAGGGTATTTAGTTCCTGGGTCTTTATTCGATTTTTTAAACTTATCTGTGCTTGTATTAAACCTCTTAAGTTAGCCTTGTAGGCATCCCATACGTAATCTATGGAGGTTGATCCCAGGTTAATAGAAAAGAATTCTGAAGAAGAGCTTCATCGGTGTGTTGTGTATGCTTAGTGACGGGTCGTTTCTTTGTATAAATCTACCATTTGGGAAAATATCTTTCATAGTGCATATTTTCATTTCTTCTAGCAGGGACAGCTTCTTTTTCTCTTGCGTTACTGATAATTTGGGATGGCTAGCAAGCGGGAGCGCTGGGGCATATACCGGCAGCTTATTTGCCCTACTTGCCAGTGCATGCCATGCATTCGATGTGCAAATCACGGGTTGTATCGCATTCCTATGTACGTAGGGCCTCAGGTTTGATATGAAAGTCATCAGTGGAGCTGGTTGTATACTGTCTGTCTCCACGGCCACGTGTGCAGTGTATCCATGCTTTTGAGTCCAGTAGTGGGCATGCTGCGCTTGCGCGCAGTAGTAATATAACTACAAGTCAGGTGCTCCGAAACCGCCCATATGGTATGGCTTTGTCAGTACAGTCCAGCTGATCCTAGCCCGCCTGCCCGCCCAAGTCAGTTCCTGCATCACAGATCGCAGTTTTACAAAGAAGGCCCTCGTCAGCCAGATCGGGATGTTAGTGAAGAGGTATAAGAATCTAGGTAATACAATCATTTTCTGTAGTGCTATCCTATCTGCTAGTGATAGAGGCAGCTGTGCCCACCTGGCGACTTGTTCCTCCAGTTTGAGCATTGCCCTGCCGTAGTTTTCCCTTATGACAAGGTCTGGGTCTCTATGAATCCAGATCCCCAGATATTTCACTGGGTCTGTTTGCCATTTCAAAGGCCCAACACTGGTTGAGTCGTCGCTGGTGTCAGCGGGATAACCACCGATTTATCCCAATTAATCCGTAATCCCGCATACTGTTCAAAGCGAATGTACTCTCTGATTAGATTGTTTAAATGGATATTAGGGTGTAGCGTAAAAAAGGACCATATCATCTGCATATAGTGATATGTTGAGAGGCCGCAAACTGAACTGTAAAGCTGCCTCCCGGTGTGTTTGGCGAATCTTGCTAGCAAGAGGTTCCAAAATCAGGGTAAATAATATCGGTGACAGCGGGCAACCCTGCCTCGTCCCCCGTTTTACCTCTATAGGATCAGATATTTGTCCATTCAGCCTGACTCTAGCTATTGGGGCCTGATATAACACCTCTATCCAGTTCACGAAACGTTCCGGAAACCCCATTCTTCGCAGCACTACAAACATAAACGGCCATTCCACTGAATCAAAAACTTTTTCAGCATCTAGTAGTGCCGCCGGTGCTGGTGATTCAGGGTCCAGGTGATTGTATAGCGCGAAAATGGTGCGTATGTTCTGTGCGGTGGATCGTGTAGGGACAAAACCTGCCTGATCGGGTAGCACTAGCTTCTCCTGCAGGAGCTGTATCCTAGTGGCAATAACCTTTGCCAGAATCTTGGCATCTATATTTATTAACTATAGGGGGGCGGTACGAATCACATCGTGATAAGTCTATCTGGTTTAGGGAGCGTCACTAGGAGGGCCTCTCTCAGTGAGTGGGGAGTTCTCCTGCCTCATATGCTTCTGCATACACTTCAGCTAGCTGGGGAATCAGCAGGTCTTTATATGTTTTGTAGAATTCCCCTGGGAGGCCATCTAGCCCAGGGGCCTTGTTGTTCGGTAGGGAGTTAATGGCATCCGTTAGTTCATCCTTGGTGATGTGGTGACTTAAAAATTTACGGTGGTTATCAGAGAGCCATGCTAAAGCTACGTCTTGTAAATAAGTGTTTATTTCCTCCGACGTGGTGTTAGTTTTGGCGTTATAAAGCTGTGTATAATATTTATGGAAGCAGTTGGATATGGACTGAGTATCGTATTGCATTTGGTCCTCTTCATCCCGTATCTGTGTTATGTAAGAGGTCGCGTGGGATGGTTTAATCTTGCCTGACAGTGCACGCCCCGGTCGGCCGCCCTCCCCGTAATTCCGTGCTGTGTACCTCTTTGATTTGTATTTTACCTCGTCTGCAGCAAATTTATGGTAATCGTCCATCTTTTCCCTTATTCTCACTAGCCACGTCAATGCCATGTCTGTCCAGGTATGCCAAAACTTTCCGTATTTTTTGCGGGTTCTGAAATCCGCGGACATTCCATGTCAGCAACGTCAGTGACCTAGTGTTCGCTCTGGTGTTAGCCATGTGCAGCTGGAAGTATGCGACTATGTTGTGTGTTTCGCATGGTGTATCTGTAAGATGGCCGTTGTGTCAGCAGTTCCCATCTGTCTTCCAGCCCTTTTTTTATTTTCTCCCCACCCACTCCGCCCTGACCCCAACAGCGGAGACATGCCCAACTTGGTGAATCATTAAAGGAAGAATTTCAACCTAAGGGAAAAAAGAAAAAACAATAACCCTTTCAATGAACTAGTGTGGTGTACACTTGAGGGTCGGAGCTGCCTGCCCATTTCTTGTGGGATCCCCCACATGGGCATATGCCCTGTAGTAGTTTGTATTTCAAACCCAAACACAGCATGTTGTGTCCATATTTGAGCATCCGGTGAATGCGTAGAGAGTCCGCCGCGCCACCGGGGGTGCACGCTTGGCATAACCTATTCCGAAACCCAGTGCACAATCCTGCGGCAAAAAAGATGTGAAAAAAGTTCAACTTATCTTAATTGGTCTCGGAGTTCTCTGGTCTGTTTTTCAGCTCCCCTTTGCCTAACTCTATATTCCATCGGATCATCGGCGTCGTCGATAGCTAACCCGCTGCGCCTGGCCATCTACCATGCCGTTTTTTATTCCACATCCGATGTAGTATGTTGGTCTTCTTGGTCTCCCCGCGGGGATCTACGTCTTGGTTTCAGATGTTCTCTCTGTTGTATGAATTTGAGCACTTCTTTTGGTTTGTTGTAGATTTTCACTTTCCCGTCATCCGTGACTCTAAGTCGCGCTGGATACAGCATTGCGTATGGAATATTAAGTTCTCGCAACTTCTGTTTCGCCTGGATGAATTTCTTTCTGGCCGCCTGCACTGATATCGTGAAGTCGGGGTAGATGGAGATAGCCATGCCCTCATGCGTCCCCAGCTCTCTAGCCTTCCGGAGCACCGCGTCCCGATCGCTATAATTTAGAATGCATGCTATAATCGGCCTTGGCGTGGAGCCGATCGGCGGTCTCGGATCTATGCGCGCGCTCCACGATAAATATTTCGGAGAACGTGTCCCGGCCCAGCATTGCGATCAGCAGCTGTTCCACGTATCTCTCCATTGGGCCAGTGTTTGTTGTCTCTGCTACACCCGTCAAGCGGATGTTATTTCTGCGGGACCTCACTTCTAAATCTTCTGCCTTCTCTGAAATAGCTGCCAGTTGCTTGTCCATCTTCGTCTGCTTCGTGTCCATCTGCACCTGGGCATCCTCGGCCTCCGAAATCCGCCGCTCGGCCTCGTTCAGCCGCTCCGTATGTTTGTCCAGGCGCTCAGACATCCTGTCAACGCGATAGGTAAGGGCATCAATTATCCCGTCTGTTAGTGAGAGCAGCCTGAATGGTGGTGAACATGGCTTGAACTTCGACATTCGTTACTCCACTAGCAGCACCCGCTTCTCCTTGCTGCTGCGCTGATTCTTCCGTCCCCCTATCCATTTTTTTTTTTTTTTGGAGTGCTCAAATGTGAGCTTCGGTTGGGTCCTGTCCGCCTTGCCCATCCTCCCGGCCACTTGTCCGGCCCTATACCCTCGGCCTCACCCATTGGGGGTGTCCAGTGGGGGCCGCCACATACACTGATTCGCAGTCACTGCGGAGTTTTATTTTGTCTTATGTATTGTTGTTTTTCAGGGAGATGCCTCTTGTACTGCGCGGTCCGGGGGGGCGGCAGCGCAAAGGACACCAGAGCCCAAGCAGATGCAACAGCAGTCTTGTGGGGCAGGCGCGCACCTAGTCAATCAGCAGTGAGATCGGCCCGGGCACTGCGTCCCTCCAAACCTACACCGCTCTCCTCAGTCTTCCCGGTGCTAGATCAAGCAGTATGCAGATATTCAAAAACTTGGTTCATGCCTGGCTATGTAGCACCTGTGCCCCTATGTCAAAGCAAAGCAGTGGTTTCCGCGTCTCCCGGCACACGCTGTGCCATATATCTCACGAGGTTGTAGCCCTGTCGTTCCCCAGGGGGGATAACCACTTAACTAAATAGGTCCCACAGTTCTGTTGCTTTATGATAATGTTGCTCCCCAATGTTCCCAATGGAGCTCCTAGGCAGATTGTATCACTAGGTGAGGCCGGAGTCCAGCTCACAGTTCTATCATATGTCGCTCTTGTTTCCAGCTCCCTCCTGCACACCAACCTGTGTTTCAAGCCGATTTTCTGCTGCTTAAGGGTCTATGCTTGTCGGTTCCTTCTCCCTCGCGGGGCCGCACCCGTCTCCAGGCACCGCTCCGGAAGCCACCTCGTGTGAACGCCTCTCTCCGTCCGCCTCCCAGGCAGCGCCGTATGCTGCGCACCACTCCCGCCGGCTCCACCCTTCCAAGACCGCCGCTCCCAGCGGCCGAATTCGTCAGGCGATCCTCCGAGTGCGCCGCAGGGGAAGCGGGACAGTTGTTCAGTCGCTCCCTGATTTGCCGCCCCTTCTCCGCTTCCGCCCTCAGAGGGGGTCTGCTGCGTCCTCCGTGGGTCCCCGGTCCCGAGTAGTAGAGGCGGCCACGGTGCGTGCCTTGCGTCTCTGCGTCACTTGGCACGCTAGTGCGCTGCCCTGGTTTCAGTTTCACCGCAGAGGGCCGCGTTGCCGATCTTTACTTTCGTGTGACGTGGGTGCTCGCAAAATATCCGCCCTTCGGTCACGAAGGGTCCCAGACCGCTCACACTCCCGGGACGCCTGTTTGTCTTTACTTGGGTTTCAAATACAGGATAGCTGTAGGATTTTTCCGGGCTGCAGCTCGGAGCTCCCTCAGAAAGCAGCCATCTCGCTGCGCAGCAAGCTCAGCCCCCACCAGGGCCAGATCATTGTGGCACCCACTTCCACTGGCTGCCTAGTCTTTCTGTCCTATGCCCCTCTCACTTTCGAACTTACAGCTTGCCTGTAGAAAGGCCTTTATGTTGTTTTTTCGTGTTCCATCTACCCTGTCCATGGCACAAGTGGAGTTCAGAAAATTGGTGGTGGCTAGAGAATTGACGAGGCTCAGTACACCAGAGCTGAGGTGAAGCTGCTCACCGTGTCCCACTTTGTGAAATCAGGGCCTTTTGGCCGCAGCAGGTAAAACAGAGCACAGTGGCTTGACAACTGAGTTCCTAGGCCACGCAGAGATTACTGCAAAGAGTACACATGACCCCCACTTAAGGCTGCTTGTTTGGGTCACTGTCGGGGCAGGGGGAATTTCTTTAGCAATATAGTATGAGGACCTTTCCTTCCCTGTCAAGTGGGAAGGGCTTTAACAAGCCCCTCTGTCATGCTCGGGTACGTGCTTTCTGCCTATTATCGGTCTCTGGTGCGTACGGTGCCACATCGCAGTTTCAGTCAGCTGCCCCGTCGGCAGGCCACCCCTCATACTTCATGGTGATTATCCAGGGGCCCGCCTCTCCTCTGCAGCCCTAGAACTACAACTGTGCCACAAGTGCACTGTAGAACAATGGGGCAACCAAGCTCCTGTCCGAGGTTACATCCATGATCAGAGAGGGGTTAATCTTCCCCCCCCCCCCTCCCGTGGCTGCTGGCCATGGTAAAGTGTCTGTTTCCAAAAGCCTCTAGGATGCAACGCTGTCATCGCTGTTCCACAGTCTCCGAAACAGGCAGGGAAGGCCCCGTTTCCACCACGTCATGCCATGGCCCCTCTGCACTCTGGCTGGCCAGAGTCACGGCTGTGGGCGCAATGGACAGTGATGCAGGGGAGGGCAAGCATGATACAAAAAAAAAAAAAAAATACTGAGATGACCACCATCTTTCCATGGTCCTTAATTTATTTTTTGCACCAATTTTGAGAACTTTATGTTAAAAGAAATGGCTATGCTTATTGGAAGTTTGCCAGTTGAATATTTGTTGTTCTTATTTGGACTGTGTTCGAATTGTGTTGAAAATTTGTTTTGGTCTGCTTCAAGCGGAGATTTTTTTTTTTTGTGTATTTATTTTCCTTTGTGTGTTTGTAGTGTCATAAGTAAATCACTGCTATTGCTGTAGTTGCACAGCTAGGATTACTTCTGTGAAACTGTATGAAGACCTGACCTCCTTATGTAGGGGGATACATGAGCGGGACCTTCCTGTACACAATGAGGAGCTCTTGTGTAACATACAGACTTTGTGGGAATAGTTCCTGCCCAACCAAAGTGTTGATGCTCAGTTGCCCGACATCTAATCCTGTGGATAGGACTGGGCTTATTATATAGGACCTGTATTTTAAAATTAATTAATGAATTGTTACTGTCCGAATGTCTTTTTACCGTTTTATTGGACACCTTCCTTAAGTAAAACGTCAAAATGTTTCTGCCTTATCTTTAAATGAGTGAGAATTTGTCCTTTTTTTGGAAAGTACATCTGTTGTGTGATCCTGACGCTGATGAATGGATGCCATCCTCTCAGTGAGGATATTGCAGTGAAGAGATCCTCAAATAGGTTCCATGAAATACTCGTGTAATAAAATTGTGTTTTCAGAGGATATGTCAGAGGCTGTATAGTAGAAAAAATTAAAAAACGCTTGCATGCTTCAAGAGGTTTAAAAAAGTTTTCTTTCTTTCTGAGTTCTTTATTATTTGTGACCATGAGACCCAGTATGAAACACTTTTCTGAGTGATGAAATGGTAGATTTTGCTTATGACTGAAAACTGTATAGGATTTAATTGTTACAAACTCCTAAATGTCTGAACTGTGCACTCTAATTGTCTTAATCTACATTTGGGGTTTTCACCAGAGGACTCTGTCTGACATTATTCATTGCACTGATAGAATTGTCTGAAGTCTCTGACGTCCATGGTGTTTGCACATACACCAAAAGTACATTGACTTGACAGATGTCAACAACATCATTTGGGTTGACAAACACCCTATACCTAGCATCTTTGAGATGTTGAGTCCCCTTGACAAGGTAGAATCAGCAAGAGGGGTATCTCCCAGAAATTCCGTGGCCTTGCTAGGCATTTAATCTCTTTTGTAAATCCCCATTAATGGCGATTACAGATTCAAAGGCATGCCTTGTAAACTATTGTCCTCATGAGCAGTGTTTTATTGATGATGGAGGCCTGTTACAAGATAAATGGGGTAATGTACTAGAAAGAAATAGGTTTTTCTAAATATCTTGAGAAATTCGTTTTATTTATCAAAGCGTCTGAGACTCAGCTCAAGGTCAGTAGTAAGCCCTGACTAACCTCCTAAACATATGCTACTTCATGTATACTGAGATAAACTCTCATTAAACAGGAGTGCAACTTTGTAGTGGTATATGTTTGTGGGAAGAGAACTATTGTGACTGATTTCTTATTCAGATCAATGAACCAGAGGAAGGCAGAGGATTTGAGCAATGATGGGGTAGGTTAAGGAGATGCGTTGATCTCCACTAGAAAGGGTAAATGGTATTTATCGGAAAGGAATGGTAAAGCAGTATTGATGTGGTTAGGCTTGTGAAAAGTTAAGAGAAGTATGCAAACTAAGGAAGGTGAACTATTGTTGAACTTTTGTGTTGCATTTGATGCACAACATCATTTATTGTAAGGCTGTAAACTGAGAACGTACTTGGGATATCAGTTGTGTTGCGCAGTCTCCTACTGTTACATAAAGAAGAGAACAAAACTTAGCATTCAAAGGTATTGCTTCACAGCTCAAACAATATAGAATGGATATCTATACCAGGAATTGATACCCCACCGAATGATACTTGCGCATGTAGACAGTGCATTAGTAAATAAGCACAAAATCTAGAATTCATTGTCCTCAAATGAAGGGCTATATGGTTAAAACCTTCTGATGAATTACTCCTGGTTAGACTAGAACAGGGGTGGACGTTGGTAGGTTCGGTAAGAGCAGATAAATGCCAGATTTTTATCATAGACACTAATAATGTAAATACGTTATGCTAAAGGTTAGTTATATGCAGTTATGCCTTCTGTTGACAATTTGAAAATCTGCTGTTGACCCAATTTTCCTTGGCCTGTGTTAGTCTCCTGGTTTAGAGAGATCTGCAAAAGCAACTTGATACTCCTAGAGGTGGAGGATGTGTTAAGTTCTTTTTAACCAGGTGAGAAGTATGCTTAATACTAATTAAAGAAAGTACATAAGCTCACTGGAATGAATTCATTATTTTTATTTATTCAATTACTTCAAATTGATACATAGTCAAATTAACTTTATTCGATTTGAAAAAGCAAATCATAAAAGTGCAATACTCCATAAAAACGCTTCACAATACCGCATTTAGATTCATAAATTAGCTTGATACACACCTGCTAAAAAACGTGTGACATAAAACCATACATTAAAATTGCAATTATAGTAATGTTTGCTTAGCTTGTTTAAAATTCAGCGGCAAAAGAAGGGGGCGAATATACTTGTCTCAGACTCGCCCACCTGGGGCAAATAGGAGTAATATGTAAAGTGTCTTGTGCAACACCCATGTCACATGAACAGGACGGGAGTTTGGAGGATTTGTGGCAAACCCTTATAAGTTGAGGAAACATATTTAACCAGAAGTATGTTGGGAGCCTTCTGTGCAGAACCGGCATATATAACGTGAGATACATTTTTATGTTACTTGGAGAAGACACCATCCCATGTTGAGTACACATAACTTTTGGTCAGAGTGCTTTGTCCCATTCTCCCTGTCCATATGCCACAAAGGCCCCCTTGACCCAAGCAAAATCTGTATTAGAGATCATCCTCGGATCACTATACTGTTGATGTTTGCCCAGCACCTCCAACGTAGCCTTTTATGTACCACAGTCTCAGTACCTATAGACAATGGTCTATTCCCAGGCATCCTTTAATTTTCCTGGTAAAAAATCTAGGTCACCTTTTAGCCAAACAGAAAACCATAATAGTATAGTGCATAATCTTATAAAATCCTCTATATAACCAATTCCTTACTCCTCATGAACCATATGACGGCACACTCTGGTGTAACTAATATCCTCCTTTAAAAAACAGCTATTTGTATCAAGGAGCAGAGCTTGTACCCCCATATAATCCCTCCCCCCCCCAAATGGCGCAGTGGGCATACACTTGACTTAATATAAATGTAAAATAGACTGATTGTGGCTATAGCCTAGACGTCTGGAAAACGCATCATTGCTGTGGGCAACCCTAATGAAAGATTGAATGTGTCTAGTCATCAAGGGGCCCCAGTTAATTTTACTGTCTAGCAAGATACCCAGAAAAGAAAATGCATCCACTTTTCCAATGTGATGTTCTTTGATATAGTGTGGCCCTATTTTTTATTTTTTTCGGACCTAATGACATCAATGATTTTGAATAATTAATTTTCAAGCCCAAAGAAACAATAAAATCATAAAGACTATCTCATAAAAACCGAAGACCATTGGGTGTACTCACAATTAAAACAGAACCACCCGTGTACAGCAGGGCGGGTACCAATTTGGATTCTACTTTTGGGATGTCTATACAAAGACCCTTCAATAAAGACTACTCTAGGCTATTGATATAAAGTATAAAAAGCATTGGGGGCCAGAGTACAGCCCTGCCAGATCCCCCTACCTAATTTAAAGTGCGATGTGCATTACCCCATGGGTCCATATCTGATGGAGGCTTCAGGCTCTGAGTGCAAATCATGCAGGAAAGCTATGAGAGCCTCATACCCCCCCCTGTGTCCCTCAACTCAGCCCACAGTTGAAATCTAACCACTATTTCGAATGCCGTTAAGGTCCATGAAGGCCAGATGAATGCTCTCCTGCCTTACAGCATTATATTTAGGGATTATTAAATCTAAATTGAAATTCTGTTCCACTGTGTCTCAAACTGCTCCGAAACCGTTTTGGTTATCAGATAAAATGTCTTTGTTATCAGCCCAGTCCATTGGTTTATTGAGCAGGACCCTACCCAATAGTTTCACTTCAGCCTATATTAACGAGGTTTGTTGGTAGCACGCTGGGTCCGCTCGGTTTCCCTTTTTAAAAATGGGGTCAATTACTGATTGTTTGCATGTGGTGGGAATGTGGCCTCACTCAACTATATTAAGGTGCAGAGTAATTAGTGGGGCCTAGAGGTCTATGCATGATTTCAAAAGATCCCTTGGGACTCAATCCGGGCCAGGTGCTTTCCCTGCTGTAAGGTATATTGTACCTTCCCTCACTTCAGTCAGATTAAAGTATAGTTTAGCACTGTGCTCATTGTTACACAATGAGGCTTTTCACCTTCACTTGCATAAATATTTGCATTTCTGGGAAGGTATTGTTTGACCCATAAGTGGCATTGCTACCTCATTGAAGAAAGGCTGATTCATAACTTGCCAAAAAGCTGAGCTATCTCTCCTACTACAAGCCTTCTTAAGTTCTTCCCAGGCTTCTCTTTTAAGGAAACTTCTCCTATTCCTGCGTGCCATCTTCACTGCGTCTTTGGACCTTAATTTCTGTTTAAGGGCAGGTTTGAGGGCTTTATGTACCTTAGTAGAATCCTATCAAACCATTTTGATTTTTCTCTATCTAATCTTTTGCTCTTACTAGTGTGAGTGCTCTTCACCTCTATACAAATTTGGGAGAAGGAGTCCTAGATGGCTTGATCAGGAGCATCACGTTGCAAACAAACTTCAAACACCCTATTACAGGGTTCTTAAGGAATTTGGCAGGAAGGATCTGACCCCAACCTATTCGCCTGCCATGCTTCTTAGGCACAAGTTTTTCTTTATATGTTAAAGCGCTCTTATTCTTAATCATACCAACGAAACTCAGCTATAAGATAGTCACTAAGGGTGCTCCATACATCCTTAATGTGCAGAAACAAAAATGAAGTCAATGGTTGAGTTAATACCTCTACCCTTTAATGTAGGGATCGAGTCTGGAGATTCATATTCTTCCTTGGTCAAGAGATTAATTAGATCTCATTCCAGCAGTGTATTATTCACAATATCTTCCTGAGTGGTATGACTAAAATGAATCCGCTCATGTGCTATAGGCTGACTTTGTTCTCTCCTATTATACTACAAGGCGCACATGGATGGATGTTAAAGTCACCTGTTACAACAATAATAGGTGAAAACGACCAAGCCAATAAAGTTGCCTCCCCTAGGCTTCTTAACTCTGCTTCCAATTCTACTGCAGACTGTGGTGAATGATATATATTAATTACCAACACTCTGACCCTATGTGGAAAATATTAAGGACACTCAGAATATTTTGGGGGCAAAGGGAACCAATTCTGAGTCACCTCCTAGCTCTAGGCTCACAAAAGTCACCAAGCCCACCTTTGCCTTACCATATGCGGAAACTTCAGCGTTGAAATGCTGTATACCCATCTAAAAAGGAGCTCCCTCTGAATCCCAGGTCTCCTGTAGACAAACCACCTCACGGGACTTAGAAAACTCAACACATTGATTACCACCCATCAACTTTTTTTTTTACCCCTGTTACATTCCAGCTAAGTACACCCAATATTCGGCAAGTTCTTTGGTGCCCCGAAGTGGCCTGCAGGCCTTTAAATCGATCTATCCAACTATTGGCTTTTCGGTTCACTCAATCAATCAATCATGGAATTTTTACCGCGCGCTACTCACCTGGAAGGGTCTCAAGGCGCCTTGGGGAGGGGGTCTGCTACTGCTCGAACAGCCAGGTCTTGAGCTGTTTCCTGAAGGCCAGGTGGTCCTGGGTCAGCCGCAGGTGGACGGGCAAGGAGTTCCACGTTTTGGCTGCCAGGTAGGAGAAGGATCTTCCTCCGGCGGTGGATCTCTGGATGCGAGGAACGCGGATCGTAGCTGGAGGGTCGGGGTGTAGAAGGTCAGGCGGTCGTTGAGGTACCTTGGGCCCAGGTCGTGGAGGGATTTGTGGGTGAGGAGTCTGAACGTGATCCTCTTGTTGACAGGGAGCCAGTGCAGGTCTTTCAGGTGGTTCGAGATGTGGCTGCGTCGGGGGACGTCCAGTATGAGTCGGGCGGAGGCGTTCTGGATGCGCTGAAGTCTTTTCTGAAGCTTGGCTGTGGTTCCAGCGTAGAGGGTGTTTCCGTAGTCGAGTTTGCTGGTGACGAGGGCCTGGGTGACCGTCTTCCTGGTTACGGTCGGGATCCATCGGAAGATCTTGCGGAGGGTGTGGAAGCATGATGAGGAGACGGCGTTGACTTGTCTGGTCACAGATGGAGCCCTGTGACCCCCTCCCAGTGAGTCAGTCTACATCTGCCAAAGCCTCAAACCTATTATAGGTAGGAATACTGTAGGGGCTACCTTTGCCTCTGTTTTGTACTGCTGAGTCCATTATTCCCCCCCCCCCCCCCCGTTATGTGATTGTGTACAAAGGCTGACACCCCTGCTATCTGATGACTGGGTGTGGCCGAATAATAAGCTTTTGGCTAATTGAGGAGAACTAATGTTAACTATAATGCAGTCCCCCTGCCAATCCAACTCACCGTCCTAGTCGGCATTATCTTAGGGGTGCCAATATCAGTGGGAAATTTCTATATCTGCCCAATCAGTTCACAGTCTTCTTACCCAGTTCTTCATGAGTCTCCTTGCGTCCTTTTATTAATCCCGGAACCCCTGCCAGAACTATTACATATGGGCAGGAGGCAGTGGGCAAGCTGATGACTGGTTGCTTTTACACCTCTTTGTCCCCTTCTCTGGCCTCAAAGTTGTCCCTCTGGCATCTCCCCCGTAGAAGATTATGAGATTGTCCTCTCTCCTGATCTTTGTTGGTGCCAGCAGCAGTGCCTTCTTGACTCAGACTAGTAACTTAACTCAGTAATTGGATCCACACTTAGTATATCAGGTGGTGACCTTCTAATGGGGGTAGGTAAGTTATTAGGGAGAGTCCCTCTAATTTTCGAGTTCCCACTCCTGAGCTCCCATGTTTGGCAGCCACATCAGCCGGTGCTAGAGAGTAGCTAACAGAAATCATGAAGAAAAGTGATAGTGCCGTAACAAGCTAAAGTCCGATCAATGGAATCCAGGCGCAACAATATTGGCACAAATTCAACCCCTTTTTGTTCAGTCACCTTCGCCAAAATGTCATTCACCAAGCTCCTTAAATCTCCGTTAGCATGCCCCTCCTTATCTATCTCCTTATCTGCCTTGTTCTCCTCTGACTTACTAGGCTGAACAACCTCAGACATAACTGATGTCGCTTTCGGTCGCTGGGAGGGCTGGGTACACCAAGTCACCCTTTTGTTTACATTATCCCTGGGTAGACACTTAGGGCGTTTGGCCTCCATCCTGAGTTGAGGGCTCTCAGGTGAACAAACACTCAGGATCGAAGAGGGGTTCTCAGTGAGGGCAGAGAGAGCGCCCAAACATTAAGGGTATTCAGCAAGGGATCTGAACGACAGGTGAGGACACGGGTAGAATTATTAAGGCTCACTCCTGCCCTTGAGGTAAGGAACAGCCTCATTTCAGTCTGTTCGATTTCTCTAGATGTCTTGCTGTAACATTTTATCAAATGAAGTGGGTGCGGAGGGTAAAGTCCCCACACTTGAACCCCCTCCCAAATTCCTCTTAACCATGGTCAGTCTGGTCTTTTTCACACTCTCCTCCTTCTCTATCCGTGGCAGGGAATACACCACATGCGTGTAAAGTCAGCCAACCAAGAGTGTTGGAGTGTTGGGCCAGCCCTTGGCCCAGGCTTCGCCCACACGGCCCGCGCTGTGGGAGTCCCTCGCCGGTTTTGCAGTGTTGTGGCCTCTCCTCCTCATTGGAGTCCCAGCCCAGCAGGAACAGCAACAGCAGCAGTGAGAGTCTCAGACGGCCCGGAGTAAGCGTGAAATGTGTACAACAAGCATAGTAAAACCAGATAGAATTCATAGAGATAATATGAAATAAAAGTAAAATTGATACAACAAACACAATAAAACCAGATAAAGTTCATGGAGATAAGAATTAAAATTAAAACCAGGCTGGCTTGTAGGTAGTACGAAGACGATCGTACATAGTTCCATGGTTTGCTGTGAGCCAACGCTGCACATTTAAGTTGGTTACGGTAAATATTTTATTTATTAACTTGCCAAACCATGCTATGTCCGTAGGGGTTGTAATCCTCAATCAGAGGGCGGCTTCTTTACATGTTGAGGTCCCGTACTTTAAAAACATTAGTTTCAATAAAGTGTGATGTGCTAATAACCATTCTGGACAGCAGCAGAGTAAGTGCATCATTGATTCTTTCTCGTAAGTGCAGAATCTGCATTTAGTTATAGCAGCTGCTGATTTCCAATTTGGTCTCAACTTGATTATTGGAAGAATCATGATTTGAGCACGCAAAATATGTAATCTACAGTCACTGCTTAGAGCCATTTTCAGATATGGTAACATTCTTGTACCCTCATACGATTTGGCGATCGAGGTAGCACAGAGAGCTGTTTCCATTTGATCTAAATCCGTCTTTCAGGATAGCGCTTTTTTTTTCTCTTTTTTTTTTTCAAGTGGCCTTTCAGCTCTTGAAACCGGAGTCGTCATCATCGCTTCCTGTTTAACTTTCAGATCCTTTGTAGCATTATTTAGGTATAGGGCCCATAGATTGTTATTTAAAAAAAAAAAATCTCCTTCTGAGGAGTTTTAAGGCTCCAGATTCGATTTGCTGAATGGAATTGAAGTATTTGAGAAAGAGGCCTTACATTCAAGGTCCTGTACTATTAAGCTGAAGTCAAGTTGTAAGACCTTGGCAATTTGAAAATTCTTCTGTACGCCTTATATTGAAGATTGTCCAAAGCAGGGGACAGTTTCCCTGGGTAAGCTAGGTGCCCGTATTAGATTGTTGTCAATAGTTTTGCTTTGATGGTTCTTATTTTTGTTCTGCAGTTGGACTAGGTAGATGGTTGTGTAGCTTGTATAACGCAAATGTTAAAGCTGAGACTTTATCTGTGAGGTGTTTCAAATGTAGATTTGGTTTGCAGTTCCCTAAGAAGTGGACGTCTAAATACGTCTAAATAATTATAGTTTTAGGTTGATGTGATTTTAAAATAGCCCGTGTCCAGATGTGTATTGATTTGTACTTGTATTTCCAGAAGACCATTACCTTCATCTCTGCAGCATTTACCACCAACTTATTGTCTGAGTTGTAGTTACTAGTTCATTCAGCACATGAAGCATGCCGTTTTTTTAATGGTCCAGGATAACAATATCATCCGCATACTGGATAATAGGCAGCCTGTATGGTCCTATCCTAGGGGAAATTGTGTATGCCTTTAAATATGTGTGGCCCAAATCAGCAGAGTACAATTTAAATAACATTCGGGCCAGTGTGCACCCTTCTTTGAGTCCTGGCCTTGTTGGAATTTGGATTCTGGCTGTGTTTTCTGCCCCTAACTTGATGTCTATGAGTAAAAAGAAACAATAGCTTTAAACCCTTCGCTGCTAGGCCTTTCCCCCCCTGTCCTGGTTGTTACACTCAAGTGAGGAGTGGATGTGTATTCCTTCAGTTGCAATGTAACCATGCTTTGTGCTCCACAGAAGCGCTCAGTAGGCTTTTTTTGCACTGCAGCAGCACTTCTATTTCTGTAATAGATCTGTCTTTTTTATACTCTAGCAGCCATCCTTAAAAGCAACTTACATTGCCTTAGTTCAGGAATGCACCACATGGTTTTAATGGTTTCCGGTCAATTGGCTATCTTTTGAGACTGGGCTCCTTTGCCACTTGTCAGTATAAAGAGAGTCAGTTTAGATGTCCTAATATAGGTGCGGCTCGTGCATGCAAGAAAGTCAGAGTAGAAAAGTTGAAAGTAAAGGGATTGCTTACACTTATTGTACCGGGCTAAGGGAGTCTTGCCCCATCTGAGTCTCCCTACTCATGTGTTGGTTTCTACCCCTGTTCGAAGCCCCAGTAATTTAAGCTGGGTGGCCCTAGAGTGATTTAGTTTTAGTAGTGTTTTAAGTGATAGATGGTCACTTTCAGAGCGATCAATTATTGGAAAGGTTTTTGGGGAATCAAAAAGGGACTTGCTCACAAATGTTAAAGTCTATGGTCGAAGTATCCTTAAAAGTGAATGACGAGTTCAGGGGGAACAAATGATGTGCTTTTAAATAGTCTGTCAGTTTGGTACTATAGAGGACCGTCTGCTTAGATTAATTATCCCGTAAGTGACTATCCAAGTTGAGTATGTTGAAGTCCCCTGTTAGTATTACTTGCAGGTTGGGAATTTGCATAAACGGTCCTCCAGAGCCTCAACAAAGTCTAGTACTTTGAGTGTCTTGCAGATTTAGATAAATATTCATTAACAAAAGAGGGCTCCAGCAGTGATGTAAACGGCATCCACCAATTAGAACTGCTTGAAGCGTGGGGCACCCTGCGCCGAGTACAGTTATGGCCTTTAGATCTGTCGACATATAAATAGACAAGCCTCCGGAGGGTCTACCAAAGCGTTTCTCTTTATAAGCTGGTTGTTGAATCTCGTGATACCCAGCTAACTGAATCCGCTCTAAAATCCATGTTTCCTGTAAGAATAATCAATCCCCAGATTTTTTAAAAGATGAGTGATTCTTGTTGATTAGAGACGTGCTTTAAGCCTCTGACATTCCAGGATATTAGGGTGATCTCACTGTTATGCTGCCGTGTTGCACGGGCTAGGAATAGTTTGTCGTTTTGGTCGCCAATGCGGAAGCAATTCAGCCCCAGTCATTATTTTATTTATTTATTTGCTAAGTTTTATATAGTGTGAACATAACCCGTCAGGGTATCCGAGCGCTGTACAGAGAAGTACAGAAACATTGTACATATAAGAGGATAAACCTACAGAAAATGTTAAAGAACATCCAGAAGCATGGTGATATAAAATGAAGAAAATGCAAAGTCGAATTGTAGACCCTGGAGAAAAACGAAATATGATGGTCAATTAGAGTGTCAACAGGCCTATTGTAGGTGATTGTTCAGGAGCAGCCGTTTGACTTCCTTTTTGAATGAGTAGGTCGAAGGGCTGGATCTGATTTTTGGAGGGAGAGCTTCCATTTTCTCTGGGCAATACCGGAGAAGGTGTGGTTCTCTTCTTTTTGAATTTTTGTGGTTTCAACAGGAGAATGTTAGAACTTCTTAGGGCCCGATTCTTACCAGATAGTCGACTTTTTGTTTCCCAGGTAAAAAGCAGTGTTCTAATGAAGTGCTTTGTTCGTGAAGTAGGCTATCTTGAACTGATTCCTTGGTTCAAGAGAGAGCCAATTGAGTTGTATTAGATCATGATTTGGAGACTATTACAATTAAATTATGCGCTTGCCTTTTTGGCTTCTGTCAAGATTAATGGAAATCTAAGAGACGTTTTCAGGTGTCAGATTGATTGTATTACACACGGGAAAAATCGTTAACGCGTGTCATTACAACAAATGCTTTACAACGTGAAATCCATTACAGCGCATGTCAATACATCGCATAATCCTTTACAATGCATCCCCCAAAGTAACGCCCCAGCGGAGTTAGAATAGTAATTGCGTTGTTATGGATTATGCGTTGTAATGACATGCGTTGTAACGACATGCATTGTAATGGATTTTGCGATGTAAAAAATTGGTTGTAATGACACGAGTTGTAACGCGTGCGTTGTAAAGTGTCATTCGTTACACACTCCTTTCAGAATACTATAGGCTGCTGATTTTGTGACAGGAGGGGCGGATCTGGGGAGCAAGATGTGTGGGTATTTCTCAGGTGATATTGGTCTTAGTTCAGTGCCCCACTGCACGAATACTGACTTTTCGCTGAGGACAATAGCTGCTAGCCCCTCTGAGCACCAGATTACTATGGTTGATTCAAAGTTAGAAAGGTGGGGCGATGATACAATGTACCTTGATTATGTCCTCAGATTTTATGTGCTTTGGAGAAGGAATATGTTGCAATAAGCAGAGGATGTTCGCCCTGTTCATTATATCATTTTTGCCCCTAGATTAGTACTGTGGGGAAAATATAACTTTGAGTGTGGGGTGTTGGGCATCTCTGCTGACGCTATCTACTCCCGGCTGGAAGACTGCCTCCGCCTCTGTTTGAGGAAACTGGGGTGGCTGCATATGGGCAAGTTAAGAAGTAACAGTTGAATAGTTGCTGATTATTAGCCTTGGTGGAAGGATGATGTCTACGTTTGGGTTGGGCCTTTTATTGAGAAATCCTGCAAGTCGCTCATAGATTGGGCCTTTCAAGAGTTAACCTCAGATACAGGTAGATGAGGAAGGGTAAATTGTCTGCTGTCTGTACATTTTTATACGATTTCATTTTTCCATGGGCTGCTAGATATTTTTTTCTGAATTTCAATTCTTCGTTGGAAGGCCTTTAATGCTTGAATCTCTTTGGGGTGGTCGGGATTCTCGCTCTTTGGAGGCTTAGAGTGGAGATGTGCTATTCCTGGCAAGGGCCCCTTGGTCTTCAATTTTGTTGAGAACGTTGGTCGGTGTTAATGTAGTGTTGTGACGTGGCATGTTTGTTTGTTCCTTCAACCCTCTGAGTAGTGTTGGTTTCTTGCCATCTTTGACGCCTGGCTGACTTGCAGTATCCATCGCTTCATTAGCTCCTTGTCATCATGTAGCTTCTTATTTGTGTCAGCTGCTTTTCACAGAATATTGGGAAGAGTTTATGCTGCTCAGGTTCATTAGTAGTGCCCCTTGTTTGCCTTTGGGGTCGTATGCCAGCTCACCAGTCTAGTTGGATTTTTCTTGTTCTTCTTTAACCTCTTTTTCTCTCTTCTGGTTAGAACTTTACCTGGAGAGGCTGGTCAGTTAGACTCCCCATCTGGGATCCCTGGCTTATCGAATGAGGTTTCTATCTGTCTGTTGTTTTGACCCTTAGTTGTCATTCTTAAGTCCACAATATCTTCTCTCCCTGGATAGATCTTGTCTTCTTTTTCCAAGAAGGTCGCTGCTGGGTTGGGTGTGGCCAAAAGACCCGCTGCCTGCTTGTGTATCTAGCTCATTAAATTGTTCCTTGACACCCTGTTCTTTAGTTGACTGGTTTATTTTTTTCAGGCTAACCACCCGGAGGGGCAAAAGTCCTGGTTGAGTACTGAGTTTGTTAACGACGGGCGTGAAGGCGCTATTCTTTGTCACCTTAAGTTGTTGGTGAGATGGCAGACTTGACTCTACTCTGTCAATCTTTGAGTAGTCTTTGTCAGTTAATAGGTTTGCCAAAGATTGCATAATGTCAATCTGGAGTTCCAAGTTGTTTGACTGCCATGTAAGCGCGTAGGTGGCAGCTAACGAAGTAGAGTTAATTGACATAAGTACAGTTTCTGTTGGTTTGTTGCAGTCAAGGGTTTGGTTGGTTACTATATTTGGGGCCCTGTGTGCATTTGCTCCATATCTTCTAGTAACTTTGCGCGTGATTCATTTTGTAGAAAACTTTTGAGTTTTTGTGCTGGTTTGATTTGTCGATCCTTGGTGAGGAACTCCGCATTGTGGGAGTTCACTGTTACAGCTTTTTACTCCTGCCTTTTTTTGTACAGTTCATTCCTTACTAGTTAAACACTAGTCTTGCACAATTAATGAGAATTTCTTCAAAGTGTTATTGTCCGTGTAGGAAGCTGGCTTTGTATATGGGATTACCACCAGGTGGTTATACCGTGCATAGAGTCCAGGGCTTCCCCCGAAAGTGTACAGGGCTCAATGTAAAACCCAAAGTGCTCTATTAGTGTTAGTGTGGGCGAGCAGCCTGAGGCCTAATACAGGAGTGTAAGACATTTATTGCTCAACAGTGATGAATAATGGACACACGACTCAAGAAGGAGATCATACCAATTTTTGAAAAATATGCTTTGTATGTATTTTATTGTAGACAAAGATCTTCGGATTAAGGTTAGTACGTTTTTAATTAAAAACACTTGGAAAAAGGGACACTTAAAAACTTTTCAGCCCAGTTCAATGTTATCCTATGGGGAAATCAATATTGCAGTTAAACAATTAAGTAATACACTCACAATCCCAGTCTTCTGAACCAAAGGTCAGCAAGAGGCAAGGGTTAGGTGAGTACCAAAACTGCACCATCATCGGCACAGGGGTGGCTGGGTGCAGAGGTCAAAATCAGAGTTCGGCCCAATGCTTTTAATCGAGACTGGGGGTGCCTGGAGCCACACTGCTTGAACGTTGGTAAATCGGTTGCAGGGGCCAAGCTTTGGGGGTTAGCACAGCACAGGGAGGGCCACAAAGCAGCACCAAACATACACCACCAGCGGCACTGGGATGGCAGGGTGCAGTGTGCTAAATCCACATCGGGCACCCAATGTTTTTCAAAGGAGATTCTTCTTTTGGCAAACAGGCTGCAGGCATTGCACCGGAGGTTGAAGGAAGAAGACCAATGACGGCCAACATAAGTGGATATGTAGGAGGTCTTTTGGTGCAGGAGTGACTCTTGACATCAGAGTCTTCTTACCGGAGCCGGTCGCGGGGAGCCTCAGGATTCTCACTGTAGACGCCTCCGTGAAGATCAAGAGAGGTCAGCTAATGCTGGACACAAGGTCAAAATTCGCTGGGGAAACTTCACTGCACAAGTGAGCCGCTCCGACTTGGACCGGAGCCCTTTGAGACAGTTTCTTCTCGACAGGTCTGCTGTCCACGGGACATTGGAGTCTTTTTTGAAGGAAGCAGTCCTTCAGAGATCGCTGGCTGCAAGACAGGTCGCAGGTTTGCAGAAGCTTGACACAGGCCGGTAGGTCTGGGGCCAAGCCAGTTGTCTTCAGTCTTTTCTGCATGGTCTTCTTCTTGCTTCTTTGGCCGTCGAAAATACTAAATTTAGGAGGCTTTTTAGGGGAGTAGTAGGTAGGGCCAATGGGCACCTTACCTGGGGTGACTATATATTCTATTATGCCACCCTCCTGTCGTTGGGGGTATAGGCCTAGCCCTGATTGAAGGGATCTACTTATCTTCAAGATGGCGGGGACTGAAAAATATGCAAAAGGCAGTAGGTGTGCAGTTCCTCAAGGGGGGAGAAAGGGAAAAGAACAGGTCTCTTATTGATTGCCCTCACACACCTAGCAAGGTGTCATGCTTCATCATTGGGCTGTGCTCCTCGTCGGGCCGGCGCTGCAATGCCCGACGGGCTCCAGCGAAGGGGCTCTTTGTCGTAGATCTTTTAAGAGACAGCCGTATAGGTGCGTGGGGATAAGTGAACAGTGTAGTGAGTGAGTGTGCTTGTGGTCTAAAATAGGTCTGGTGCTGCCAGAGGGAATTGTATTTATTCAGGTGGTGCGCCAACCTAATTAAAATATGTGGGCCCTGTCTGGATAGGTAATGATCTACAGGGACTAATGTATAAGTGTTGTCGACATGTTTATTGCCTACTGCACCTAACGGATCACTCGGCAATTCTTCAGGACCGTGATGGTGAGAAAGTGCTCAGAAATAACTCTACTACAATGCCAGTGAAAATAAAATTAGTACGTCACCAGCAAAGATCTATGCAGTCACAGGGGGGTAGAGGGACCTGCGAATGAGAGACGGGGTTTGCCGAATGAGTAGTTTATTGCTCATCATGAGGGGGGTCGTGCAACTAGCAATACTCCTACCCTAGCTCTGGCTCCCTTGAAAAATATGCTTCATCTCCCCCACCTTAGGTATGGAGTTGGCAAAGATGGGCACAACTCCTATTCTTCTAAATTTTCCCGTCCAAAGTGGGGTTGTAAACCGGGGGCTGCCACCTGCTGCTAGCAGCAGAGGCTGGGGGTCGCATTACAAAGGTGGCAGGCCTTTGAAGCCTCCCGCTTCGAGCACTGTCCCATCCTGGGGGAGGAAGTGTGAGACCTGCCCAGAATGTCCAGGGATTTGGAATTCCTCTAGCCTAATGCCCAGGACATATTGTTTGGGGTCAAGGGCAACAGGTTTTCATGTTTATTTTGTCCTTGGGACAAATAGACCCTACCCCCTGTAGCACAAACCCTTTGGCTGCCAGTTTGCAGTACTACATTATCGATCAGGGAAGGGCATTGTCTGCAGTTAAGGCAATATTTTTGTCTGTAGGTTAATGCTGTTCAAACTTGTATTTATGGTTCATTAATTAAAAGCCTTTATTATTAGGATGAACGCTCTAAGGAAATGTTGTAAGCTGACTGCACTACTGACTGGTTCCAGTATAAAAATGTGTACACACGTTTTCAACGTTCAAAAATGTGAGGCTAGGTATAATGCTCCCAGAATGCTCTCTGATTTGATGCAAATATTTGCAGAAGCTTGAAAGCAAGATTGACGATTCTTTGCTTTCAAAATAAAACGTTCATAAGAAAATGAAAGTAGGACAAAAAACATTTATCCAAATTACTGTAAATTTTCAGGTACCATTTCTTTGCAGCATTATTTAGTAACATGTGTTGATGCATGCTAGTATTTCCCAAAAATATTCATAATGGAAAATCAGTGTAACCAGTTTCAATAAGATTATGGGAAACAAAAATAAACAAGCCTTAGCAAAAGCATGAGGAATGGAATTGGTGGTCAGCTTTTTAGTTTTGTCAATGTGTGAATTGTTTTGGCATGGTTTTTGTAAAACCTTTTTGGTGTGGGTGCTGCTGGGTTCTCACCATTATAACAAACATTGGCAAAATCAAAAGTAGTTTTTGGTCTCAATAAGCACACACTGCTACAGTACTTACTGGCACTGAAAAAAACTACTTTGTGTGCAGGTATGCTCCTTGTGAAAGAGCAGAATGCTGTCACTCACAGTGAAGCCAGCCGATACAAAGAGGAAGACAGAATTTTAATAAACGCAAAAGGTCATGGTCAATGCCAGATCAAATTAGGGTTCAAAAGTGCATCCACGGTATATGTCCTTGCATTAAGTGCAGCTATACGGTTTTCGTGAATTCCCAAGAATTTACAGAAGTAGGACAAGAAATAGTACTTCTAGAAAATATTTGTGAACTGCATTTTAGCATGAGCAAATATGCATGTGTAGATTTGCTCATGCGAAAATCTGAGTGTTAGTAAGCTCACTTTCCCTCAACCACTTTTTTGTCCAACCCTGGAAGAATGTTTACGTCTGCCATTGTCAGGAGTAAATTCCCAACATTTCTCAGAATGGTAAATGATTAGAGAAGAGTTGTTGAAAACCCTTATAACATGCTAATTAGTAGGTTTGCACAGGCTCAAAAGGGAATTCTAGCCCTGGAACTATTGCTTACCACTACCATCAGCCCCAGTATGTAGATCTGCGGAAACTTGGCAAAATAAGGGGATTGCAAGTATTCAAACACTACTATGGTATGAGCCCTGGCATAATCAGAGAGGCTCTATCAGCACTCTTATATAATGAGATTGCTGCCATAATTTGTTGCTGCACTACATAGCACCAAAAGAACAAGTGGATTTTGTTACAGGACAAGTAGATTTATGAAGCAACCTGCCTCATGGACAAGTAGATATTTTATTAAATACCACACCCCTGATGTGCATTGTTTCTTGTCCCAGAGAGCAGGGGCTCTCCATCCAGAGGTCAAGAAACATGTCTGGTGGCTAGCTGCCTACAGCTGGTCAGAGACCTCAACAGGGTCGGTAGGTGTTCAGGGGGCACCTCGGACCTGCCCTCTGGTTACATGGTTTAATAAATCCCACACTAGCATCAGTGTGAGCTTATTAAAAGGAGTAGTTTGGTACCAAACACTCATGGGTTCAGAGAAGCCTTCTTGGTGCTGTGGAACTAGAGTTGTCAAGTTCCCAGCTCGTATGCTCTCTATGGCTTCCCTCACACTTACAATGTTAAAGAATAGACCTTAATACTGTAGGGGCATATCTTCTCATGCAGATATGCCCACACCTGTGATTAAGTTCACCCTGCCTTAGGTTTGGTAAGGCCTGCTAGTGGGGTGACTTACCTTTATCTTAGGCAGTGCTAGCTTGCATGGCATACAAGCAGTGGGACATGTCAACATGGTCATTTTTCTACTTCACAGAAGCATACAAACTGCACATGCAGTGGCATGGTCCTAGTAAGTGGGAATCCTCTTCAGCCTCCATGCCCTAGGTACCCTGGGTACCACTTACTAGGAACTTAAGGGGTGGGGGACAGAAGTACCAATTGTAGACAGACTTTTAGGGAAAAAATACTGGTACTGAGAACCGTAACAGTACTCTATAGTCAAAGTTGCATCAAAAGCCAGATAAAAAGTGTTTGTGGGGGAATACTGCAATAGAACCCCATTTTGTCACAGTCAGACATTGGGAAAATAGGAGTTTAAGTTGACAAGTAGCACCGCCATCTGTTTTGAGGGCGGGAGCTTTTCAATAAAACATATATATGTGTGTATATCTATATATATATCATATATATATATATATATATATATATATATATATATATATATATATATATTCACTTAAAAAAACCATAGGTTTCACACATGTTATAGTTAGCTGGGCATTTCACTCGTGAAAAACCAATGAAATTCCCCCGTTATAGTTAGTGCAGGCAACTATAACTCACGCGACCGCAATCCTCTGCTGATGACGTCAGATATTACATCACTGTATTTAGACACTTATTTACCCATGTCTTCTTCCATTAATTTTTAGCTATACATATATTACAAATATTTTTTTTTCAGAAAAACACATATGTCATCAGTGATGTAATATCTGACGTCATCAGCAGAGGATTGCGGTCGCGTGAGTTATAGTTGCCTGCACTAACTATAACGGGGGAATTTCATTGGTTTTTCACGAGTGAAATGCCCAGCTAACTATAACATGTGTGAAACCTATGGTTTTTTAAGTGAATTTGTACGGTTTTTTAAATGCTAAGTTATGTATTTATTTATTTATTTATTTTTAAGGTTTTTCACCGTGCGCGTACCGTGCGCGCACTGTGGGCGTTCGGTGCGCTTCGCGCACCGAACGCCCACGTTACGTGGTTCGCGGAATTTTTCCGTTTCTACCGTGCGCGTATGCTACGCGCACTCCGCGATTTTTCATAAAAAATTTCAAATACATTTTTGCCCTTGGGGGTCCTTCTGGGACCCCCTGACCAAGGCTAGGGGTCAGGAACTGTCCAGCCTGCCCGCTTTACAAGTTATCCACCTTTGTTTTTCACCCCCTCAGACTGCGAGAGACAAAATGGCGGCCGACACTTCCTGGTTTCGACCGATTCGAATGTTTACTAAGATCTAACAACCAATCAGAATCGGCGGCGTGCGCGTACGGTAAGCTTACGGTACGCGCTCGGAGCGCGCCTATAGATATATATAGATTTAAATGCTATTTTCTCAGGAAATACTGAACAGATTTACACGAGACCTTCAAAAGGCACATCCCTGACCTGAGGGCTACCTCTCTGCCAAATTTCAAGTAATTCTGTTCAGCCGTTCGGGCTGTAGCTCGGACTAAAGGTCCTATGGAAAAATGCATGGGGAAAACGCGTTTTGGGACCCCCCCTTTTTCTCAGCCCCCGCTTGACGAATCCCCCGAGACTTTCAGGGAAGGAGCGGAGCGGAGCGCCCCACCTATTTTGAGAATTTCGCGAGGATTCGTCAATCGACGCCAAAGTTATTCAAAATAGAATGTTGCGGATTTCCTATGGAAACACGGTCCTAACTATAACTATCTACTGGCGACCGCCAGTAGATAATAAAATTATATATATATATATATAATTTTTTTATTTTTTTTTTATTCTTTTGATGACCTAACCTCCTAAAACGCTGAGGCAAGGAGCGTCCGCACACAATGCTTCAGTTTCGAGGAGATTTATTCGGCAAAACGTTTCAACCTGGAAAGGTCTTCGTCACAGGCTTATTGGCACATAGTGCCCATTCGCCCATGAAAATAGATTTTGTGCAACATAGAAAAAATACTTTCACCGTTAGTCTTCACGAGAGGAAATACTGTTATAACACAATTTATACTAGATTAGTGTGATTTATAATTCCCAATTTATATTTATGGGAATGCTGTTCATGCCCGAATAATGTGGAAATAATTATAATTGGTCTTAAATAAATACCATAATATTTGAAAACCCAATGTGGAGAGCATGCTTATCACATCTTAAAGGGCAAATGATATTTCATAGCAGCTTAGTGACTAAATGGTCGTCAGTATCATAAAAGAGGGGAAGTGGTCATGTCATGAGTGATGTAATATGTGAGGTCATAAGCAGCGCATTGCGGGGGACAAGTTATAGTAAGCTCAGCTAACTATAACTGCTGAATTTCACTGGTTTTGTATGAGTGAAAACTGAGCCTTACTATAACGTCCCTGTAACCTTTGTTTTTTTCAGTGAATAAAAAAATCATATATGTATATTATATCCCTGTGGCGGTCGTAACTGGGTAGTTATAGTTAAGACCATGTTTCCATAGGAAATAGATTTTTTTTGTTTGCTAATAACTTTAGCACTATTTGACAAATCTTCACAAAACTTTTGAAATAAGTCTCATCCACCTCAGCTTGTTCCTCCAAAGTTTCGGGGTGATTGGTAAAGTGGGGGCTGATAAAAATGATGGGGGGGGGGGCAAAACACATATTCCCCATACAATTTTCCACAGGAGAATTGAACAGTGATATAGCAAAAATGGTCTTGATCCAGAACACGTGCTTTCTGGGACTTGATGTAAACATGTTCTATAGATTTTGAGAAATTAAGACACAAAATGTATTTTACGTCTTGGTTTCACCGTGGTGGATCTGTGAGCTCAAGCACGCATTGTGGTTTGCTGTCTGCAACCTGAAGGGAAAGTTGTGTCTGCCATCTTAGAATATGGGGATTTGGTCCGTGAGTCCTATAAAATAAGATATAAGGGGGCAGAGCGGAGGGTACCCTGACCTGCTGGGCCGTGTGGCAGGGTCCCAGAGGATCCCAAACAGCCAGATTGTTTATTTACATTGTTTGTTGTTTCTGGTTCTTTGGATCCACTGCAAGCCCCAGTGCGGCTCCCCCTAGAGAATCGCGGCAGATCCATGATGCAATGCAACAAAATATTTAAAAGGAGGTGGAAGAGTTGGTCACCCAACCCTATGTTGCGCACTGTCTTTGGCGTTACTGGGTTCAGGGGATGGAGGGGAGGGGTTGGCAGTCTGCGGGCCTCTAGCCAGGCCATGTGTTCAACCACACTCTGCTTTCAAATAAAACTGCTTTAATGCACAGCAATGTTGGGTATAGCCACTCATGCTTCAGGAATGGATGATTGATAGTGGTCTAAGTGCAGTCACATAGCATACATGCCAGCCTTCCCGATTCAGGCAGGAAACTACAGATTTCAAGGCTAGTCTCCCACCTCCTGTATTCAAAAACCCGATTCCTTGGAAGAGAAAATATGAGCCGAAGAGGCTGAAAAACTATCAGGAAAATTCAAGGGCAATTACTGACCGCTGAAGTCGCCCGTGTTACAAGAAGATATAATTCTTGCAAGGAGGTTGTACAGTACTCCTGACTATATAAAGAAAATGAAATTGTTTACTAGCAGTAGTTATCAGTTGGAAGAAGCAAATGTGTCGGTCATCTCTTGATTTCCCTCTCTTATTTGAAGTAACACTGTATCCAAACCCCATCCACTAATAGCCGCCATAATTATCCATCTCGCTGTGTTTATAAGGTTAGGAGTTGAGAAGGTTTGAGGAAGTAGTTGGATAGATTGTTGGAGTTGGATATCATTGAAGGAGTTTAAGGCTGTAAGCACTTTAACCTTATGGTCCTAGTGTGCAAGTCTAGGAAAGAGTTCAGGATGTGTATGAGCTTGCACGATCACAAGGGTGATCTGAAGGAGGCTACAGCACTTTCAACGTTAGACCTGTCATCTGTATATCACAAAGTGGAATTACATCTGGACTTGTCATCTCATGTCCTTTGTGACTCCTGAAGGTACTTCTTGTTTTCAAAAGGATGTCTTTTGGACTTGCGCCTGCTGTATTTCAAAGGCAATGCAAGTATTATTTACAAACGAAATATAGCTTGACGGATCAGCAGTATTATAAACATAGCAGCTGGATTGGTAAGAATACTACCATGTTTTAAAAGCCAGTTTGGATGAAGGAAGTCTGTTATTGTGTTGTGGTGTTTGATAAAGTCAAAGCTTAAAATAAGAGGTAGCACCTGGTGCCAGCATGAGTGAGAAGTAAAATGATTGAGTAGAGAGTAGTTCTTTGTTCAAGGTGTGAACATTGTGAAAGACGAGGAGACTGGTGAAGACACCACCATATTTGTCTGTGTCATCCGCTATTTTGGTGGTGTAAATGCCCTTCAGTAAAACTAAGTTAACATTTTTTGGGATGTCAAAGTACCTTTGCAACTATGAGGTTAGGATTAATTTCATATTCATATTACTAGTTATGCCTGTGCTCTTGTATACAGTTTATTATGTGTTTGAATGAAGAAAGGGGGAAATGTTAAGTTGTGTTTCTTTCCACTGCAAAACCTCTATGCTTTATACAAAAGTCTGGACTTAATTTTTATTTTCATATCAGGACTGTGGCAAAGAGCACATGATTTTATCTTAAATTGATTCAAAACAGAAGGCTTTTCCTTGACAAAGTTGAACTAAAATGGGCTGTCCAAACATCAAGTTTTTATATTGACTTTAGAAATGCTCTCTTCGCTTGCCATTCTGAAAAGCTGTCTTCCACTCTGCTGCTAAACTAGTCTCAAATACCAAGACATTCAACCAACTTCCCTCAGACACTTACCTCTAGACTCAAGATGTTTGTGGAAAAACGCTTGCGTTACCTTTAGAGCTCTCCATTGCTTATGGATCTCTCCTTTGCCTGTGGAGATTTCCGTTGCCTGTGGAGATTTCCATTGCCTGTGGAGATTTCCATTGCCTGTGGAGATTTCCATTGCCTCTGGAGATTTCCATTGCCTATGGAGTTCTCCATTGCCCATGAAGCTATCCACATGGACATGAACGCTTTACACAATACTCGGTAGTATTTGAGATTCAAGGGACAAATTGCTCCTGCGCATTGAAACTGCCACAAGTGTCAATGCTTACATGTGGAATCCAGGTACTCCAAAATTGTCTTTGGCTGGCAATGCCCCAAAAATGTGGAATGTCCTACCAACTCCTATCAAGTTTGCTCCTTCTCTTTCTCAATTCTGTAAGTATTTCAACACTCGGCTACTGAGAAATTTTAACAAATCATAGGTCTGTTAACCCTCTTAACATTTTCTTAACTGTATGATGCCATGTGTGAGCTAACAATTCTATTCGCAGTACTTTTAACTTACTATTTAAACCATCTGGGTTTGCAGATACTGGTTTTGTCAATGACTGCTATTCGTTGTTTTAACCTATCGTAAGTACTATGGCTGCTTTTTTTTGTTTTACCAGCCATTTGTATAAACGTTTTGCAATGTAAAGTACTTTGATGCCCTTTCTTTGGGTGTGGCTTAGCACTATACTATTAACAGAAAGATTGGGAGTGATGTTGAGGCTGCCAAATGAGAACTAGAGAATTTTGTGACTGATTCCTAAGGATTGTGGTAACTCTTTACATTTCCCAGACTGGGTGATTAGAGACCAACAATGATTGGAGCACAATGATAACTGTCATAGTTTGTTCCTGTGACTCGAAGTAATGATGTATCAACAGGCACAATATCCATAATTTAAACTGATACTGTTCGCCTGATAAAGCATTAATGCGTACCAGTTACTGTATTGCAGTTACAATCCATATTTTGGACAGTTCGACTTCTACCCTTAGAATAGATATTTACACTAAAGGGGATTATCCCTAGCTTCAAGCTTGGTAGTTGTTGGGCCTGGCATCCTTGCCGTGGGTTTCCCCTATATTTTTGCCTTTGCCTCCTGTGTTTTTGCTGTGTGTTGGACTTTGTTTTGCTGGTCTAGATGCTTTGGGCACTTTGCCACTGCTGCTCAGTGACAAAGTGTAAGTGCTCCCTTTGTAAATTATGGATTGGTGTTTCCATAATTGGCTTATTTTATTTTCTAGTCAGTCCCTACTACAGTGCACTGTGTATGCCCAGGGCCTATATATCAAATGCTGCTAGTGGGCCTGCAGCACTGGTTGTGTCACCCACATACGCAGCCTGTAAATGTAACTCAGGCACGCCATTGCAGTGCCTGTGTGCAGTCTAGTACTGCCATGTCGACTTGGCAAGTGCACCCACTTGCCAGGGTCTGACCATCCCTTTTCTTACATGTTATTCACCCCTAAGGTAGTCCCAAGGTAACTGTGTGGGCAGAGTGCAGTGTATGTGAAAGGTAGGACATGCCCTGATGTGTGCGGCAAGTCCTGATAGTGAAATACTGCTGATTTCATTTTTCACTATTACAAGGCTATTTGTTCCCATAGGATAGAATAGGGAGTTTGCTTATAACATTTTATAAACATAACTACCCCTGGGAACAAGGTAGGAGAATAAAGTTTAGTATGCCTGAATTCAGAATTTTAAAATGCATCTTTTAGTGAGGGTGATTTTTACATTCTGGTTTTGAAAATACCACTTTTAGAAAGTAGGTACTTTCTTGCTTAGCGATCCGGTGTGCCTCTGCCAGGATGTGTATTGACTGTCTGGCTTTGGAGTGACAGGAGCTGGGGATGTTCAGTGGCTCCAGAGAGTCTGGATGAGTCGGGCTGGGCTGAATAGACCTGGGCTGCATTTAGAGTAGGGGGAGGAGATTTCCTTTCACCTGAATGGGCCTGGTCTGCCTTTTACAATGCTGTCTCCACCTCCTGTCAGGAAGCTGCACCAGAGAGGACAGATCTGGTTTTGGCTGGGCAAAGAGCTTCTCTGCACTAGAGAACAAAGAGATTTACTGTATAAAAAGAGGGACCCAGACTTTTAGATCACTTTTGGGAATCAAGAGGAACCTTTGCCAAGGAGAAGAGGAGGAGGAACACTCCCCCTGTGCTGTTTGCTGTCTGGAGTTGGCCTGCAGTGGCTACTTACAGCCAAGGAAAGGAGAAGGACTTTGCTGTTTGCTGTGTCCCCTGCTTGAGGAAGATCTCCAAGGGCTTGAATTGAGCTTGCCTCCTGTTCTGAAGACTCGGGGACACAAATACTTCACCCCCCGTCCCCCCTGAACTCCTCTGCTGGGAGTTCTGACCTACTGTAGGTGCCTGCCAGTGTTCTGGACCTCTGGAGATTGTTTTGGGACTGTAAACTGCAAGAACTCTGAAAATCGACCCTGAACTCCTCTGCTGGGAGTTCTGACCTACTGTAGGTGCCTGCCAGTGTTCTGGACCTCTGGAGATTGTTTTGGGACTGTAAACTGCAAGAACTCTGAAAATCGACGCATCGCCTGTTTGCGACGCATCGTATAAGTGCGAGAGAAAACTAACGAGGCATCGCTGCCACAGAAAAATCGACGCAGCGCCCGCTCGCGGCTGATGTGTCTGCCGTGCGACGAATCCTGTGCACCGATCGCTGACGTCTGCGATCACCACACCAATTCTGACGCAGGCCTGATTGGAGAAGAACCGATGCATCGCACCGGATCATCATGCATCGGATCAAATGTCAAGTCTATCGCATCGTTGGGGGCCGCAGTAAGAAACCGACGCATCACTTCCCCACGCAGTAAGAAAACAACGCATCGCCTCCTCTCCGATAAGGAACCGGCGCATCACCTGCCCTGGAGCAAGGACCTGACGCATCACCTTCCCTGAGTGTAAGGAACCGTCGCATCACCTTCCCTGCGACCCTTTTTGCTTGCATTTTTCGACGCATTCAAGGTACTTTGTGTAAAAGTGTAGCATCTCACATTTTCTTGGAACTGAACTGTTTCTACCTTTTTAAGAATCATATTTTTAATACTGTATTGTGGATATTTGTTTTTTTGGTCTTGTTTTGGCTTAGGTAAAGATTACTTATTTTCTAAACTGGTGTGGTGTCCATTTGTAGTGTTTTCACTGTATTACTGTACGTGTTCACAAATGCTTTACACACTGCCTTTGAGATAAGCCTGTCAGCTCGTGCCAAGAAACCAAGGGGGTGTGCAGGGGTTATTTTAGAAGTGTGTCCCCCTTACCCTGACTAGAAGTAAAGGTCCCTATTTGGACAAAGGTACCTACCTCTGCCAACTAGAGACCCCCATTTCTAACACTAGTCACTGGGTACCCGCCTATTGCAAGGGTGTGCATAACTACAGATTTTCACCTAATAGCCCTACTAATCTGTGAGCACAAACTAGAAGCATTTAGATTCTTGAACATATTACTATTTAGATGGAGTAATTTCATTAGTTAATGATTGAGTTAGCTGCTTCCAGGGCTGAAATATTTGCTATTGGAAGTATAATGGTATTGTGCTGCTTAGCAGAAAAAAATCTTGCTTGGAGAAAAATTTGTAAAGTTGTATGGTGGGTTATTCAACTGTAATTGAGTATGTTCGCAGCCAATGCTAATAATCAAAATTAAGTGCCATGGGAATGGAGCCAGGCCATTTGACAATAGTTTGTTTTCTACCTACAATGAGAGCTGGGTATAAGTACTGCTATGGTAGTGATGGAATTAGTATAGATAGGATTAACACAAGAATGGCCTAAACAGGGCTGCATACGGGCGCCAAACAAATTAAATTTGCTTTTAGTAAACATTTGATAACCTTGCAGGATGTAAATTGGTATCATGCTAAATTATGTGATTATAGTCTATTGTAATGATTTAAGCAGACTGTCTGGTCCCTTATAAGTCGTAGAGCTTGAAAAATCAGCCTGCTTTTAACAATAAGACCATGTTATTAAAATTAGTTTGCCATTAAAGTGGAGACAAAAATGGAATATAACTATTCAGGAGTGATATTTACCCTAACTTGGAAATGGGGATTACATTTAGCAGATCCAGAGAGAGATACCCCCAGTTGTTTATTTTTTTTACTGACTTTTTCGTTCATTTTTTTGCAGCTATTTTGAGTTTTTCATCTTTGTGTCAGGGATTTCCCCTAAAAAGCCAACTGGCTTTAAACCATGCGGTATCTGTCAGAGGCAGATGTCTTTGACAGACCCTCATTGGTTTACCTACGGTGCTTGGAGCATGACCATGACTCCAAGACCTGTAAGGGCTGCTGTGCCATGAATCTGAAGGAGCTGAGCAGACGGTCTTTGAAGCTTCTTGCCGCTATTTGTCAGTCAACCTGTGACTCTTGATCCTGGTCGTACGAAGATCCTTGGACTGCTCGCGTAGCTGGTCCAGACAATCGTTGTCACAATGTAAGTCGTCTGGTAAATTCCCACAAGCAGAAGACGTCTAAGAGGTTGACACTGGTTTAAACTTCCTGCGCCGGTCCAAGTCATCAGACCTGGTGCAAGAGCATCAGTACTCAATCAATCAATGAATTTGTAATGCGCGCTGCTCACCCGCTAGGGTCTCAAGGCGCTGGGAGGGGGGTGCTGCTACTGATCGAAGAGCCAGGTCTTGAGTTGCTTCCTGAAGGAGAGATGGTCCTGGGTCAGCCGTAGGTGGGTGGGGAGGGAGTTCCATGTCTTGGCCGCTAGGTAGGAGAAGGATCTTCCCCCGGTGGTGGTTCTGCGAATCCGTGGGACAGTGGCGAGGGCGAGGCTGGCGGATTGGAGCTGGCGGGTGGGTGTGTAGATCGTGAGGCGGTTGTTGAGGTATTTGGGGCCCATGTCGTGGAGGGCTTTGTGTGCGTGGGTGAGGAGCCTGAACGTGATCTCTTGCTGACGGGGAGCCAGTGCAGGTCTCTTAGGTGGGTGGAGATTTGGCTGTGGCGGGGGATGTCCAGGATGAGTTGTGCAGACGCGTTCTGTATGCGCTGGAGTCTTTTCTGTAGTTTGGCTGTGGTTCCTGCGTAGAGGGCGTTCCCGTAGTCCAGCTGGCTGGTGACGAGGGCCTGGGTGACCGTTTTTCTGGTTTCAGTGGGGATCCACCGGAAGATTTTTCGGAGCATGCGCAGGGTGTTGAAGCAGGATGATGAGACGGCTTTGACTTGCTTGGTCATCGTGAGGGAGGCGTCCAGGATGAAGCCCAGGTTGCGTGCGTGGTCCGTGGGTTTGGGGGCGGTGCCCAGAGCAGGGGGCCACCAGGAGTCGTCCCAGGCGGAGGGGGATGGTCCGAAGATGAGGACTTCCGTCTTGTCCTCCTTCTGCGGTGGTGCCTGTGCCAGGGTCCGCTTAGCATTGTCGGGAGCCGCCCCAGCCCAACTCAAGGAGTTATGAGGCTATGCATCTCATATTTGGGAAGCCCTACCCCTATGGGCCCCACGTCTGTGGGAGGGTCCCCTACTGGTTCTCTGACGGTGGGTCCACCCTCTGCACCATTCAGACACCTTAGATCCAGTGCTTGATCAAAAGCAGCTCCATCCGCAAGACCGCGACCTTCCTCGGTGCCAAATGGGCGTCGTCTGGCACCGACTCTGGGGCCGACCGGTAACATGCCTTCCAAGCCAGTGCCTTTTTCCTTTGACAGGCCTGGAGAGGATGAGGATTGGGAGGGGGTCAAAGTCCCACCACCCCTTGGTGACACAGGACAACTGGTATGAGGAACTGGCAGATGCCAGTGGTTTGGACACCTCACCAGACACTATCCTGGTCTCTCCCCTACTGTGGCTACAGAGGAGGGTGCCTCATTCGCAGTAGTGGTGAGGGGGGCAGCTGAGGTCTTGGACGTTCAGTTACACAGTCTTGATGGAGGTGCCTTATCCAGGAGTCACCCCTTATGAACCTTTACTCCGATTCAATGAAGCCCTTACAGATGTCCTCCTTGGGACCTGGTCCAAACCCTGTAGAGGGGCACCTGTACGCAGGACAACTGCCCACCGCAATAGCACCGCTCCCGGGGACCCCAGTTTCTTCACCCAGCACTCAACCCCAAAGAGCTTGATGGTCTAAGCCTCCACTTCTAGGGTCAGTCCAGGGACATTCTCTACCACTCCACTGGATAGAACATTTTAAAGGATGGATACTTTCGGTAAGAGGATTTTCTCTTCCGCCAGCCTAATGCTGCGGTCGGTAAACATCGCATGATTTTTGGGCAGATACCAACACACACTGTGGGATTTGGTTGCACAAGTGCTGTCTATGGTTCTCGTAGGAGGCCTAAGCCCTACTCTACTGCTGATCGGTGAGATGCAGCAAAGTTCACCATCAGACGTGGACTTGACAGGACTGACTCACTGTCCAGAGAGATATCATTGTCAGTGGCATTGAGATGCCACGCCTGGCTGAGAACCACTGGCTTCTCTGGGGATGTCCAAACTTCGCTCGTGGACATGCCTTTGTCTTTGGTGAGAAGGCGGACTCCGTAATGAAGCTCCTTAAGAATAGTAGAGCCACAGCTGTCCATGGGTCCACTCCAACCCTAAGCTGCCTTTCACACCTTCCATTGCTATGGTAGGGTCTACCAACTGCGTCCGTTTGCGCCCAGCCGCTAAGACCAGCAGGCTTCCCAACCTTTTTGTGGTCACTTACACAGTTCCTAGAAATCATGTGAACCAACTGCCAGAGGTTGGGGGTCAGTCTACCACCCCCACCAGGAGCTGTAGCCTCCAAACCCCTTTAGTTTGCCCTTATACCAGTACAGGCAGCAAGTAGGGGGCGGGATTCACTATCACTTGACTCACTGGAAGTCTATAACATCAGACAAATTAGTTATACAAATCGTGCAGGGGGGCTACTTCATCTCCTTTCTGGAAACCCACGAAACCCACTTACAACCAGCTGACGGAGAACCAGCTCTCTTTCCTCCATCAGGGAGTGTTGGCTCTTTTGGCCTAGGTATCCATCAAGAGGGTACCAGAATCAGAAGTAGGTCATGGTTGCTATTCCTGCTACTTTCTGGTGCACAAAAAGGACTGAGGTCTTCCTCCTAGCCTAGACCTATGCCTTAGCTGCTTCTTCCTTAAAAAGGAGAAGTCCAATATGCTCACCTTAGCTCAGGTCGTGTCTGCCCTCGAGACTGGATGGTAGCGGTGGACTTGCAGGATGTGTATTTCCACATTCCTGTTCTGCCTACCCACAGACGCTACCTTGTGGTTCACAGTTGGCCAAGAGCACTGTTTGCTGTGCTCCCTTTTGGCCTCACCAGCGCTCCTCTAGTGTTCACAATCGTGATGGAGGTAGTTGCAGCACATCTGTGGAGGTGAGAGGTTCCAGTCTTCCCCTACCTCAACGATTGACTGTTGAAGGTGGGCTTGTCTCAGTCAGTTGTCTCCCATCTCCAGACTGTGGCAAACCTCCAACTTTCACTGGGGTTCACCATCCACCTGCCGAAGGCACACCTGACTCCGTCTCAGATGTTCCGTTTCAACAGGGCCATACTGGACACAGTGCAGTTTTGGGCCTATTCTCACAAATGGCGAATCCAGGATAATCTGTATATGAAACTGATGTTCTAGCCTGGATTTCGATGAGACTGACTCTGAGGCTGTAGAGCCTCATAGTCTTGTGCATCCTTCTTGTAACACATGCCCATTGGCATGTGAGGGCTCTGTAGCGGGACCTGAATTTCCAGTGGGCACAAAATCAGGAGAATCTCTCCTACCTGGCACAGATCTTGGAGGGAACTGCAAAAGACCTGCAATGGTGGCTGACAAACCGCAATTGAGTCAATGGCAGACTGCTCTCCCTTCTCCCACCAGAGCTGGCTGTAGTGACAGATTCATCACTTCTGGGCTAGGGTGACCAAACTCAAAATGGACCGCCAGGTCAACACCATCACCTCCTCATTCTACCACACCTTACGCCTTCTCCGCAAGACCTTCAAGTGGTACCCCCCTGCCCCCCAAACCCCCCCCCCCCCCCGAACACAGGAAAACACTAACGCACACCCTCATTAGTAGCTGACTTGACTACGGCAACGCACTCTATGTCGGGATCATCAAAAAACTCACCCACAACCTCCAGAATGTCCAGAATGCCGCGGCCAGACTAATCCTCAACCTACCACACCACTGCCACATGAGTCAGCACCTACGGACCCTACACTGGCTCCCCGTCGAAAAGAGAATCCCCTTCAATCTTCTCACCCACGCACACAAGCCCCTCCACAACAACGGACCCGCCAACCTGAACCACCGCCTCGTGTTCCACGCTCCCCAGCACTCTCTCCGCTCGGCCCAGCTCTCCCTCGCAGCAGTACCTTGGATCAAGAAAAGCAGAACAGGAGGGCGCTCCTTCTCCCTCCTCGCGGCCAAGGCTTGGAACTCCCTCTACCTCCGACAGACTGCACCGCTCTCCAAGGACCTCAAGACCTGGCTCTTCGATGGAACTCAGTGAACCTCCAGGAGCTGCTTTACCCCCTCCTTCCCCAGCACCTTGAGACCCGCTCTGGGTGAATAGCCAGCGCTTTACAAATCCCTGATTGATTGATTGACCATTTGGGAGAGAATTCGCTTCTCCGGCGGGCTTCACATCAACCTGCTGGAGCGCTGGGCGATCCTGTTGGCCTTGAAAACCTTTCTTCCTTCGATCAGGGGAAGTCTAGTGCAGGCGTTCACGGCCAACACCAACGCCATGTGTTACTGCAACAAACAGGGCAGGGTGGGTGGGGTTGTGGACCCTTTTTCAAGAGGCCCTGCGCCTCGGTGTATCGCTGGAATGTTGAGGCACTTCCTTGGTGGTTCAACATCTGGTGGGCTCTCTCAACACCAGGGCAGACTAACTTAGCCGTGGACGCCTAGCGTATCATGAATGGCATCTTCATCCAGAGGTGGTGTATGATGTTACAATGCAAACTTCTACAACACGGTTTTTACAATGCAAGCTCCATTACAGCACATACTATTACAACGCATGCACCATTACAATGTAATTTACTATTCTAACACCACCGGGTGCTTACCTCAGGGAAGGTGCTGGTCAGCATTGTAATGGCATTGGTTGTCATAGCATGCCTTGTAATGGAACTTGCATTGTTTTTGCTGTGTTGTAGAGGCATTGCATTGTAATGTTATCGTAAAATATTTATAAAGCGCATGGCTCCCCCAGCAATGGGACGTCCCAGCGCTGACTGTGTGATAGAGTGGGATGGGGGAGGCAGCTGAGTGATCGGAGAATAGCCAAGTCTTCACAGCCCTTCTAAAACCCCAGTGGTCAGAGATGCTACGGGTAGGAAAAGGTAGGGAGTTCCAAAGGGCAGGCGCCAATGCCAACGTAATGCCTGTGTTGTAATGGATGTTTCTCCGTGGTGCAATGTCTCTTTCAAGAGTGGGAAGAGCCATGGTTAGATCTCTTCGCCTCCGCTGAGAATGCGCAATGTCAGCAGTTTTGTGCGCTGGAGTTTCCAACGTGGTTCTCGCTCCGAGCTGCTTTTCGTCTTGAATGGAGCTCCTGTATCCTGTACGCCTTTCTGCTGATACCACTCCTGCTCAGAGTTCTCAAGAAGATGAGGAATGGCAGGGCCCATGCCATTCTTGTGACTCTAGATTTGACAGTAGAGTCTGGTATCCCAAGCTCCTGAGCATGACCTTCAGTCCTTTGCTCAGGCTGTACCTTCCGGGAGGATATTCTGTCACAGCAGGAGGGCAGTCCTGCACCCGAACCTGCACACACTTTGCCTTCATGCTTAGAGATTGGAAGAAAGGTAAAAAGCTGTCAACTGTCACTGCTCAAAGTCTCTGATATTGTTCTGGCAGCTAGACATTCCTCCACCAACACAGTATATGCCTGTCTTTGGGACAACTTTGCATGGTGTGCATCCAAAGATATTGATCCTCTTTCTGTGTCTTTATCCGAAGTTTTATTGTTCTTTCTCTGGCCCATCAGGGCTCTGCTCTGGGCACTGTCTCCAACAAGATTCCTAAATATGGATCTTAACCTGGGCATGACTATTCTTCTGTACGCGTCTTTCGAGCTGCCACACAACTGCCCACTATGCCTGCTTACCATCAAGATGACTCTTCTATTGGCCAGAACATATGACCAGTAGGGTCAGCGAACCGCAGGCACTTTCTGTGTATTCTCCATATACCATCTTTTACCCTGACAAGCTGGTTTTCTGGAACCATGCTTCCTTTCTCTCAAAGGTTGTGACACCATTTTCTGTAGACCAAAAAATCACCCTGCCTTACTTCTTTGCTTTTCCTCCCCTTTTTGAAGAAGAGGGGAGAATGCATTTTCTGATGGATACATCTGCCAGTGGATTCCTCACCTTGTGAATATCCCCTGCGCCAGCATTCCACTGAATTTTTCTTCCCCATCACTCCACGTCGACGTGGGCGACGTCATAATACATCGTCTCCGCTCGCGACTCCGTATGATGTCACCGGAGCCATAAGAGGCCCACGTCGGCGTGATGACGTCAGTTCCCTTGTTTCCGCGCCGTCGACGCGCAACGGTTTTTTCCAGTACTTCTGCTACTTTGTAGTTGTAAGGTGTTTCTGTTGCAAATTTCTGTAATGTCTTCGACGAGGAAGTCGGGCTTTAAGCCCTGTAGGGAATGTGGCGGACATATGTCCATGACGGACCCACATGAGGACTGCTTGTGGTGCCTTTCGTCGGACCACGATGTCGAAGATTGTGCATGCTGTAGGAGGATGAATCCAAAAGCATTAAAGGAAAGAAAGGCGAAGCTGTTTATGGCTAAGATCGGTAAGGAGAAGCGAGGGAGAAAGAAAGAGAAGTCGAGGCCAGAGTCGTCGACTTCGAGGTCGTCGAAGTCAAGGAGACATCATAAGAAAAGAAAACACTCTTCTCGACGCCGGTCCTCGAAGAGCAGGAAGTCGAGGTCGACTTCGCCTCGGCGTCATCGAAGTAAGGACATTTCACCTTCTCCTTCTCCCTCTAAGACTCCGGGAGGTTCCCCGTCGCCGAAGCGGGCTCCAGTGCGTTCACCGGTGCAGTCCCCGGCGCCGTCTCTGGCGTCGTCTCCGGATCGGGTGGAGTCGCCTGTTTCGGATGGAGGACAGGAATGAGAGGAAGAGCCTACTCCGGCGCTTGAAGAATCTACGGCTCCGGTGGAGGACACTACGGCGCCGCAGCCAAATACTCCTCAGAGGGATACAGGTTCAGTACCTTATCCTCAGTTTCCTGCTCCAGGTACTGATTCTACTCCATTCTTAAATGCCATGTATGGAATTTTTAATAGGGCGGCCTTCCCATCCGGAGCACCAATTGGTCCCGTGGGTCCTATGGCGTATTCGTTAGAGGTGCAGCAGCATTACGCTCAGGCCCCCTTTATGCCCTTTCTGCCGATGGCGCCTTTGTGGCAGTTTTCGGCGCCGTCTGGGGATCCGTCATGACTTCGGATGGATCGTGCTGCTTCGGAGCCTTCCTCGACGCCGTTGCCTACTCCATCGGCGCCGCGTCCGGCGCCGCCGACTCCGTCTATGGCACCGCTGACTCCAACGCCTCTGGCTCCGCCGACGCCGCGTACGACGCCGGCTCTCTGAGTTCAATCAAGACGGGAGGCCCAAAGGGTATTGGAAGAAGGAAGGTATAGAGCAGAGGTAGAGGAAAGTGAGGTGGACACATCCTCTGATGAATTTGAGGGGATACAAGAGGCTAGTGGCCTGGATACGACCACAGAGTGGGAGCACACCTCAGCAAGATCCTCTCCACCACAAGAACTGGCACCCTACCACACAGTTATCAAAAAGGCTGCAGAGCTGTTAGATTTACAGTTGCCTTCAGCAGAGTATAAGTCGAACTTGCTGACAGAGGTTCTGCACTCTCCTACTTCCACTTCAGAGCCTTTACTGCCCTTTAATGAGGCCATCTTGGAGCCTGTTTTGGAGGTATGGCGGAAACCACTTTCTTCTCCGGCGGTTTCCAGACAGGTGGCGAGAAGGTACAGGGTGGCGCCTGGGGATCCGGACTTTCTATCTACACACCCGTCTCCAGAGATCCTAGTTGTGCAGGCATCCTGCTCAAAGCATGCTTCGGGGGCTTTCCCTCAGTCTCGATAGAGGTGGTTCCGAAGCAGGAAAGGGGTCAGGGATGCTACTCCCGGTATTTCCTGATTCCCAAAAAGGACGGCAGATTGCGTCCGATACTGGACCTCAGAATATTGAACCTTTACCTGAAACAGGAGAAATTCAAGATGCTGACCCTTGCGCAGGTTCTTCAAGCGTTGCAGCAAGGAGACTGGATGGTGTCGCTCGACTTGCAGGACGCATACTTTCATGTCCCAATCCTGAAGTCGCACAGGAAGTATCTCCGTTTTACGGTTGGGTCGCAACACTACCAGTTTGCGGTCCTCCCGTTTGGTCTTACTACCGCACCTCGAGTCTTCACAAAGGTGATGGCAGTGGTGGCTGCTCATCTCAGGAGGTCGGGGATTCCGGTTTTCCCCTATCTGGACGACTGGCTTCTGAAGGCAGAGTCCCCAGAGATGGTGCAGCGTCATTTGCAGGTAACATCTCAGCTGTTATTCGACTTGGGTTTCTCGATCAATGTGCCCAAATCTCACCTGGTGCCCTCGCAACGCAACCTGTTCATAGGGGCGGTACTGGACACTACTGTGTGTCGAGCATTTCCTCCTCCACAAAGAATTCTCGACATTCATGAGATGGTCCCTTTATTCCACAATGGAGCGGTTGTTCCAGTTCTGAAGGTCCTTCGCCTGCTCGGTCTGTTCGCTTCCTGCATTCTGTTGGTCAACCATGCACGGTGGCACATGAGGGCGCTCCAGTGGTGCCTCCGCAAGCAGTGGTATCAGCACAACGGGGATCTCAGGGAGTCGATCAAGGTCTCCAGAGAAGCTGCAGCGGATCTGTCTTGGTGGAGTGTGGAGGGCAATCTGTCTCAAGGAAAGCCCTTCCATCTGACTCCGTCGGTGGCCACAGTGATAACGGATGCCTCCACTTTAGGGTGGGAGGCTCATCTGGGGGATCTGGAGATCAAGGGTCTTTGGTCTCCAGAGGAAAGGTTGCTTCACATCAACCTTCTGGAATTGCGGGCGATTCGTTTGGTGCTCAAGGCCTTCCTCCCTTCCCTTCGCGGTCAGTCGGTTCAAGTCCTGACAGACAACACTACCGCGATGTGGTATGTCAACAAGCAGGGAGGGGTGGGGTCTCTTTGTCTGTGCAGAGAGGCCCTGCGTCTATGGTCCTGGGCTCAGGACCATCAGATTTGTCTGATGGCAAATCATCTGGCCGGGGTGTTGAACGTGCGTGCGGACAGTCTCAGTCGGCAGTTCTCCGCCGACCACGAGTGGAGGCTCCATCCGGAGGTGGTTCGTCACGTCTTTCGGACGTGGGGGACACCTCGGGTGGACCTGTTTGCCACCCGCGAGAACGCGCACTGCCCGTCATTCTGCAGTCTCCAGTTTCCGATGCAGGGGGCGTTGGGGGATGCGTTTCAGTTGAATTGGGGCTCACAGCTCTTTTATGCGTTTCCTCCCATACCCTTGATTCCTCGGGTTCTGAGGAAGATTCGCCAAGACCGGGCCCAAGTCATATTGGTCGCCCCGGATTGGCCAAGAAGGGTGTGGTATACGGATCTTCTCCACCTCTCCTCGTGCCCTCCGCTCCGTCTCCCTCTGAGGGCAGACCTCCTCTCGCAGTCGGAGGGGCAGGTTCTACACCTCCACCTCCAGAGCTTACACCTTCATGCCTGGAGATTGAACGGGGCAACCTGAATTCCTTCTCTCTCCCACCCGATGTGGTGGACGTTATTTTATCGGCCAGGCGACACTCCACCAAGTCCATTTACTCTTACAGGTGGTCTAAATTTGTAGAATGGTGTGGAGAGAGGTCCATTGACCCTTTTAAAGCCCATCTTTCTAATGTGCTCCAGTTTGCTTTTTCCTTGGCTCAGCAGGGCTGTGCTGTGGCCACGGTTAAGGGCTATTTATCTGCCTTATCGGCTTTTCTATGCCTTCCAGATCAACCGTCGCTATTTAAATCTCCGGTTGTTCTGAGGTTTATCAAGGGCCTTACAAACATGTTTCCTCCCACTCCCTTTGTAATGCCGCAGTGGGACCTTAATCTTGTTTTAACCTTTCTGATGGGGTCCCCATTTGAGCCTCTACATAGCTGTCCTTTGAGTCTGTTGTCCTTTAAGGTGGTCTTTCTTGTAGCCATAACCTCGGCAAGGAGGGTGAGTGAGCTTCAAGCTCTTAGTGCTAAACACCCTTTTCTTACATTACATGCTGAAAGGATGGTTCTCAGGACCAGGGCTGGTTTCCTGCCAAAAGTTGTTACTCCGTTTCATTTGGGGCAGTCTATTACTCTCCCTGTTTTTTATCCACCTCCTCATCCCTCCAAGGAGGAGGAAAGACTCCATCGCCTGGATCCAAAGAGGGCTGTGAGTTTTTATCTGAACAGGACTAAAGACTTTCGTCTAGATGATCAACTCTTCATTGGCTATGTTGGTCATTCAAAAGGAAGAGCAGTGCACAAGCGCACTTTGTCGAGATGGATTATTCTTGCCATCAAGATCTGCTACGCCCTGGCTGGTAAGACCCCTCCTGAGGGTATTAGAGCTCATTCGACTAGAGCGAAATCATCTACATCTGCTTTGGCCCGGGGTGTTCCTGTGGCAGATATTTGTAAAGCCACGACTTGGGCCTCCCTCCATACTTTCGCAAAGCATTATTGCTTGGACTCGGAGATGAGGAGGGAGGGCCACTTCGCGCGCTCTGTGTTGCAAGACTTTCTGGTGTAGGAAGGTGGACACCCTCCTCCGGGAGTGGGGACTGCTGTGGGAATCTATTCACAAGGTGAGGAATCCACTGGCGGATGTATCCATCAGAAGAACAAGTTACTTACCTTCGGTAACGCTTTTTCTGGTGGATACAGTATCTGCCTGTGGATTCCTCACTGGCCCACCCCCCTCCCAGTTGTCCACCTTTGTATACCATGGAAAAGGTCTTGTTGATCTGTTTTTATACTTTCTTGTACATTTGTAGGAAATGCTTGTTTATTTAGCATTCCTTTCCTTTGTATACCATGCATATGTGTTGGTATATTGTATACTGTGTATACTTTGAGTCCGTCGTTTGTCCACCTGTTCGCCTCGAAGGCACAGAAAAAATGGGTGGAACTGACGTCATCACGCCGACGTGGGCCTCTTATGGCTCCGGTGACGTCATACGGAGTCGCGAGCGGAAGAGATGTATTATGACGAAGAAAAATTCTGTGGAATGCTGGCGCAGGGAATATTCACAAGGTGAGAAATCCACAGGCAGATACTGTATCCACCAGAAAAAGCGTTACCGAAGGTAAGTAACTTGTTCGTCTTGTAGGTTATGTCAGCGCTAAGAAAGGGAAGGCTGTTCAGAAAAGGACCATATCAACAAAGGATAGTTCTCTGCATAAAGAATTGCTATGCACTGGCCAAATCATAACCACGGGAGGGCTCGCGTGCTGATTCTTTCAGAGCCAAGGCTATGACCACTGCGTTAGCTTGAGGAGTCCCGCCTGGACATCTGTCAGGCAGCAACCTAGGCGTCTTTGCACATGCTCACAAAACATTACTGTTTGGCTGGTCAAGTCCATAGTGACGGGCACTTTGCCCGTTCGGTCCTGCAGGACTTTTTGGTTTAAGAGCCCCCTTCAGGGATTTATTGCTTGGGTATCTATTCTAAGGTAAGGAATTAGATGATCAAGTTACTGACTTTTGGTAACGCTTATTTGGTGGAGACTCCATCAAACTGTAAACCCCTTAATGACCCTCCCAGATCTGCTAAATGATTTCAAATGGTCACTCTTCTGAGGGTATTAGCAGTACACACTGATGTTTCAGCATTTTTCGTGGCTACGCGCTTCTGACGTAGAAAGTTGAGAAAATAAACTCATGTCAGCTCGCTAGGGTGGCGCCTATATAGGCACCGCGCACGTCACTTTCGGTGATGCTGACGCAGCGCCGAACAGTGCACCGGAGTAATCCTCGGAAATTGCTGCATCCTATTTGATACCTGGGAAATATTCTAAGGTAAGGAATCTGCAAAATGACGGTACTGAAGGTAAGTAACTTGTTCATTGATTTACGCTACTGTGGTGTATTTGGCGTCAGCTTGCAGCAAGTTGAATTAAATCAAATGTATTGCGTCTTAGTGACTTTTGCAACTTCTGCAATCATTAATCGAAGTTAGAGTGCCTGCTGGTAAGCAGGTGACTATATATGCACTATTACCTTTTCTGAGGTTAAAATAATTCATTATTAGTCATAGTGCTCTGGAAGAAAGTTTGGTTATAACAGCCATATAAGGATATCTTGTCATTGAAGCAATATAATAGAACAGTGGCAATTACTGGGGTCAGTAGACCCATGCGACTTAAAAATGTTCTGAGGATATGCAGACTCTTCAAGGCTGAAGATCTTTCAGCCTTTGATGGTCTGGTGTAAAGCATTGAGTCTGTGGTACTTAATAGTAACAAAGACCGAACAATGGCAACAGTTTTTTTTTTCTTTATAGGTTCTGTTTTTGACCTTGTACACTGCATTTGTCAAAATGTCTGCGAGTAGTTTATTTGCAACCAGAAAGGGATAATGTATCTCTTGTGTTAATGTAAAAGTTAATTACCTTTGGTAACGTGATATCTGGTAGAGACAGTCTAGCCGCAGATTCATTAACTTTTGAATTCTCCCCAGGTGCCAATTTGAACCAGGACATTTTTCGTCAGTACTTCTGCGCGCCGGGGATGGTGCCGTACGGCTCTGCAATTACGTGGACCCGGGTCATGATGTCAGATGAGCCATATAAGGCACTTCTGACGTGCGGATGTCAGTTTCTTCTGTGAAACCTTCTGCGCCAAAACATGTAGGCACCATAGAAACTGGTTGTGGAAATAGTGTGCCAAAAAAGATCAAAAATCTTTGAAACATTAATAAAGAAGAAACATCAAATGGTATGTTAATACCGGACATGGATTTTAAAGAAACCCCCAACAAAATCAACAAACCACAGGGCTACATGAAGCCCTGCGCCCTGGTGAATAACCTCTATGTAAGGGAAGAAAACAATACACTACACTCTATAGACCATTCATCAATAGTAATGAATGGCATAGCAATAGCAAAATAAAACCTACAAAAATAATACCAAACTGTTTGTTCAATCACACCACTACGTAACATAATTTATGGTGCCAATTTAAGATATAATGATACCGAACAAAGACTTTCAAAGAAAAGAACAAATAAATCAATACTGCCCACTGTTGTCAAATCCAGTGTGAAAGAGAAAACACGCACCCACCCTACTGACCACACACATTTGGAAATGGTTGATATGGTAACATCCAAATAAAAGCTATGTGGACAGACCAACATAAGTTGAGACAGTGATACTGGTACATAAAACCAGAACTGAAAAAAGGGTATAATCCTTACCTCATAGGTCATTCGCAGAGTGGGGAGGATGGGCAGGGAGTTATTGAATCTGCGGCTACACTGTGTCTCTACCAGATATCACAATACCGCAGGTAAGTTACTTTTACATCTGATAGAGACCTCTAGCCTCAGATTCCTTAACTTTTGGATTAAATCCCATAGCTATACTCCACTGGAGGAGGGTCTGTAAACTAATCCTACAAAAATTCTCAAAGATAACCAGCCCGTCAAAACTAACAACCGACCAAATGTACGTAGGAATGGCAGAACAAGAGCGTGGCCATTATAGCATCCAGGATGACTGTTACAGAACATATAGATGAAAAACAACCTTACAGGTCAGAGAATTTGCCCTAGAGGGAAAAGGGGAAAACCTCTAAATTCCCATCTGTCAGATAACAGAAATTATCCCCTATCCCCCAAAGGGAAAAGAAAACTTGATGACCAAAAAGGGCCAAAAGCATGACATTGTTTATGACAATAAAGAACTTCAGAGAAGAACTGTCCTGATAAAATCCCAAAGAAGAACTTTCAGAACCCATTTCCCCAAATGAAAGATGAACAACAACACCTCCTTAGTATAAATAATTTAGTTTGGACAAAATGAGCATTCATATTCCTCAAATGTGCCAAATGTATAACATCTTGCCACAAGGATGTATATATGGACATAAATATATATACAAACATAAATGTGTCACCAGATACTCTGATTGGCCTGGCAAATCACAGAATGTCACTGGCCAATAACTACTGCCAGACCGTAGGACGTATAAAACGTGCCCTCGTACGGCCTTCAGTGCAATAGTCTCAAAGACTGAACACAAGTTCAAGCCGTAGATAAGCTTAAAATACCAAGGCAAGCGAGAAAAAGTGAATCAACCGCATCTTTGAATGAAACCTCTTTCCCCTCTCTCTCTCTCTCTTTTTTTTTTTTTTGAAGAACAAATATGTTTAACACATATGACCCAGCCATGTATACTCTGTATACCTAAAAACTAACTGAAAATGAGAAACCAGTTCAAAAAGAACAAGTTACTTGCCTTTGGTAATACATTATCTGGTAGAGACTCTGACTAGCTGCAGATACATTATCTGGTAGAGACTCTATCTAGCTGCAGATTCCTTACTGGATCCAGCCTGACGCCTTGGAAAATTAAAGCTAAGGAATCTGATGTTAGAAGTCTCCACCAGATCGCGCTCTACAATTATATTGAAACTGGTAACGCACCTATTAGTGCGGTACCAAAATATCTCAAAATAAATCCTAGTCAACAACAAGAACATTCGACACCTGTGATACAAGACAAATATTAAGTCCAACAACTATGTGAAACACAGCAGCACATTTTATCATGTATAGACACCGTATACCAAAAAGCCACTCTGAAATGAGATGTTCGGCAAAAATACACAATATAGTGAAAAAAGGGTACTACGCCACCAACACAACACTGTAGGTGACTTGTCGTAAGAAAATGCTGTATGTCAAATGGTATCATAAAAAACTGACACCACATGAAACAAGAGTCATGATTCCTCACGAATTGAGAATGCTGAAAATAATAAGAACATCCTCTCCAGAAGACAGGTAATGTTGATCATATAGAACCACGTATATCAAGAACATCATAGGAAGAAGAAAACGTTTACTATAAAGTAAAAAAAATCCTCTTAATATCAAAGTGTCTCCAATACTTTTATGGATGATTGGCATCCTTGCCTGTACCAAAACGGTCCGACACCTAGGACATATTGTCTTGAGGTCAAGGACAACAAGTCATCAAATTTACATTGGTCTTGGGTCAAGTTGGCCCAACCTATGCATCACAAACCTTTGGCTGCCAATTTACTGCACCATAATATGGAGGAGGGATAGGAATTGCCTGCAGTTGAGGTAATATTTATGCCTTCAGTAGACACTGTTCCTTTACCATAAAGGAAGACCTCACAAGCAAATAGCATTCAAAAGAATGCAAAGCATATACTCAGAGCCAGATTAACACGTTAACTGCTGAAGCAGCTGCTTACTCCAAGATTAGAACCCAAAGTTCCTATACACTAGCCTACAACTGGCATAACAATATGTCTCTGAAAGAAACACTGAAGAAGAAAGCCATGCAACTTGCATACTTAACTGCTTTAAAGAAGCATGCAACAGATCCGCTTTCATACAGGAAGTCACCTCTCTTAATGATAGCCTCATGAGCAGAAAGCTTATCCTCAAAGGCCAGGGAACAAAGGGAACCTCCATTAGTCAGTTAAACCAGCACACAAATGAAAAAGAAAAGGTACTGAGGTTATAACCACCGGTCATACCGGAGTAAACGTGGTAGAACTAAAACCGAAAATGGACATATACAATGTCTTAGCATGGCTTCTCTTTGACCCACAAAAACATATATCCCAAGCCTAGGGACAAACAAAGCAACATAGTGACAGAAAATGTAGGACTAAGACTCTGTAGTTCTCCGCCTTCCATGAAAGCGTCTTATAGCCGCTTCTGCCTGATCCCCAAAAAGACAGGCACCATCAAATGGTATGTCGACCAAAGCCGACTGGACAGCTTCTGAAAAGTCCGAATCCGTTGTGTCCATGCCACACCTTATAGTAAGCTGACCACCATTTCTAATCAAGTTGCCTACCTCAACACGGAGGTCATCCAGAAGAGATGGGAGCATGTTCTGTAAAGAATCCCATAAAGCATGGTAAAAACGCCCCAGCACACAAGACTTATTGGTGGCTCTCAATGCTGAGCTGGCTGAAGCATATATATGCTTACCACAAGCATCAGGACCCCTGTAATCTTTACCCACTGGAGTCTTAGGAGTAGAATCGCCATCCTGTGAAGACGTTGCAGCCTGAATCACTAGGCAACGAGTGGAAGGATGTCTGTGTAGACAAAGTAGGTCCCCAGGTGCAGGCGGATGCCTATGTGCAACATCATGGTCCACTGAGACCCCAGACTCAGGCTTCGCTCAAGCACCAAACAAAATGTCAAAAAAGGCTCTCACTATATGGAAGAACAGGCTCGTCTCCCATCTGTTCCTGGAGAAGGATTTCGAACAAAGGGTCTGTAGACCTCTGCACCATGGTCAGTGAAAATTCTAAAACTGCAGCCACTTTCCTCTGCATGTCCGCGAAGGATGAACTTGCCTATGTGGCAAGACTTAGGGGAGAAAGCAACCCTGAGGCTGGAGAAGAATCCAACACACTAGCCTCACCAAGACCTGTAAACCAGCTGCCCTCCATCTGAAACACATTGGTGTTGGAAATGGGCTGAAGGAGTTCTGCCCCAGTCAACACAGATTGACCTCTCAACGCCTTTTACTGAAAAGGGGCCACACACAGTACAATCCCCTCAGGTTGTATAGCCGACTCTGCATCCAACTCTGAAGCGGTGCCATCACAACGTCGACTGGAGGAGGAGAGGTGCCTTCGACCGGCACCGCCGACGTCAATGTCTGAGTCGGTTGGTCAAAGACCGTCGTTGTAGGCAAAGATCCCGAAGGACTGAGCCTGCACCAAAGCGACACCAGCCGACGTCGATTGCAACCGATGCATCGACTCCGATGATCCAACTGCCACTGAGGACAAATCCTCCGCCGCCCCACTCACCTCCTTGGGGCCTAGAAGCACTGCAGAGGAAGTCCCAAAGATGAGGTGGAAGGAATCCTAATATTCCTTTATCTAGCTTATCGACGCCCTGGCTCCCAGAAACACGGGGAGACGTGGAGCGGAGTAGTGTTTGGCCTCCTCAACCGTCGTGCAAGAGGAGTCATGGGACACGCAGTAAAGCCCGAGAATGCTTTGACTTCTACTGCCCCTTACCTTTTGACTTCCCTGGAAAACGACGTCCTCCAGACTGGCTTCGGCTCCTAGATCGACCCCGCAAAGGCTGTTCCCGGGACAATGAAGACGAGGCTGAGAAGACTCCGAGGACCGTTACACACGCGCCGCCATCAACTTCAAATGCCATTCCTTCAACGACTTTGGTTTAAGATTCTGGCAGGAGCCACAATCCTTGGCGTCCGGGTGCTAGCCTAAACACCACAAACAAATTGTATGCGGTTCAGTCACTGACCTATGTCGGCTAGAAGACCCACAAGGTTTGAAACCTGTAGATATTAAGCACACTGTTCTCTGACACAAAGTGTCGAAGCAGGTCAAAAAATCGACCCGAGCAACCGCTTCTCCAGATCAACGTTACAGCGCCAAAAAGAAGAAACTGAGGTCCGCGTGACAGACTTGTATGTCTCCACTGATGACCTGACTGGAGTTGACGTCATCGCGGAGCCGTACAACGCCATCCCCCGGCACGCAGAGGTACTGCTGAAAAATGTCTTGGTCCAGACTGGCGCCTGGGGAGAATTCAAAAGTTAAGGAATCTGCAGCTTGATGTCTCTATCAGGTTGTGTATGTTGCACAACAGAACCTTTGACTATTTGTGAATGAGGATTTGAATGACTTCAGAATGCATACCATAAGTGGCATGTTAACATTAGACAGCACTAGTATAACTAATTGTGTGCCTCTTTGGTTTGTTCTAGATCTCACTCCAAATATCTTACAGATATAAATGTGGTGTTTTATATAGCTTTTTGTAGCCTCTGTTTTAAGGGACCGTAAGTGACAGTGGAAATAGTACGCACATTGACTGCTCAATTGAACTGGAATTTGGAGACCACCAATGTCACAACTTTTTAAAATTCCTTTCTTTATTGTTTAACTGTGATTACTGGTGAGATTTCTAGGTTGTCGGTGATGGTAATATTGGGCAAAGTGTTTGATACAGACTTAGAAGTTCTCAGAATAAATGTATTCGTGTGGGTGATGGAGCTGTCTTAGGATATGTACAAGATCTGGACAGTGCAACATTGTTAACAGATGTCAGAGTGGCAGTGATTGGAATGATGGATGAGATGTCAAAAGTGTTGACAAAAGAGGAGATCTGGAGAAATTTGACAAATGTCCTTTATTGGAAGATGTGTGGTGATGGAAAACATATATTTGGAGGTGTAAATAGTGTGGCTGTCAGATGAAATGTATGTAAATATGTTCAGAGTTGAGGGGAATATAAGGTGCGGTGAGGCAAAAGGTCTTTGAGTTAAACAGGCTTTACATGAAAGAGGTCTTAAGAGATATGCAGGGTGCAGTTGGTTTGTGATCTCTGAGGAAGTGCAACAGTGTTCTTTCAGTAGAAATACAGTGTATGTGCAATGGTGTTACAAGAAAATGGATGTTGTGGTTGAAGTAGGACTTCAAAGCCGATATGTTATTGCTGATAGAGTTTAGAAGTGTATGGTACCTCTATAGGGGTGATGCACATATCTAAATATATCTAAAGATAAATGGAGAATATGGGTAAGGTATACCTATGGGATAGGAGTGTTGAAGGTGGCTTCCGGAGATCACGGTTTAATGGAAGGAAGATGTTTGTGTGTAGCTATACAGGTTGTGGCTGAAAGAGAGCAGAGGAGTTGTTTTGGAGGAATCTGGACAGTGGAGGAGGAGATTGTACAGTATTTAAATGATGGAAATCTAAGGTAACTTACAGGGTGTGGGTGATGTGACCATATGCAGAAATGTACAGGGTTTAATTGATTGAGATAGGATGGGTGGAAGCTATGGGGATCTGTGAGGAGATCTCTTTGAAAGTATATAGAGTAAATAACCATTTATAAACATATTTTGTGGACGATGGAGGTCTCTGAAAAGATGAACAGGCTATGCGTAATAGAGAACTCTGATAATGTGCAACATGTTTGGATGCTGGAGATGTGGGTATGGGAGAAGGATATCTGAGTTGATGTAGAGGGGGTGAGTGACCAAAAAGAATGCTTGAGGAGGTCTCAGAGCAAATTAAAAGGGTGCGGGTAATAGAGAGAAATGTGTAGAGATGTACAGGTGGGCATGGGTGATAAATTTCTACGGATGTGTGCAGTGTATTTGAAAGCAACTTGGTTATTGCAAAGGATGTGAGTCCTCCACATGTAATAAGTCTTTAATTGTCTTTTTATTGGGAACTAGGTATCCTATTGTGGCACTGGACTCCCTCAGGGTCGCAAAGCAGAGCGGTCCAAGTCCTACACAGGGGAAGTGGTGTGGGCTAGTAACACCAGCTTGCTGGCACGCAACCACACTCAATAAATCATTGTCCAGTCAGTGCATTTTCTATTCAGAAGGAAATGTACTGTTGTTTCACACCGATTACTAACTACTACGCATTACATTTCAAACATATTTGGTCAGGTGATGGAAATAACATTGGTGACCCCATCTTATCATGTTACACCTCCTAGTGAGCCCTGGATCCTATAACCACAATACCCCACACCGATATTAGATGCAATATCATAATGTAAGAAATGTCATTATCAAGTAAGACAGGCCTGCTGGCTTTGTCAGGGTGTCGCTACATCAGTAAAAGCTGACAACATGTTATGTTTCACAACTGAAATTAATGGGGATAGTACCAATATGCAATACATGTTATAACCCACCATTGAAGTCAATGGGGATACTGCCAACAGTAAGTAGCATTCATTATACTGTGAAACCTTGCAATATCAACCATCAGTAGAACAATGCATTTGATAACATGTGCCCCAGAGCCTTTCTTTTACTTTTCTCAAGCTGCTACAGCAGTCTTAGGACCCACCACTATGGGTCCTGGCCCTCTAGAGCCCCTCTGCATAAGCACAGGGTACAGAGGGCTTTGAAGATTGCACCGAATTCTGACAGGGACATTTTTACCACCTCCTCAGAGACTTAGGGCAACTTATGCGGGGGGTTCTTCTATGGAGCTGCCACAATTTCCTCCCCGCAACACTCTTGGAAAACGTGCGTGGCTAAGTAAAGCGAAACACTACTTTTGTGTAGATTTTACCTATAATGTGTAATACAGTATATGTGTAGTACAGATTAAGAACCACAGACCTTCACTAAGCTCAGCAGACCCACACAATGAGTGCCCACACACATAAGGCCTTCCCTGGGTCAGTGCTGATCCCGGAAGAGTCCTTCCTGTAACAGGTTGCCTGTGCGCATATACTGGGCTGCACAATACGGCAGTCTAACACATAGTCAGCACAAATAGTCAGCATTTACGTGTGCACCTGTGTGCTTACTTGTAACCAGCTCAGAGCCTTTAACCCTAGCTGCCAAGTAGTGACGTTATCATTCGAAGTGGTTTGCACTCTCAGTGAATTTACCATGAGTGTGACTCGGGTAAGATGCTCACTCACAGTAAAAAGTCCGAAAACCGGGTAACAAAAACAAAATAAATTCAAGGTGATTAAATGGGTGGAACCCACTGTTCGAGGCATATGAGCTGCAGATTACACACTTGTGCATAGATCGCCATCTGGTGTTGGTCCCGGATGTTTGCAGTTGTTTTTCCTCTTGGAAAGTCTTTGGAAGTCACAAGGTCGGTGACTCCTCCTTTGGATCGTATTGCGCATGGGCTTCGGCTCCATCCTCAGATTGTTGTTTTCCGCCATCAGGCTCGGATGTGATCTTCGTGCTCCGGTTCCGAACAGCTTTCAGTTCGATGATCGACACGCAATCCTCACCCCAACTCGCTGTATTGTTTTCGATCACGATCTCCCCACTCGACGCGCCTCTCATCGGCAAAAACCTTCGATTCTGGTCGTCGACGACGGCCTTCGGGCCTACCCAAGCTCCGGTCCTGGCTAATGGAAAGGACTCCCTTCAAGAAGTGCCCTCGATGTGGGTCCAAGTTCCCCCACAGCGATCTCCACGAAGTATGCAATCTCTGCCTCTTCCCTGAACACGAGGCTCGAGATTGTCCGGCGTGTAAGTCCTTCCGGTCCAAGAAAACCATTCGAGACCGAAGGGCCAGAAGAACCATGGCACACTCGTCTATGTCGATTCCGGACGACCTCTTCGGGAAAGGCGTCGACGCTCCAGAAGAACACCACACCGACGAGGGACTCGTCCGCGCCTCCGAAGCCGACGATTCAGATGTGGAGGTCATCACTCCGGCACAGAGGGTCGTGAGTACTAATCTACCCCCCACCCCCCCACCCCTCCCCCCCCCCCCCACCCTCGCAGGCACCGAAAAAGGTTTTGGTCACGCCTTCGCCTCCGGGCCTAAGCAAGGCCAAAGACACTTCTTCCCACACCGCACCTTCGGGCCCGGTAAAGAAGCCGATTAAGCCTTCCGACGGCTCGGGCTCGAGCCAGCCAACCGTCGGTGCCGATAAACACTCTTCGACACCGAAAAAGAAAATGGCCTCCGCTTCGACACCGAGCCCCGCACGAAAAACTCGTTGTCGAGAACCAGCTCCAGCTCCTCGGTGCCGACACCATCTTCGGCACCGACAAAAGCACACAAGGCCACTGGCACCGACACTTCGAAGCCGAAATCCATCTCGGCGCCGACCAAACAAGCAGACTTTTCCAAGCATAGTTCCAAACAATGAACCAGCGCGGATAAAGCCAAAAAACAACGGCTCGGCGCTGACGGACCAACCAACATCACCAGAACTCTTTACACCGGATCCATTACAAAAAACACTAACCAAGGATTCTAAAATCGGACATTTGATGCTCTCCATCAAAAAGAGACAGCTGGAAAAACCTGCTCCGCCTCCACCTCCAAAGAGGAAGGACTCTGCTACCTCTCCTTTCAGAATACCTTCCCCACCTCCACCGCCCCCTCCACCTTCCCCGTCTCCGCCCCCACCTCATCATTCCCCAACACCCTCTCCGGATGATGATGATCAGGGGACCCATATGATGACATAGGAGACGTTCCCCAAGATTTACCTACAGGGGACCCCACTCCCACAGGCTCCCCAGACCCATGGGACGATTATAATATCCCTGACATCCCTAAAGTCCCAAAGGATGATCTCTACCCTTCCAGACCTTCCCCACCAGAAGACTCACTGGGGTTCAACCATCTATTGCAAAGGGCAGCACACTATCACGGGGTAGATCTCCATACCGACCCCGTGGAGGAGGATTTCCTCCTCGATACGTTTGACACCACACATAGGACTACCTCCATATTGCCTATGCTCAAGGGAGTTATAAAACATGCGCCAGAGGTCTTTAAAGATCCAGTCAGAGCCAGGGTCATTAACCAGCGCATTGAAAAGAAATATAAATCCGCCCCTACAGATCCCTCCTACATCAGAGGGCCAGCACCACTAGATTCTCTGGTAGTGTCCGCAGCACGTAAAAGGGCCAACTCCCAAGCGTCAGGCGAAGCACCACCACCTGACAAAGAGTCTAAACTCTTGGACGCATCAGGCAAGCGTTCTGCATCCCAAGATGCCACCATATGGTGTATCGCTAATACACAAGCGCTACTAGCCAGGTATGACGGGCCCATTATAACGAATTAGAAGCCATAATGCAACATCTCCCTGATAAATACAAACCTAGGGCCAACGAGCTAATTCAGGAGGGCAAAACCATTACTAATACCTCCATACGTTGTGCCCTAGATGCAGCAGACACAGCCTCCAGGGCCATCAATACTAGTGTCCTCCTCCGTCGCCATGCCTGGCTAAGGATCTCAGGTTTTAAAACCGGAGGTACAGGCCTCCATCCTCAGCCATCCCTTTGACCAGGAACATCTGTTTGGCCCAAAAGTGGATGAGGCCCTAGAAAAGATGAAAAAGGACACAGACACTGCAAAATCCATGGGAGCTTTACAATCGCACCCTCCCGGGCGCTCCTTTCGCCGCTCTTCCTTTCGGAGCACATCCAGAGGCTACTCCTCCGACACCGCTTCCACTTCATATAAGGCTCCTACCCAGTCCACCTTTACAAGGGGCTACCAAAGAGGCGGCTACAGGGGCAACAATAACAAAGGCAGAGGTAAAACAAACACCGCCCGCTCTGCCACCGCACCTACCCAATGACTTCCCTCCACTCCCCCCAGACCATCCCACTCCGGTCGGGGGCAGACTCCAAAATTTCCTCCCTGTCCGGGCCACCATCACCTCGGCCAAATGGGTAACACAAATAATTCGGTCAGGCTACTGCCTAGAACTAATATCTACCCCCCAAACATTCCACCCAGACAACGCCCAATGTCACAAGAACATCTAACACTACTAAAGCAGGAGGTAATCTCCCTCCTACAGAAAAGGGCGATAGAACACGTTCCTACCAACCAACGAAATATGGGGGGTCTACTCCCTATATTTTCTCATACCAAAAAGGGACAAGACTCTGCGGCCCATCCTAGACCTCAGGCCCCTAAACAAATACATACACTCAGACCATTTTCACATGGTAACGCTTCAGCAGGTACTTCCACTGCTTTCCCAAAACGACTTCCTGACCACTTTAGACCTAAAAGACGCTTATTTCCACATTCCAGTGCACAACGCTCACAGGAAGTTCCTCAGATTTGTAGTGGTCGGCCAACACTACCAATTCAAAGTACTCCCGTTCGGAGTTACAACAGCACCACGAGTATTCACCAAGTGCCTAGCAGTAGTGGCAGCACACCTAAGGAGACAACACATCCATGTCTTCCCATACCTAGACGACTGGCTAATAAAAGCCAGTTCATACAGCCAGTGTGTACAACACACACATGCCACTATCCAGCTACTTCACCAACTGGGCTTCACAGTAAACCACGCAAAGTCCAATCTACAACCATCCCACATAAAACAATACCTCGGTGCCACCATAGACACCTCAAAAGCGCTAGCCTACCCCAATCCTGCCAGGATTACAAGCATTCAGGCTCTACGCGCAAAATTCATGGCACAACACTCCCTTCCAGCTCGAGTGTTTATGCAACTAATAGGGATGATGGCCTCTTGCATCTTCATAGTACCTCACGCAAGACTCCAGATGTGTCCTCTCCAAGAGTGCTTAGCGCGCCAATGGAACCAGGCCCAAGGTCAATTAACAGATCTGGTGTTGGTAGACGGTCGCACCCATCGCTCTCTGCAGTGGTGGACCACCACAAACCTTTCCAAAGGTCGACCGTTCCTGGACCCGGTTCCCCAGATAGTACTAACAACAGACGCATCGCTCTCCGGCTGGGGAGCTCATCTATTACATCTCACCGTGCAGGGCACATTGACACCTCAACAAGTTACTCCATATCAACCATCTGGAGTTACTAGCGATCTTCTTAGCCCTAAAATCTTTTCAAACACAGATTTCAGGCAAGGCAGTCCTAATCCGCACAGACAACATGACAGCCATGTACTACATTCAAAAACAAGGCGGCACACACTCTCCACAGCTCACTCAGCTAGCACAGAGCATATGGAGATGGGCCATACCCCAGAAAATGTTTCTTCTAGCGCAGCATGTACCAGGAGTTCAAAACACTATGGCAGATCTGCTCAGCAGACAAACACAACAAATCCAATAGTGTGAACTCCACCCACAAGTTCTACACCCATACTTTCAGATGTGGGGGCATCCACAGATAGACCTCTTCGCCACCCACGAAAACACCAAATGCCCAAGCTTCGCCGCCAGATATCCACACCCATTTTCCAAAGGAAATGCGATATGGATGAACTGGTCAGGCAGATTTGTGTACGCTTTTCCACCTCTCCCACTCATTCCACTAGTGGTGCGCAAACTACAGCAACACTCCCTCACCCTAATCCTAGTAGCTCCAACTTGGGCCAGACAACCGTGGTACGACACACTGCTGGAACTATCTGTAGTACCGCACCAAAAATTACGCCTCTCTCCACACCTCTTAACCCAGAACCATGGAGAGATCAGACACCCGGACCCAGCTCAGCTCAACCTTGCAATCTGGCTCCTGAAATCCTAGAATTCGGTTATCTAAATCTTTCTCCTGACTGTATGAACGTCATCAAGGAAGCTAGGCGACCCACCACTAGAGCGTGCTACGCCGCCAAATGGAAACGTTTTGTTGTCTATTGTCACAACAACACCATCAATCCCCTAGACGTCCCCATTCAACACATCATAGGCTACTTACTCCACCAACAAAGGTGTAATCTAGCCTATACGTCCATTCGCCTGCACCTCGCAGCCATAGCAGCTTACCTACAAAACAGGCAACGTCTATCACTCTTTAGAGTACCTGCCATTAAAGCCTTCATGGAAGGCCTTAAAAGAATAATTTCCCCCAGAGTGCCACCCTCACCTGTGTGGAACCTAAATATCGTTCTCACCAGACTAATGGGGCCTCCCTTCGAACCACTGCACAAATGTGAACTCCAATTTTTAACGTGGAAAACCGCTTTTCTCGTAGCCATCACTTCCCTCAGAAGGGTCAGTGAGATACATGCATTTACCATTCAAGAACCTTTTCTACAAATGCACCATAACAAAGTTGTTCTCCGTACCAACCCAAAATTCCTCCCTAAAGTCATTTCTCCCTTTCACCTAAACCAATCTATAGAACTACCAGTATTCTTCTCGCAACCACAGACCGTTGCAGAAAGAGCTCTCCACACACTAGATGTCAAACGAGCCTTACTCTACTACATCGAGAGAACACAACCTTTCCGTAAGACCAAACAACTGTTAGTCTCTTTCTCTCCACCACACAAGGGCAACCCCATCTCCAAGTCGGGGATAGCTAGGTGGATTGTCAAATGCATTCAGATTTGCTACCACAAAGCAAAACGAACGCTATCCGTTCTCCCTAAAGCCCATTCTACACGTAAAATAGGGGCTTCAATGGCTTTTCTAGGAAACATCCCATTAGATGATATCTGCAAAGCAGCTACATGGTCAACACCGCACACTTTCACTAAACACTATTGTGTAGATGTGCAAACTAAGCAACAGGCTAGAGTGGGCCAGACTGTACTCAAAACATTATTTCAAACCACTGCAACAGATACGGGTGGTTGCCGCTAAGGGTGGGTACTGCTATATAATCTATGCACAAGTTTGTAATCTGCAGCTCATATGCCTCGAACGGAATATGCTATTTACCAGTATGCATCTGTTCTTGGCATGTAGAGCTGCCGATGTACACACGCCCACCCGCCTCCCCGGCTACCTTTATCTGTTCCAGTTTATCTTCTTTAGATACAACACACATGGGCATCTTCACTGTTTATTACTACGCTCCATCATTTCCCTGCTGAGGAAAAACAATCTGAGGATGGAGCCGAAGCCCATGCGCAATACGTTCCAAAGGAGGAGTCACCGACCTCGTGACTTTCAAAGACTTTCCAAGAGGAAAAACAACTGCAAACAACCGGGCCCAACACCAGATGGCGATCTATGCACAAGTGTGTAGATCTGCAGCTCTACATGCCAAGAACAAATGCATACTGGTAAGTAGCATATTCGTTACAACGTATGAGATGAAACTCTGAAGTAATGTGCAGGATGGAGGAGAAGAAAACCTTGGAGGAGTTGTGCTGGGTGCAGTAAAAAGAGATTAAAGGAAACCAGCAGGGTGTGGCTGATAGTTGGGATCTTGGTGGAGATGTATAGGCTCGGGTGATAGAGATGAACTGAACTTTGAGGATATGTGATGGGACTGTCTGAGGATATCTACTGTTTGAGTGTTGGATTCTGAGAAGACGGAGAGCGTGTGCATGAAGGGGATACAATTAGATGTAAAGTGTGTGAGGGATGACGAAGATATCATTTAACTCACAATGCGGGCCGTCTTGGTCTATATGTACATGCCATGAGTGATTGAGGTCTCTGAGGACATGGGTAAGCTGTTGCCTGTAGAGTTCTGAGGCAACTTGCAGACGTGGGTGATGTATATTTGAGGAGATGTTCAGGGTTTGATGCTAAAGAGGAGGATATGATCACATGCACTCTTTGGTCCAGTCACACTTCCTGCAGAGTATTGAGAAGGAGAGGACAAAAGCACCTTTGAACAGTAAGAAAACTATTATGATGAACTGATCTGTTTACAATGATAAAACAGACTGAATGGAACCCGTGCTGACCACCTGTTGTACATTGCGGTGTTTAGATACACATTGATATGATCTACAAGCACAGTTTTGGTGAAATATTGACCAAGATTGGGGGTCAAGATCGAGAGCTTCGCCCTTCCCTAAACTCCATTTGCAGCACCTGAATACCAGTCTATGACCCTCACCTTTTCGCCACAGGTTGATGATGATTGTATGAGCAGGGAAGGCAGAGTAACAGGGAGGGCAGGTTTACTTTCCGGACAGTTGAGCACTAGCTTGCCCATCAGAATTTCAGCCTTATTGACTTTGATTGGGTATGTTTGGTTGCTGTGACTTTTTACTTTTAATAACTTTATTGGCATTTCAATAGTACATACAGAATCATTGTCTGATATAAACCATACAGTATCACACCCTGCGGATTTGTTGTCCAGCCTTATGCATCATTTAAGTTGTATTATGATTCACTTATGTGTCGGACTTTAGACAATGTCTTGAACTCCCTCCCTGATGTACAACGTTTATACATTTGCTTCCAGCCTGATTACTATATTTCAGCAAATCCCTCAACTCCCCCCACCGTCGTCTGTTTTCCTTTTGCTGTCTATGTGATGTACCGTCTGCTTGTCTGTCCCAGGTGTATTTGTCTTAAGTGTTCTAGGGGTGTATTCTCCATGTCTGTAACTACTCCTCTGTTGGGGGCCGCAGGTCAGCTATCAATACTGTCCATGCTTGGAGGTCATCTTCTGGTTTGTCTTTTTTGGTTGCTGTTACTTATGACATTATTATGGCAAAATGTTGTTGGGCTGGTGGAAGCAGCTATCGAAATACTAAGTGGCTGATTGGCAGACTTTGTTCACTGGTCCAGGTGGTTTAGCATCTGCCAGGGGTTTTGGATTCCTGTGCAGAGATTCCTAGGGTTGCCTAAAGTGGGGTGATATGGTGAAAGATGAGCAAGAGCTGTAGCATTGCAGATAGTGGAGTGCTAGGTGGAACTCTTGGTCCCAGATTTGGGAGTGAGAATGACTCTTCAGTTTGCATAGTGCAGGTGGAAGTGCCTGACTTAATCCTATCTCCAGGGCTCCAAAGTAATTCCTGGCTGGTAGCAGCCATGAAACAGGCGGGAAGTCGGATCATAGCAGCAAAATGTTTGAATGGCGTAGAAGTGAGCAGGTTTTGAGGCTGAGGGAGGGATGCGTTTGTGGGTGTATGAGATAAGGGAGTGTGTGAGATGCTGTGGCATGACGATTAACTTTACTGGGATGAAAGTGGCAGGTGGTCTTGTCCTGGTGTCGATCTGCGAATAGTGGGACCCAACTGTGGTTGAACATGTTTTCTTCTATTGCTGGCCTGACCCATTGCTTCAAAGCCCAAGCTGAACAACCGAGGAGCGGCCTAGACTATCGGTAATGGGGATGAGCTATGTCTGAAGGGTTTTTAGTGACTCAGGAAAAAAGGCGCACTGCTACATAAGCGGTTAAGTGTAAACTGAATCTGAGTGTACGGTGCTACCAGGTAAGGGGATAATTCCCTAAAACCCCTTAATGTATGTAAGGTCAAGCCCTACACAATGTCAATGCAATGTAAGTCCTGGGCACACGTCAACAAGGTGTCAAACAAATTATAGTTTTAAAAGTTTCAAAAAGTCTCAATGTTCAATCTCCAGTGTATTCATTCTTGTTTTAATATTCAATGGAACACACGAAAACCAGCCGAAACGTGTTTCATCGCCAATGGGAGTTATCCCGCGACTTCCTCAGGGCTGGGAAAGATACAAATAATACTATCAGTGTATGAAGACAGTAACAACGTGTGGTTTCATGATTAAGTGTCTCAAAATTAGTGACTTTTACCTTAGAGTGGAAACCCTAATAAAATATTAAGCATAAAGCAACCTCATGACGTCAATGGTGACTTGTATTAAAGGAAAGAAAACATATTTAATAAAAGACACAAACAAAATCGCGACAATCTGGTGAAAAAATGTGACCATTTGAACTAAGTCCGGAGAGACAATCTATGATTGTCACACAGAAAAAATACAACAGGAATACGTAAGCGGGAATCTATGCAATGGATTTATCGTGGAAAAAATTACCATGTGGGCAAGACAGGAAGAACACTGAAATATAAAGGAAATTGAAAAATCATGTGAGTGACAGAAAGAATTACCAAATCTATTAAAGCGCAAAATACTTTAAGACAAGTAGTGATAGTCTTGGTACGAACTGCGAGGGTGAAAAATAAAAAATATATATATAAGTAACTATTAAATGAGACACAGAGAAAAGGACTCTAAAAGAATCTTTTAAAACTATCACGTGTGCCCGGGACTTACATTGTATTGGTGCTGGGGATCACAAAATTTTTCACAAAGAAATCAAGAACACATTCTCATTTGAGGCGGAGTTGGTGGCTAACCTTGTTACTCATTTAGGTGCACAATTACGGACCCTGCTGTTAGTTTACATTCACCAATATCCTGCATGGGTTTTGACTTCATTTCATAAATCCTCTCTATAGGCATCCGCTAATTCCATGAAGTTACTTGTATCTGAATCTGTCAAGATTGAATAAGTCCATATCCACTTCCAAAGCTGTAGGAATAAATATAGATTGGGAAGCATTAGCTACAAGTTAAGTAAATACAACTGTCTTGTTTGGTGTGTGTTCTTTTGGGCTGTGTCTGGCTATTTATCAGTGTTTTCATAGGTTTTAGCACTCCATATTTCACGAGGTTTCATGCTTTCCCACACTAGAAACATAAATCATTTTTTCATCTGTGCTTTTTTTTGGTCCGTGGTGGTCTTAGTAGACTCCAATATGCATGTGCATGGTAGGTAGTTTTTTTTTGTTTAGAGAGCATAACAAAGAAGCATTGGCATAGCCAATAGGTCTCGCCTTTGGGACCTTATAAGTGTTTAGCCATGCAACAGTTGCATAACTAAATACTTATAAGGTCCCAAAAGCGAGACCTATTGGCTATGCCAAGCAGCCTTGCGGCCGGGAAAGTGAAAGTGATCGCGATTGCGATCAAACATCAAAGCGGCCGTGCGGCCGAAAGTGAAAGTAATCGCGGTAAAACGCGGCGCCCGCGCACATGCACTGTGGCTCTAGGCTAGCCTGGTAGCACTTTTTGGAGCCCTCTCAATAAGTCTCGCCAGACCAGCGCATGCGCTGGGTCAGGCGAGACCTAAAAACAAGGATTTAGGAAAAGCGATAGCATTGTACAGTGGTCTCACGGTCGTGCTCTTTACATCTTTGAACTAAAACGTATCCATGCTACCTAGTGTTGAGACCGGAAGCTGCTTCTATAGCTGTTTTAATATGGAGCTTTGTGCATGGTACTTCATTTGCTTGCCACATTTCCATATTCTGCATTTATGTAAGCACTCACTAGTTTTCTTTTTCAGCCGAACAGTATGTATACACCATGCCTCTCAGACACGCAGATTTTCATCTGGATAGTTTGTTTTGCTGTTCTTTCCTTCTACAATCTCTTGGAAACTGGGTGTGGTACCAAGTACCCTTGCTGACAGGGAGGCATTCATCATCGTTCAGTGGTCCAACCTAAGTCTAATGAGTAATGATCAATCCCAAGGAAGGGGAGAGTCCCAGGTTGACTGTGTTTTCCTGGTATTTAATGGCTTGTCCTGTCAGACCCTCCTGTCACAGTTCCTTGAAAGGGCATGTACTACTACCGAGGAGAAGACAATCAATAACATAATTCTATAACATTCTCTCTTTAGGGAAATGCCTTTGCTCCCAGTTGATTAGAGTCACAGTTAAAATTGTAATCTTTATACATAAATCATTATATAGTAAGGCCCTTGAATTTGTCAAGAGAAGACTTTAGATATACCAACCAGTCTTTCTTTCGATCAAGTTCTGAAAACCTGATCCTGATTGATATCCTGCCTGCAAATTCCTCACCTGTTGACTATCCCAAAGTATCAGACTATGTCTGGAAACTTTTCGTAACTCTCAATGTGATGCATAAAGTTCACTGACAAAAAAATCTGGTTTAATCCCTGTCACTTCTGCAAGGAACAGATGGCCTACCTTAGACCCTTCTGAGGTCTGACTGTGGTACTTGGGTTTTCAGCAGAATCCAAAGTTGTGCGACAAATGCGGCCTCATGCACCTTAAAACAATCAGCTATAATGTTTTATGGCCCTTGCCTGTGCCCTTGCCTGTGACAAACGTTGGATTCAAAGCCGTCGGGTTTGAAGTCGAGGTCTCTCTGTAAATTGTGTTCCTCTCCTTTGTCAAAGTAGGCGAGAGTGAAGATGATAAAGCATAGGAAAAGAGGAGACAAGACAACCACGCCGCCCAAAGTAAAGAGGTAGGTCCCTTTAATGCACCCTCTGAGTCCTCCTCTGAGATTGTGGACATCATTTTGCATGACAAGGCTCCTCCCCGAATGTCTTCGAAGATTGCAGGCTACCTGGCTCCCAAGAATGCTAGTGGCTAGATATTCTTTGTTGTTTGAGAAGGAGAGTACTATAAGCCCTGTTCCTCCGAAAGTGACATCCTTAATACAACAAAGACCTTAAACCTGCCTTTAATTGTACCCTGCTGGAACCACTTCTGCCCTGGCTGTTAACTGCCTTATTATGAGGAGGAACAGACCTGCAACAGGGACCCAGCTTTCCTTTAAATCCACCTAGCAAGCCTAGTAGTGCAGGCTACATCCTGTAACAAATCCTGGTGCATTTCAATCAGCCCCTCCGCACAGAGAATCCAGAATTGGTAAAAAGATTTTTCAGCTGACAGCACGTCCTGAGCTCAATGAACAGAGCCTCCCTACTCATATGATACACCCATGCCTTGTGGAAGATGGCTAACACAACAGTTGTGATGTGAAGGCAAGGCTCATTAAAAAGCCATTTGACAGGACTCTTCCCCTGGGGACCAAGCTGACGTGGTACTTGAGAGATTTAAGGTGGGTAGAGCTGCTCCCCAGTCTCTCGGTCTCCAAGCCCCTGCCTGGAACTACAGACATTTCTGGAAGTTTCAGGGCTTTATCAGAGGTTTCGCTCTTCGGCTGCGCCAACCCATCCGGCTGCTGCACCAATACAGGTAGGGGTTTTCTGACACAGTTACCCTCCTCCCCGTCTTTCCCTGCGCCGCCAGGAAAGCCACTTTATCTTCCCTTTGGTTCTACTCCTACTCCAGCTTCTGCAGGTAAACTCCATATGCCCCTCTCATATGAAGGACCGTCTGTCCGTAAGGCAGAGCAATCGCTGCACCGTTTCCCACCATTGTTCAGCTTGAGAGAATGGTTCCTGAAGAGTGAACCTGTTCAACCGTAGAACTACCCATGGGAAAGGAGGTCCTGGCGACTGACAGAAAATCCTGTACTAGAAAGTGGTAAAAGAGCAAATGGATGAGGTTCTGGCACCTGGCTTTATTTTAGAACATCATCCCTTTCTGTTTCTTGTTGAGTAGCTAATATGATGTATTTTTTCACACTAGTCCATGCAAGATACCTGCAAGCCATACTGTAACAGATTTCGAAAATCAATTTCCAAGGCTAACGAGGCTTGCAGAAACCTAATGCCTTGTGTTTTTTATAAGGTGTCTCGCTGTCCATTGAGTCCTGAATTTGTTTGTATCCGGAATCATGCATACGACTTTAAGACCAAATGTCTTGCGAAATAAAACTCCTGTTTTCTAAGGCGGGTTTCTATGCTAACCATAACATGGGCGTGGCATAAGTAAACTGTAATCCTTTAGTACCTCAGAGCCTTCACAGTGTTCGACAGTCAGTCATTCTATGAACGATGCCTTCCATCATTCCGAATGTGTTGGTGTAGTATCATTTGATTAAGGAAATAGTTGATCAAATATCTTTTCCCATGACCACAATCCTTCTCATCCGAAGAGATACTGCATAATTTAGATGTGTGCCTTGTGCCTATATCCAACTCTAGTTTCAAACTACGTTAAACAAGTAAATTATTAAACATTATGTATTGTTTAATACTGTCCAAACCAGTTTAAAACGACAACTGCATACTTATGCATAAATTTACAACTACATGCCTCTGAAGGTGCATAAATGATGTGCTTGGAAAATTAAATTTGTGCATGTTTTTTAATGCTTTAAAATGCCTTCATGTGCGACTTACATAGTGGACTTTGCCAAAGTAATTTGTATCAGCAGTTGTTTGTTTGCTTTGTGGTCATTTGGTGAGCGTAACTACGATTATTTGTTCTTATGTGACAGATATGTGAAGGAAACTGTTTATTGTCACTGGCATTATTATGACAACTGTGTGAGTGTAATTGAACTTTTGAGGAAAATTGTTCATTAGAAGGAATTGCCAGAGTTATAAACTTTTTAGGCTCGTATTCAACTATTTAAATTGCTCCTATTGCGTTTATTGAGTGAGTGTTTCTTTTACCAGGTGCACGCCTTGGTGTCTTCCTTTATGAAATGTGAACCAAACATGTCTCCCAACGTGAGTCATGAAAGAATTTGGGCACCGCCCTAGATATAGCTGGAATTGTGTTCACAACCTGAGCCCATACCATTTTACTTCATCTTCCAAGTGAATCATGCTTTGGTTTCTTTCAAGTGTCTGCCAGCTGGTGTTCTCTGTTGTTTACTCGCCGCACAGTTTGTAATTTTCTTATGCTCTCATTAAATTCTGATGTTTGGCTCCTGTCTTATTTTTGCCTTTTGGTCCTCATCACCTGCTGCATCAAGTAATTATTCTTCACATTTCATCTATTCACGTGTTAATAGCAGTGGCGGCTGGTGGTTTTTGAAAGTGGTGGGCGAAAATTTTTCTACCCTAATGTAATAAGCGAGCGAGGCCGAACTGCAAAAGGAGAATGCCCAATCCTCAAACTGGTATGCTTGCAAAATGACCACCAAGCCAAGCACATACAACCAACGGAAAGAGGCCCTCTAAGTGTTTCCCACCTGTAACACATCTCTGAACCACCTATGTTTTCTTTGTTTATAATAATGAAAATGCTGCAGTTTGTTCTTATTTATCTTATGCAACTTACAACCATTGACAAAGCCTATAGTCCTGGCTCGTTATAGGTTTAATGTCACTCATATTATATATCTGGAGGCAATGACAGAAGAAGCAAAATCACAAGGTGGCAATAGGAGTGAAACTTAGACAAAATACCTGTTTCTAGGGAAATTTTCAGAAAACTATATGCAACACAACTGCTTTAAGAAATCCTTAATATTAGAATTATGCCTAAAAATGCTTTAGTTGAAAAAATTCGGTTTACCCCATCAAGTTTTGACATTCTTGTGTGTTTAAGGCGTTATTGTGATAGCAAAGTAAAACAAATCAATGAGCCCAGGAGATAAATGAGAACCAGGACTAGGTTGTCCCCACATCACTCAAACCCCATGGAAACATAAGTAGGTCATTGTCACCATCTTTAAAGTGCCATAGCCTTTAGAGACAGTCCATCCAAACAATGGCAAAGTATAAAAAAAAAACGCAGGCAAGGCTGTGGCCGACTTGGGCTGACCAAGATAAATACATTAATCAATCAATCCATAAATCCATCTATCGGGTTAAAACAAAAATAGACAAAAAGGAAGTCACAACCATATAGACGTTCCATAAACAGATAAGGCCTCAGCCATTTCTTCTGCCGGATTTTCTCCATGCAATAAACTGCTGAATGCCTTGAGGAGCCAGTGTTTTTAACTGAATCATTTCCAGGCCCTGGGGCTACCATTGTAATCATTGTGGGGAAACGTTTTAAAGCAATGTTAAATGCATACCACAATGGCATTGCAAATTAAAGCAGTTTAATATGCAATTTTTCCCCAGAGGGGTTCCAAGAGCCAGAGAAAGTAAATTGTGAGCTGTCCATAATGTCACATCTTCAAACAATTTATTTGTATTTCTAATTTCTGGTGCTTTTGTTTGCTTTGCAATGCGAACATCTATCTCATGTAGCCAAAGTCGGCCACTCGGCCTACATACATTAATTATCTAAGATATTTTAATTTACTCGTTTTTTTGACACTGTCATTTGTTTTATGTAGTACAGACTACGCACTTAAAGTCATGCAGACGGCTATGTTCTAACCCCACTCTGGTGCCCCTGTGATTATTGAATATAGCGCCATGTGCGCCCAAAATGCCTCTTGATGCTTCTGCCAGACAAATCTAGTATGCGAAGGAGTAACAGATGTTTATTGTCACTCAACAGTACCAGTCACGGCTGGAATTACGGGCGGGGGGGGGGGGGGGGGGGGGTGGAAATGGGGTTGTCGCCGGGGAATGGTGGGAAGCGGGAGGGGCTTAATTAAATACAATTTATTATCAAATAAAAAAGTACTTACTCAGCTTATGGATGGGTCCGGGTCCGACTCCCGCCGTCCTACGCCAATTTCTGCAGCTCTCCTGAGTCTCCTTGTGACCTCATCACCAGGAAAGAAAGCCTCCCTCCCTCTGCCTTCGCCAATCACGACGCTGCTGAGGCGCTGGGGAGAGCGCCCCAGCCGCGCCATTTTCTCCTGCATAGAGAACAAGGGAGAGTGGGCGGTCGTGCTCGAGGGCAGGGGGGGAGTGGCTTACCCAGTGTTGTGGGTACTGGCTGTTTTGTCGGCTCCAGGGGCCGACCAAACAGTCAGTACCCACAACAGTGGGTAAGCCACTCCTCCTCTGCCCTCGAGCACGACCGCCCACCCTTCTGTCCCCAACCAGGCACTTCTGCTTTCTCGCAGTGCGAGAAGCAGAAACCTAAAATGGTAGTGTTTACCATTTTATGTTTCTGCCTTCTCGCACTGCGAGAAAGCAGGGGGGCGACGCCCAAACGCCCCTATGAAGGAGCCGCCACTGGTTAATAGTGCTGTTGTCCGAAGATGTACTGCAGATCAGGGGCGGCTGGTGACATTTGAAAATGGCGGGGCGTAAAAGTGATGGAGGAAACATGCAAAACTCACGTTTAACATGGGCTCCTATGGCAGCTCTTTCCCTTCGTCGACTTTGCCAAAAAACACCCTTCCCATCGATCGATTCCTCCCAAACTTCCTGCACACCCATCAATTCCACCTCCCTGCCACTCACAGCAGCCCCGTTCCTGTCGATCCACTGGAACCCCCTAGGGCACAGCTTACGCTACGCCCGCCGCCTGCCCATTAGGAGACCGAGGGGCTCCTAATGGGCATGCGCAAGGCAGTAAAAACACAAGTACGCATGACTGGGCACGGGCTAAAAATTACTCTCCATGCCCACTCATGCGCACATGTGCTGCCTTTCCCTGGCTTGTCTGACAATGCATGTCAGTCAACATGACGCTGGACCGCCCACGGTCCGACGTCATGCTGACTGACATGCATTGTCAGTTCTCCCCACCCTCGGCGTCTCTGAACTTAAGTAAACAAAGTTCAGAGACACCGAGGAGGGAGCTGCGGGCGCGGGCGGGGGCGGGGGGGCAACGCCCCAACGCCCCAATGGACGCACCGCGCCTGCTGCAGATTAGTCCATTAACTTCCATTGAGCTCTGTTCTGGGTCTTAGTCGCTTACGCTGTTTCATTGCTTGGATGCTTGATAAGAAATGTTATATCAGAACATCAAAGTTGTTATTGGAGACCTTTTCAGCTCAACCGCTGTTGCAGATTCTGACATTCTGAATATTACTGGTGCTGTCCTAATACATTTTGCAGCTTGAGCTCTGGCTGATGTATGCCTCGCATAGACCAAGAAATGACAGTAACTGGCCCTTGTTCTTAAGTGCTGGAACGAAGAACAGGTTGTTCGCAACGCTCTGCCAAATACCGGCATTCATCCTTCACCACATGTGCATGCAAGTCATACATAAATATATATTTATTTTTGGGGAGTTTTCTATAGAGCGAACTCGATCCGATGGCATCAGAGTGCTTTACATGAGCACCAGTTGCGTTACAGATGGACATATAGATTATGTTAGGCATGCGGAGATTAAGTGACTTGCCCACAATCACAGGATGTTGAGCATCCTTACGGAGACTCGAACCCGGTTCCCCAGCTTCGAGATCGACTACTCTGGCCGTTAGGCCACATCCTCTCCCATTTCATGAAACTTTCAAGGTTAGCTAGCTTAAATCTCGTACCTCTCACACTCACAACATTGGATCTTGGCTATATATCTGCTTAGTGATATCTGTCACGAAAACAATCTGCACAGGTCCGGGCAGCAGACCGCTAATTGCTGACCTTAACTGAAAACAGCAAATTTGTTCAGGGCACCCATTCGTACACATGATATATCACACTACTCAGATGTTTAGCTGCATCAAAGTCAAACCATTAGTGTACTAAGTTTTAAAAGCATCTCTACTTCTCACATACAACCACTTATACACATACGATTGGTGACAGTCCCTTAACTGTATACGAGAACGCAGCTAAAGCACCACTGTGCTGTACTAATTAATGGTTTAATGCACCAGACAAATACAATAATATAACAGAAGTGAATCTACTGAGGTGCTGGCACATATGAGGAATCCACGTTAAGCACTACTCTTGTAAAACGAGTGCTTACCATCAAGTGACCTTTGGCACGTGAAATAATGTCATTAAACTTGTATGTCTATGAAACTGTAGCAAATACTCTACATGCTATATAACTAGAGGCAACAGAACTCATGCTGCGTGTCATCTAACTCATAGTAGCGACCAAACAAAATCATTTGTATTGATATTTAATGAGTTTTGAGAAGATAGACCGGATTGGTAATAGGAGCTACAATTTTGATGCTTCCAACTTAATAAGGTGTAAGAATATAAAATACATTGATCTGGAAAGGTCTAATGACAGCTGGTGCCTGCGTCTACAAATTTTGTGCCTGATTTACAAAGGCAAACTTACACTTTTGTGTATGTTTACGATTGTTTGCTACTCCCAGAGGGATTTACTACAAGTATCTTTAGGAGTGCGGAGTCTCTACACATAAAAAGATGTGTTGTACCTGCTCAATTCCTCCATCAAGTGAGTGGTTACCACATGTTTAGTGATCCCTCAGACCAGGGACTATTTGATTGGTAATAATTATTTGGTCTGCAATATATTTGTGTATTTGTATACTGTAAACGTACCTGTATAAGAAAAAGTGTATTGTATAGCGTTAGGGAGGATATGATCAGATTGCCTTAGTGCAGCCTTCTTATGGATAGATGTTTTTGTTTACGTAACATCTCGGGTCAGGTGTAGTAGTCTCTGTACTTACAAATGAGATGTTCTGTGGGGCGGCCTTCCTCCGCTCAAACGGAGGGGCCGCCCCTGAAACAAATGTAATATTGGATATTTAATGAAAGTATACATTTTGAAAAAAAAGCAAGAGGAAATGAAGGAAATACATGCACATAAATTCTGATTGATAGATGCCCTCATCCCGCTAAAAACATCCAACTGCATGATTGCATAGTTTGGACTTCTAGTCCCGGCAATTGGGTTTAATTTCCTTTGCTTTTTTGTTTGTACAAACCCCCAATCGTTATCTAGGAATCTGGCAGCTTTCCAGATCTGAGCTTCTTATTGAGACTCTAGGAGGAGGAATTTCATTACTGGTACGCACCGTCTGATGCCGGGTTCCTTGATGATTGACTAAATTGTTCTGCTTCAGATCTATTTGTAAAAATTGCACAACAGCAAAAAATATATAATTAATTTCTTAAATACCGACAGGTCAATTCGTGGATTAAAGTCTTGAGTGATTGACCAAGATTATGTTTCAGTAGGTTGTTTGGTCTAACCAACTGCATTAGTCTTTTTGGTTTGTTCGTTTTTGGGGAAGAAATGTATCAGGCAGGATCTCTGGGTTTTAAAAGTATATCTGGCTGGTAATACGGATTTTAGAGTTTGTTCCATATGAAAGGCGTGTGCCTCTCTCACCAGGAAATGTTGTTTCAGTAGGGCTTTATATAGATAGGACTTCTCTCATGTCATTTGTATGATGGCATTTTAACATATCTGCTAAGCTTGGATAAAGGAGCGCTTATATCTTATTTAAATAAGGTGATTGGCTGGTTTGTGCCATCTCTCCCTCCATGCTCTATCAGTCAGCTGATTGATAGAGCTATAGTCCTTTTTTTGCCTCATAGAGTAGAGAGATGTGTTTCTTGTTCTGTCTTTACTCATGTCCTCAGTCAGCTTCCTGGGAGCACCAGTTTTGTTTCTAGAATCTGCGTTCTAGGCCTCCAGTTATATCTGTATCCACTTGGAGTTTTGTTGTTAAGAAGCGATTCCTAAAATTCCTTTGTCAAATCCCTCTCTACTTTGTAGTGGTTTTCACCATAGGCTTTTTTTCTGGAAAGTGTATCTGACAGGGTAACTCCCATGACTTTCCAATGTTGGGGTTACATAGGGTAGGAGGGTTTCTTAGTAAGCATGTTGGCTTGGGTCCCCCAAATCATCCCCTTTGGTTTAGTATGGTTTATTTTGAGTCGGTTTGACAGTTCCTTCAAAAAATGGAGACCAGAATGTATTGGTGGGAAATTGCTTTTTGAATCTACTTTGTGATTGAACGCCAGCTTTTGTTTGCATAGCAGGGGAAGACTTGTTGTCTGGTCTTCTCCTTCTCGCACTTGTTCTGCTGCTACTTTTGTTAAATAGGCCATTGGAGATCTTGATATTACTCGCCAGTTGTGGTTGTGTGAAGGACTTTGAAGCTTAGAAATAAAACAGTTACAACAGACCTGGAAGATAATTTGAGGTGGCAGAGTTAGCCAGAGAAGGTTCCTGGGATTTGGGGTGATTCTTTTGCATTTTGTTTGCTTCTTGGTTACTTAAGCCTCTACCTGAATGCCAAGCTTCACTCTGGTCACAGTCTGGGTTGCAGGAGACCAGGGATGCTGCCTCTGCCAAGGCATGAAAGGACTAGTGCTTGGACAGTTTACCTGAAGTCTGCCTTGATTCTCCAAAGCATGGCTTTTTTATATATATGTACTCTAATGAGCTGCTAATATGTAATTTCCTAAACGTTTGCGGACCCTCTGAGTAGAAATCGTGGAACTCAGGTTAAGAACCGCTGGTATGCTTCATAACACTTAAGACATCCCTGTTGAGTTCCGGTTTTGTTACTGATGATCTAAACATCCCTGTTTATTGACTGGCTGCAAGTGCTCAGCAATTTGCGACCTCCTGTCAAATTCATTTTGATGATGTATTGTTATTGATTAGCTATATCTTTGAGTATTGTTGTATGAATGGTACATTGGGGGTTCTTAAATGTGAATTTGCCAACTGCTGCAAGTCACAACTTGTGTGTCCTTAGGTGAAAATCCAATTTGCCTCTTTCGGACAATTCAGGGTGGGGGCCAACAAATTACATAAAGAAAAAAATCCCCAATCGATCATGAACTCATAAATCACATACAGGCTTTTTTGTAGGCCGAACGCAACAGTTAAGTTGCGAAAGACATGTTGTGGGCTTACCGAGAACTTTCAGTGGGTTTAAAGCCACCCATTGTTTACTGTTGGTTGGCTTCTTTTAGTAGACTACTTTTCTTTTTTTGATGAAGCAATGCATGTGTGCATGTATTTTCAGCTCTCTCCCTCTCACTCGCGTGCTCACCCGCGGAGGCCCTCCCTGTGCTACATGTTTCTTTCTTGTGTAATTCTTCCTGATGACTCCCTATTGTAACCCTTATGTACTTCTCCCCCTTTCCCTGTATTGCTCTTACCCTTGTGTGCTGCTCGCCAGAGTGCTTCTCCCTGACGACCTACTTCCCCCCCCTCCTCCCCCCCCCAACCCGCTGCTCCTTTCGTTTTTTTCCATTTTCTTTTTTTCATGTTTTTATTTACCGAGCCCATTAGTGTCTGCCAGCTTGGATCGGTAAATGAAAAACAAAGAAGATGGCTCCTATATCAATCCGCTCCCGATGCGTGTGTTGTGATGCAGCATAATGACTTTATGCGGATGCTGTACAGTATTGCAAAAAATCCATTGGCAAAGCCGGTAGGTCGCAGAGGAGAGATATATTGGTTTTGCCAAAGCTTGCTTCTAATGCCCATAATACTTAATTTTCCAGCAATTATAAACCTTTTCTCAGAATAAACGTAACCCGTATGTCTTCATATTATACTTAAAATATATCATTGCTAAAGTGCCAAAGAATGTAACCAAAATCACATGACAACTTAGTGTCATGCATTGAATATTGTTACAATTTTTTTTACTTTTGTTATAAGACTATATATAATCAGAGAATCGTAAAAAGTACAAATAGACAAATGGGGAGCATGACGCCCCTTTGTAAGATTTGTGAATCACCCTAAAAAGAAGATAATGTATTAATCACTCCAACTGAAGAGGAGTGCGAAAACAAAGTCAATTGTTGTTAAAGTCATTTTAAGTTAGGTTAGTATTGTTAATATCAAATACATGACAATAAGGCCCACTTTACCATGTCAGACGGAATCACTTCCACCCGACACCGCATCATGGGACCAACCGCCACCCAGTCGGCAGTCCCAACCGCCTAATTAGGATGCGACCGAACACTGCTCGGTCACATTCCTACATTTTACTATGGGAGCATGCATTGCAGCCGTAATGCATGCTCCCATAATAAAATGGGAGGTGCGGTTCATCTCTGCACCCCGTGGCAGGCACCACAAGGTGCAGGAATCAACAGGGGGACACCATAGGTGCCCCCTGGGCCTCCAACCGAAGGCCGTGCACCCAAGGGGGCCATGCTGGGAGCCCGAAGACTCTTTTCAGTCATGGTTCCATATCAGACAGACCGGCATGGAAAGTAATCCGACCGCCCCATTATGAAGCAGCTCGGAAGGCTCTGACCAAACAAACCACATCGTAATCGGCCCCTAAGTTGCAGTGTGCTTTGGCCACACTCCTTGGCACTTGAGAGAGAGAGAGAGAGAGAGAGGGTAAGGTATGACGGCATATACAGTTAGTTATGTTTGTTGTCCAAAAAAGTTGAAAATAAAGTACTATTGCCGTTCGAACACGGTCAATGTATTAGAAGTTAAATTCATGGTCGATAGGGAAACGTTTTCTTTATGTATTTAGATTTAATCAAGTTCTACGAGAGTCAAAGTTCCTGTAAGAGAGACTTAGTGTGGAAAGAAAGATTGTAGTCGTTCTCAAATTATAGTGCCTGGGGACAGTGTGTCCTGGTCTTGGTGCCCTCGCACACCCCGAGGGATGTCATGCTTCATCATTAATATAGAGAACAATGGTCCTAGACCTATTTTAAGCTACAGTTTAGTTGTGAGAACATTCATTTTGCAAAAAACACATCAGATACGTATATGTTCAGCATATGGTCATTAATGCACAATAATTTATCAAATATGCAAGTCTGTACATCTTCAAATGACACAATGGCACCTAATATATCTCCAATGGTGACTGTTTATCATATCTCAATTACGTTTATAACAGATCACCATATTAAATGCTTCAAAAGAAAGGTTGCTCCAAAAGGAGTGTGAAAGGGAGAACGTTCTCGTGAATAGAACAGATATGGAAGAGGGGAATCAAGTCAGAATAAAGTTCACCAAACAGTCAAATTACACTTTGATATCCTAAGCAAACCGACTCTGGTTTATAATGGCATCAGTTCACAACTAGGCCTGTCCCTCCTAGATTGTTCCAAAATGTCGTTTTCCGATTTTCTGGAGGTGCGCAGAGTTTATCTTCTGTAGAATGGGCAGGGCTGGGGTGATGTAATGTACAGGCCCACTGGGGGAGTGTCGACGTTTCGACCCTGGCGCATAGAGGGTCATTTATATCCTCAGCGGACGGGTCGTCCTAAGGACAGGGGGGGGTGGGCAACCTATGGTTAGGTAAAGTCAGGATACAGCCCCTCGTGTGATGGTCCGCACTGTGTTTGCGGCGTAACTATGGCTGGGTCGGCGTAACTATGGCTGGGTCAGGGTAGTTGTGGCTGCAGTGTTAAAAATAATCAAACATGCGTGAATCTATCCATGCTGTACTCCTCGAGTCCTGGGGTTAGTTACTATTAAATTCTCCGGTTACCCCTCCAGCCATCTTTTAACTTCACACTAGGACACCACTGCCAACCAGACCCGCACGTACCCATATGGCATTATCGCTTAGAAGATCTCAAGTATCCCCTTGCAGCAACGCGCATGCTTTTATTAACCCCTTCAGTGCCCATGACGAGCTGGACTCGTCATGGGCTGCGGTGGCGCTGTGCCCATGACGAGTCCAGCTCGTCATGAACTCCGCCCGCTAATACAAAGCGCGGCACTGGGCGGGGAAAGGGGCGGGCATGCAAGGGGTTAATAATTCCTTCCGTGTAACAGTCACACTCTACACCGCTATGAATTAAGGTTATTTTCACTTCTTTGTACAATCTTGCTCTGACTTTGATCGCTAGCATTTCTTTCCTTCTTCTGTCTCATACCTTTTAGTATATTAACACCGCGCGGTTACTCGTCACGTACCTGTTTTTAAATAGAGGGAACCTCACCTCACGAGCACCCTGACATACATTGAATCTCTTGTCCGATTTTAATCCTGAATCCTTTTTTCTTTTTCCCCCCTTCATTTTTCCTATGGTTCTAGCACTTCAGACATATGTATAACAGGCTTGCTTATCAAATGTCCTGAAGATGATCCCGGCATCTATAAAAGGGATTGAAATGCCGTTGACACCCTGTACACCATATACACCTGCTTAAAATGCCCTAATGTCTGTGTAATGGTGTTTAATGTATATTATGTTTGTTCTATGAGATTTATCCAAAACAAACATCTTTCTTGCCTGAACCTTTTTGACTTTGTTGTACTGCTTGTTTTGCTTGAGTTGGATGCAGGCTTGTGTCCCACTTAATATTGTTCTTTGTTTATTAAAATATCTGCCCGGCTGGACAGATGTCTACTACAATATAGTGCTGATTGGGTCTATACTAATTGCTCCTTGCCTACTGTTTGTCTGGCAATAATGAAGCATGACATCTTTCGGGTGCGTGAGGGCACCAAGACCAGGACACACTGTCCCCAGACACTTTAATTTGAGAACGACTACAATCTTTCTTTCCACACTCTGTCTCTCTTACAGGAACTTTGACTTTTGTAGCACTCGATTAGAATTTTCAGGAGCACAAGTCACTGGACCTACATTTAGCTCCTTGAACCTCCCTCCCCCTTATTGTAGTGATTTTAGATTTAAACAGTCAATTTTAATATGTGCGTGCTGTAACTGTCATGCCGTTTCTTGGTCTCTTTCTGTCCTCTTTTCTTTCCTCCTGTCTCTTTTTGACTTCATTTCGATTTTTGTCTCTTTTGTTCTCCTTACTCTTTCTCACTCCTCCTTTGACTTTCAGATTTTAAACCCCTTAATTTGTGGGACAGATTATATTAGTGTTCCTACAGGCATGTCATGTAACCAGAAGACAAACTCTTCAGAATGGTAGATTGTTATTTTTTAACTCTGGCACATCATTGTTTTTTTGTTGTTTTTCTGGGAAGGTTGTTCACCCTCTGGCATGTGGATTATTTGGCTCAGTTTGCTGAGTCTGCAGTGCTTTGAGCTGAAAGACGTGTTGCTTTTTTGTGGCTTGTTTTGCTATATCAAACAGTAACAGGTGTCACCCTATTTTTGTCTAGCATGCATTAACAGTGAATTTTCAGTACTTGTTTACAGAACTGCATGTGCATGTTTTCTGTTGGTAAGTTGTTCTGCTTGGTATACACTTGTGTGGGAGGAGCCCCATACTTCACCGACGCAGGAATATTGGTTTAACTATCCAAAACATACATTTTATTTAGAGCTTCATTCACAGCTCCAGCCAGCTCATCGTGAGCTAAACCTTCATGCATTACGCAGCCTGGCTGAAGAGTCTTGGGGCACTATTTTATTCTATTTTATTCTCAAATGGCGGTATTTGGAATAATGTTCAATGTTATTGCTATATTGCTTAAGTTTGTATAGTTGGTTGTCAGATGTTGGATCCGCACTGATATTTATTAACACTGAATATCTCAGTACACAAGACTTTACACAGAAATCAATGAATATACCTATCTAAAGGCACATTATTTTTTAATGCATCCAATTTTTTCGTAAAATTGATACATCCGAGTCTTCTGCTGTATCTTTATTTGAAAACAAAAGAGATGAAAGGAGGCGGGGTTATAAATATACATTATGAGGACGCTGTATGTCATTTGGCCAATAAACACAAAACAAAGGGACGGCATCGAAGTCAGGTGTGAACTATTGTGAAAACCTGAAAAACCTTAGCTACAACGCAACATGTTGCCAGGCACTGTGTAGACCTGGATGTAATGATTCTACTCCGAAAATGCTCAAAATAGTTAGGAAGTGAGGGTCTATACTAAAACTAAGTGTGCAGTCTAGTTGTTATGGACATGCAGTTTCTAACTCCCTGTTCTCCAGACTTTCAGTTCTCTGCTTTTCCAGTGATGAGCTTGCCCTCCATATATGCTCCTAATTCTCGCAGTTCTCTAGTCTTCTTTGTGTTCTCAAATCGATCGATCCCTCATTGGAGCTTTGCAAGTCTTTGCCTACATTTTGTAAGGGACAAAATTAAATTCATCTATGATTTAATGTCTGATTCTATTATCTGTGCCATTCATTTGCCAGCCTTTACTGACTCCTCAATCCCTCCATCATATTTACTATCTGACTTCCCACAGTTTTGTTCCACTCGCATGATCCAATTGATTAAAGCAGTTAAATATGGTTCTCCTGATGACCCATGTCCTGCCAGAATTTTCCATCCTATATATGATGCATAGACAAGCAGGAAACAAAGGAGCCTATCGACTAAAGCTCAAACATTATGGCACATACGTGCAGCTAGATGTCTAAACATTCAAGTAAATTACCTGACGGTAGTCTTTGCTCCACTGACGTTTGGCTAGGTTAAAGTTGCAGAAAACCACATACATGTAAAATGTACATCTCAACACACGGACCATAACCGTATTCGAAACTCACAAATGTATCATTACCATTACCATCAGTGTCCTAAATCAAATATTCAGTGATTGGGGAAGGCCACAAATGTATCTGGTCGGTACCTGAGTAAATGTAAAATATCCACACTACATATTCTATTTATGGAGCCAGATTCCAGAGGAATGTGTCATTGGTTGATTTGGTCAGAGATGTATTTGTATGCTTTTCATTTAGTCCTCTTCATAAAGAGGAACCATAAAGCAATTACAGGCAGAATGAACTCCCCAGCTCCTGGGCCTGTCGGCACACTGCAGCCAGGGCACCGCCAGAGCACAAAATGAAGGCATCAAGCCGTCTCCATTTATGCATTCAGAATCTTGTACAACATTCCATCTCTATCATGACCACCCCAACCCTGTTTCAATTTAGGAGAGAACCAACACTGCGTCATGATGAAGTACCAGTTGATTTCCACTTCCTGAGCCCAACTACACCTGTCGCTTTACCTTTGACTCTGAATGCTCTACTGCTAGGCCTTGCTGTGCAAATACACATACATATAGTGATCCTGAAAGCCTCTGTGTGGTCGCAGCAAGGGTAGTTAATGGATGAATTGCCTTAAACCATTGAAGCAATTGCACAGGAGATTACTGCATAGATTACAATAACACAACTGTGGCACTCAAATTGGTTGTAGAATTCCTTCAGACGGACATTTGATTTTATATCTATAACTATACAATAAGAAACAGACATTGGCAAAGCTAATATGTCTCACCTATGTGAGATCTATCGGCTTTGTGAATGTGGTTTTTCCCCAGCCTTCTTGTTCAGCATGGCAGAAAGTGAAAAAATATAAAAGCACTGCTGTACAACATGGTTAACAAAACAATTGACCAGGCCAAATATCTCTTGCACAAGCGAGAGCTATTTGGCTTTGTCAATATTTTTAGTTTTTGCAGTGGGATGGAGCAAACAACGTGGGCGGGAGGGTTAGAAGGGGGCAAGCAACAACGGGGCAGGGTGCTGCAGGATCATTAAAATGAAAGTAAAGTTGGGGGTAAAAAGCGTTAAGATTTGACCTGCGTTATAGAGCTTTTTTTGTTACGCCGGTTGGGGTAGAGTTAGCACAGACAGTTGGGGATGTGGACTAGGGCAAGCACCAGAAGGGATTTTGCGAGGGGGCTAGGAACACCACAGACAGTGAGACAGGTCTAGCAACACCATGGACAGTGAAAGGGGAGTTGGAAGAAACAGGAGAACCGAATCAAGGCATGCATGGACTGAGAAGGACCGAGCAAAAGCAACAATCTCGGGGCGATATGGCATGCAACAACGATGAGGCAAGTAAGAACAATGAGACAAACAATGACAAGGATAAGCATACCACCAAAAGCACAAGCAGTGAAAGAACACTGGTGAACAGGGAAGCAGTGCAGCTCCAGGGGAGAAACAAGCTCAGAAAGAGGAAGTGAATCCAGCACACTCTTACCAAAAAGAAGCAAGTACATGAAAGTTAAGATGAAGCCAACCAGAGGTAAGCAGTGGGTAGGTTCTAAGACCCGTGTAGGCTAACAAAATACTTGACTCAGGACATGCACTGTCTCAGGTAAAACCTAAAAAGGGAAGAGAGGATTAGATTCACACACTTCCTGCCAATTTAAAATGAAGCAGTACTCAAAATACAAATTTACCCATAAGCTACCAAATGTCAGGGCTCTAAAGAGTATCCTCTCCAGAATGCATGGACCCTCCCACACAAAGGTGGCATTCTTCATCATCAGGTCGTGCTCCAGGTTGGGTGGGGTGTGCAATGCCCAGTGGGATCCATTAGAAGCTCTTTTTGTAGAGTTGTTTATATTTTAAAAAAATGAAGGAACTCCAAATTTGAGGAACCCCTAGGTTTTTCGTATTTTTAGATTGGGTGAAGTTGACAGATACTACAATTACCTGTGGTTAGGCATAGTAGTAGTTTAATATTTGACTTTGTTCACTATCCATGGTGAGATTAAAACAGGAAGAAAGGGTTTCGCAGGAAACAATCATCCCATAAATACATAATTAATTATGGTTGATGTGTTTCTTGCCAAACTGGCCCTACAGGTCTATGTATTCATGAGGAACAATATAATGTTCCCTAATCTAAAATATTCCCATGGGTAAATTCATCTTTAGAGTATCCCTTCCGGAAGATAACACCATTTTGAATTGACATTTGAATTTACGGCCATAGAGCATGAACATTTTGCAGGAAGCTAAGTGTAAGAGGTTATGCATCTAGTGCATCAAGAAAGTGCTAGAAACTGTGTTTTACTGTATGTTTAGCACTTGGCTCAATAGAAAGTAGAGTTTGCCTTTATCTTTGAGTATTTTTGGGGTTTGCTTGTTTCACAGTCTTGTTTCAATGGGCCATGTCCTGTTTAACTGAAATTCTGGCTGACTATGGCTCAGGCTGTAATGCTGCTTTGGTTGCAGTGCAAAGGCGTGGCCCACTATCAACCTTTGTTTTACATAATGTTTTAAGCAACACAGCAGAAAACAGCTTTTGGCTCAATGAGTAACTCATGAGTGTATTGCCAGTTGCATCCTGAAAGCCACGTCCACGAGCAGCAGAGACATGACAGGTGCAGCCCAATACTGCCCTCTTGCTTTTCCACTTCAATCCCAACACCGGTATGTGCTTTGGGATGCTACCCATAGATTAAACTGGACCATCATTGCAGAGCAGGAGGGTTGCAGATGAGAAAATAATTTGGCTTTCATTGACCTAATGGTGGTCTAACCTTGACAGTGTGCTCTCTTGGTAACATTTTGTCTTAATTGTGCCCAAGCCTTCCCTTGACATAGTGGACATTCTTAGCAATATTGTGGTCCAGATTAGGATTGATTAAAAATGGGAAAATTCTGATAGCAGTGACACTGCAGAATTTCAGTGGAAATAGAAGAAGAGGTTTGGCCATGTGTGGCAGAAATAAATGTGAAATACATGTGATTGCATTGAAAATGTTAAGGTGTTTGGAGACCAAAGATAGAAATTAGGTTTATAATGTGTTCTTCCAAAATATCATGGTTGTTGTATTGACTTTACACTTACAGCAACCGCCCACTGTCAACTACCACCCTATCATCAACATGTGGAGTTAGAATAGTACATCTACTCTCCCCAAGTGTATGCTTACCTTGACGATGTCGTAGAAGTCACTACGGTGTATTCCATATAAGAGCAAGTCTATATTCTTCGCCTTAGTATTTTTACATAGTGCCAAACAAAAATACAGGTTTTTTTCTCGGGAGGTGTGGGAGGTGGCGGTGGCCTGGTTAGCCTATGTATCCAAAATGCAACTTGTACATTTCAAGTAATTACAGAAACTGTCTAGGTGATGTTTTAAGAAAAACAAATGCATATGAGAATTCTATTTAAATCTGATATTTAAGATAGTTTGTGCAGAGGCTTGTTGCTGATTGTAGTTATTTGGTACCAGAAGACATTTACTATATCACTAATTAGTGACTTGTGTGAAGGCGTTTTATCATCTACATTTGAAAAAATGTCTGTAATATCACTATTGCTATATGGGACCTGTCCATAAAAGACTGTTGTAATATGTCTGTTACATATTTGTGTGATGGCGCTACACTTGTAGCATGTAGGATTTTTCTAGCACTTGCGGTCTGTGGTGTGTGATTCTGAGATTCATATAACTTCATGATTCCACCATGCCCATTCCAAGAAAAACCTCAAATACAGATATTGTAGATATTAATGACACTTGATGTAGATAGTTTGATAAATGATGGGCCCTGTCAAATGTCAATCTTATATTTATCTGCCTGTAATATGTATAACATGAACCCAACATATAAAACATCTTTTTTTTAATTTTCAGAATTGTTTATTGATTTTTAAGGAACAAACTAAATGTAGGAAAGTGCACCTTTTTGACATGATCACCCCCAATTTTTGCTTGGTACATGATGTGATTTAGACTGGAAGTGCACTGGGTTCCTGCGAACCAGGTCCCCAGTACTAGATCTCTTTCCCAAAAATGTACAGTTGTTTCCCCACTTAGCAGTGTCTTAGCACCCTTTATAAGTTTTTACTAAATGGTACCCTCGGTACCGAGGTACTAAAGAGGGCCGCCCAAGGGCTGCAGCACGAATTGTGCCACCCTAAGGGACCCCTCACCAAACTCCTGCAGGGCTGCTATTGTAGGCTGCATGTTTTGGTGCAGACCAAACTGAAACCATGACCCTGACACACATCTCTGGGTGTCAGGCCCCCTAGCACTGCATAGGTCACCCCTACAGCAGGCCTCACAGCCCTAGGGCAGGGTGCTTGGCATTACATGTGAGGGCATACCTGCATGAGCAGATATGCCCCTGTGCTGGTCAGTTCCATTACTGCCAGTGCAAGTGGACAGGGAAGTCATTTTAGAACATGTGCTGGACACTGACGAGTTACCCAGTTACATGATGGCTTCACTGACGATAGGGATGTTTGGTATTTTATTGATAAACCCACACTGATTCCAGTGTTGGATTTACCAATACATACACACAGAGGGCACCATAGAGGTGCCCTCTGAAAACCTACCAGCCTCTGGTGTGCTTGCTGGCTGGTTTCTGCCAGTCTGCAACTAGAGGCACTGGTCTGACCTCCTAGGGTAAGAGCCTTTTGCTCTCAGTAGACCCAGAACAAAAGCCTCTCCAGGTAGAGGTTATCACACCCCTTCCCATGGGATGACCTGCTGATTGGCCTTCCTAGGCCGGCAAGCTTCAAAGAGCGGCTGCCTTTGAAATGCAAATCTGGCTCCCCTCGCAGGAGAGGATGCCAACCCCTTTTGTCCAGAGCCCCTTTGACACCTGGACAGTTGGGAAAATTAGCTAGTCAGGTAGGCGTGCCACCCCCAGGCTAGTACCACCCCCTGGCTAGTACCACCCCCTAAGGTGGGCTAAACTGAGGTGGACGTGACTTTTCAGAAGTAGCCATCGTTGTGATGGCATACTTAGGAATTCTCACAGGAAGTGGTCATATATATGGGGCATAGTGACCCCAAGGATCGGCAGCCCATTTACTACCCTACACTCCCCTAAATTCAGTATTTATGGGAGCCCCTGGCACCAGAAAAACTGGTCCTGTCGACCTGAAAGATGAAGGTCGAAAAGAACAGAAGATCCAGCAACTGACTTGGCACTAACCCTGCGTACCTGTCTGCTGCCTTCGCCAGTTGCACCAAAAGTCAACTGTCCTGCCGTTGCTGAGTCCCCAAAGCCCTGGAGACCTGCCAGCCCTTCACCAAGATCTACCGAGAAGCAGCAGACCTACTTCCCTGCATCCTGCAGGCATCCAAAGACCCCTGGAAGGACTCTGTGACCACAGAAACCTGACACCTGAAGACCCCACTGCACGCGTCGCCCCAAGCCCGAGTTGAAGTGGGCCAATGGTATCAGTGTAGTACCCCAGCCCTCCAGAGATAGAGTCCAGTGTGGTGACACCTCACGTGTACTTCCTGATGTCGCCTGCAGCCTCTGCATGCAGGCCCCCCACCGCGACTGCACCCGGTTTGAAAACCCGACGCCTAAGGATACCTGTGCACTCATCGCCCCTGGGCCGTGGAGAAGATGTATCCCTATGTCCCCGAGCATTGTGAGGCCTGAGTCCCCCTGCTGGTTCAGCCTGACTGGCTCCCCAGTCAGAGGTTGCAGCTTCTTTTTACCGCGACCGTTCTCCATAGACTAACATTCAGCACCTAATGCTATATTGCACCTCTGCACCCAGCTGCCCTAGTACCGGTGTTCTTCTGGTACTGCTTTAGATCTTGCCCAGCACTCACCTTAACTTCTGGAGAAAGGTCACGTAAGTCATCGTACTGTACCTGAATGCTGTATTGACTTTTCTTCCCATAGGATAACTTTGCGGCCTCCAGAAATCTACTCTTTGTACTAAAAACAATTCATATTTTAAAAATGTACATACCTGAACGTTTTCCTTCTGATGCCTAAACAGATATAAAGATACTTGCTATTTTAATAAATTGGTGTGGATCTCCTTCTTGAGTCGTGTATCTCATTTATTGAACATTGTATGTATTTTCAGATGTCTTCTGTGATAAGCCTAAGGCTGCTCGACCACACTACCTCTTAGCAGAGCACCTTGGGATTGCCATAGCAAACCCCTGTCCACTCCTACGGGAACCCATGGACTCTTTACGCAATATATTTCATTTTGTTATATAATATAAAGAGCCAGGTTCCTACTTTGGTGGTGCAACGGTGGGATACAAGATTTGACATCTGCTGTACCACTTGGTTAATAAGTGATTCCAATAAGGAAACCAAAATTGTCATTGGTGAAAAATATATTTTTTTAATTTCAATTTTTTAAATTTTTTTTTTATTGTTTTAAACTAGCTGTTAGGCCTTTGTGTTAAGTCCCACGGTAAAACTGTTTAGAATTTAGAAAGTATTAAAGTCAGTTAGGCCTTTACAAAGTACTTTGCATTTTTGTAAGTTATTAAAAAGTTCCCAACTGCTTTATAAACTATTTCTGAGACAGGGACTTCCCAGGAGCTCAATCTGGCACCCTATCAGCACCTTGGGTTGCCCTAACGCAAGGAGCTCTGCAAAGAATGGAAACTTGCCATAGGACCTAGACCCACAAAACCTCATCTGCAGCAGTTGCTGGCAGAAAATGACAAGGCCCTGGCAAGTAAAGGTTCCCCCATTGGGGAAGAAATGAGAACCCAGAAGTGGATGATGTTGACATTGACTCCACCACTACCACTACAGAAAGCAATACCACTGGGAGTACTACTGATAGTACTACAGAAGAAATAGATAGTGAAGATGCAGATAATCCGAAACTAGCCAGGGTTATAGCATTAAAGGCACATTTCCTGGCTATAGAAAAAGTATAGAGCTGAGATGGGCCTAGAAACCATCTCTGGTAGCAGCACAATTATAAATAGGGAGAAGGATGAAGTTTCGACCCTAAGATTCCCAAAAGGATTGTCCTAAAATACTGCGAGGGTGATGATATTACCAAATGGTTTACAGCCTTTGAGAGTGCTTGTAAAATCAGGCACCTCAACAAGAAGTATTGAGGCTCTCTTCTTTGGGAACTGTTCTCAGGGGAGTGTAGGGATAGGCTCCTGACAATGAATTAAGCAGATGCTGAGTATTGTGACCTCATGAAGGACACCCTGATTGAGGGATATGGACTCCCCACTGAGGAATACAGGATCGGGTTCAGTGAGACTAAAAAATAAAACCAGAGTCAAACCTGGGTAGATTTTGTAGAATTTTCATTGAAGGTGGCTGGTTGAAAGGTAGCAATGTATGTGATTATGATGGGCTTTATAATTTAATTATAAATGAGCATCTGCTAAATAATTGTGGTCCTGAGAAATTACATCAGTACGTGGTAGACCTAGGTCCATTTCTCCTCAAGAGTTTGGGAAGAAGGCAGAACCCTGGGTGAACAAAAAAAGGGATTGCTAAGCTCCCCCAAGGGAAAGACGGTGATCAAGCAAAAGATGAAAAAAGGGTCTTCTAAAGGCCACCAAAACCCTGCTCAGGAGGGTGAGCCTTTAAACTCTACATAGTCGAACAGTGGGTGTGGGACACCGGAACAGGGATCCCAAGAAGGCTTGGTGTCATGGTGGTAAAGCTCTTGAACACTGACCTTAGCTGTCCCATCAAAAAGAATGCCTCCAGAGCACCTGCAGTAAATACAGTGGTAAGTCTCCAGATGATATCACAGGTGAGCCCTGACCATGTCGGAGAGCTCACTGAGGCAACTTTAGTCTCGGACGGCGGGGTGGCTGTAGCTGCCCTGGCTGTCTGCCCCAGTAACCTGGAGAAGTACAGGAGTCAGCCTCATATCAATGGGGTGAGAGTTGAAGCACTGAGGAATACAGGTGAAAGTGTTACTATGGTGACTGAAAAACTGTCCCCAGACAATACTTGACTGGTGAGACATGTACAGTCCTCAATGCTGATAATCAGGCAAAGGTACATCCTATGGCGATGGTATCCTTAGAATGTGGAGGGGCTCCTGGCCAAAAGAAGGTGGTGGTATCCTCAGCAGTTCCTGTACAATGTCTGCTAGCTTATGATCTGGAGTCTTCAGTGTAGGCTGAGATCAAAAGAAAGACACATGCAGCTATGCTGGATATAGCTGAATGGGTGTGTGTAAAACCAAGAGCACAATGCAAAGCTCACAGTGAAAAAGAAGAGTTGGAGCCTCGAATAAGGGCCCAAACTTCCAAGAGAAGAGACAAGAAGACTGGAAAACCAGCTTCTGGTCCGGCACAAGCTCAGGTCCCCTCTCCACAGGGAGAAGACCTCTCTGCCCCAGAGTGAACTGAGAACCAGGAAATTGGGCCTTACACAGCAAAGCTCCTGGGCCCAGGGGGACCCTCTAGGGTAGATCTGTACCAGGGACAGGGGACCTGTCCCACTTTTGAAAGCCTCCAACAGGACCTATTGGGAGGAAGGACTCCTTTACACGGAGGTTAGAGACCCCAAACCTGGTGCCAGTAGGAGAGTGGTAGTGCCTCAGCAGTATAGAGAGTTTCTTCTCCCATTGGCCCATGACATCCCCCAGTTGGGCATCCTGACCAGGCAAAAACTTGGAGTAGGTTAGTCACCCACTTCTACTGGCCAGGTATGACCCATAGGTGAAGGAGTGTTGTAACTCCTGTGCCACCTACCAAGCCAGTGGCAAGACAGGTGGCCACCCAAAGGTCCCCTTAATTCCACTTTCAGTGGTTGGGGTTTCCTTTGAAAGGCTAGGGATTGACATTGTCGCCCCCCCCCGCCCCCCTCACCCCCTTGAGACCTCCAACTGCACTAGGGAACATATTCATACTGGTAGTAGTTGATCATGCTACCAGATAGTACCCTGAAGCAATTCCTGCAAGGACTACCACTGCTCCTGCAGTGGCTAGGGCCCTCATAGGTATCTTTACCAGAATGGGTTTTCCAAAGGAGGTGGTGTCAAACAGAGGTACAAACTTCATGTCTGGTTACCTAAAGGACATGTCGGTAGAATGAGTGACCAAAAGTTCACCATCATATATCACCCACAAACAAATATTCTTGTTGAGAGATACAGAAATCAATGAAAGGTATGATTAGGATACTCCCTGAAAAGCTCAGAAGAAGATGGGATGTCTTACTACCACGCCTGCTGTTCCCCTACAAGGAAGTGCCACAGAAGGGAGTAGGGTTTGCCCCCTTGAACTTCTGTTAGGTCATCCTGTAAGGGGATCATTGTGTCTTGTGAAGAAAGGCTGGGAGAGACCTCTCAAAGAACCAAAGCTGGACATAATGGACTATGGCCTTCGTTCCAGAATGGCTGAGTACATGGAAAAAGCATCCTAAAACTGATGCCAGCCATGAGCTCTAGATGTTCTGTTTCAACCAAAGGTCTACACTGGTGCAGTTCCAATCAAGGCAGAAGGTGTGGGTTTTGGAGCCTGTGGCTCCTAGGGCCCTCCAGGACAAATGGAGTGGACCTTACCCTATCCTGGAAAGAAAATGGAAGGTCCATATCTGATGGACCTTGCAGTTGCAGGAACCCCAAAAGGGTCATGCATGTAAACTGCCTTAAACACTACTATGACAGGGCTTAGATGCCCATGCTGATGGTCACAGATGAGGATCAGGAAGAAGAGAGGGAACCCCTCCCTGACCTCCCCTCTAACAACCCTAAAGATGGGTCAGTGAAAATGTTGTCTTTTCAGTCACTCTTTCTGACCAACCGCATGCTGACTGCAGGCAAGTCCTGCATCAGTATGGTGAGCTCTTCTCTTTGACCCCTTGTCAGCTTAACTGGTGTACACATGATGTGGACACTGGGGACAGCCTACCAAAATTAAAATCTACAGGCAGTCTGATCATGTCAAAGAGAGCATCAAAGCTGAAGTGAGCAAGATGTTGGTCTTGGAAGTCATTGAACCCTCAGGACCTCTGGGACAGCCCAGTTGTCTTAGTCCCCGAACTTCACTCCGAAGGTGGTAAAAAGGATCTGAGGCTTAGTGTGGACTATGCTGTAACCAAAACTGATGCACACCCAATTTCTAGGACTGACAAATTAATTGACAGGTTATGGACAGCCAAATATCTCAGTACTTTTGATTTGACATCAAGGTACGGGCAGATTGGTCTGACACCTGGAGCAAAAGTGTAATACGCATTCTTGATCCCAGATGTCCATTATCAGTTTACTGTAATGCCCTTCGGACTAAAGAATGCTCCTGCCACCTTTCAAACATTAGTGAACAAATTCCTTTCTGGGCTGGAATCTTTTAGTGCAGCTCTTTGAAGCTTGCCGGTCTAGGAAGGCTGGTCAGCAGGTCATCTTGTGGGGTGGTTTGACTTCTAAAGAAACCTCTGGCTGACCCAACCAAATTCTCCAATTACCGACCCAAATCCCTCCTTCCCTACCCAGCCAAAGTTCTGGAAAAAGCCATCGACAGCACCTCTGGTGTCAAGAAGCTGGTGTATGGTGAATCAGGATTCAGACTTAACCACAGCACAGAAATCACCCTTATATCTGGATGATCCTCTTAAAGGGGGTAACTGCAGCTCCCATCCTTCTAGATCTGTTAGCAGACTTTGACAAAGTCTCCCCCTTGATCTTAATCCAGCGACTCCATGAAGTAGGCATCCAGGGACTCGCCCTCAAAATGATCTGCTCCTTCATCACCAGATGAACCCAAACCGTCAGCATGCCCCTCTCTCACTCTGAAGCACAAGATCATATTTGTGGAGTCCTACAGGGCTCCTCGCTCAGCCTAACTCTCTTCAACATCTATATGTTCCATCTGATCGATGTAATGCGATCTCACAAGATACACATCCTCACGCCGAAGACACGCAACTGATACAGTCCCTCTTGGACAAAACATCTAAAACCGGGAACAAGTTCACCAAATGCATGACAGAAGTGGCCACCTGGATAATGTCCAGTTGCCTCATATTAAACTTGGGAAGACTGAGGTGGTAGTCTTCAGGAAAAACGCCTCGCCATGGGACTCCACCTGGTTGCCCGCAAACCTTAGATTCACCCCCACTCCCTACCTGCAAGTGAGAAACCTCTGGATAATCATAGACAAAAAACTGCACATGATAACCCAAGTCCACACAGTGATCTGGGCCTGCTTCAAGAATGTAAGGATGCTGAAAGACCTTTTCAAATGGTAACCAAACAACACTAGGAAAACTATCACCTAAGCCCGCCTCATCAGCTAGACTAACGATGGAGACTCCCTGTATGCAGGGATAACCAACCAGCTCACAGGAATACTGCAGACTGTCCAAAACACAGCAGCCGTTGTCATCCTCAACCTCCTGTGCCGCCCCCATATCACCCCGTTCCTTAGGGAACTCCACTGGCTCCTGATACACAAGCACACACATTTTAAACACATAACCCACACCTAAAGAGCTCTCCACAACACTGGCCCTGCCTTCCTGAACAGCCACATTCACTTCCATCAACCTACCAGACACCTCCAATCACACCCCACGAACCCACAAAAGTAGACCGGGGGTGTCTTCTTGTACCTGGCCCCTGTACCTGGCCCCTAAGCCCTGGTATCATCTCCCATAACATATTAGAAACCCGTCCCCCCCCCCCCCCCCCCCGCTGGCCTCATACATCTGCTAGTGACCGCTTAGATACCCTCACGGGTGATTAGTGCACTATATAAACACTGGTAACATAACATATTCTGAATTGCTCCAGGTTACCACTGCATACGTCTTTGTGCTTATAAGTATAGCACAAATGGTATAAGTAGATTATTTGAGTCCGAGTGGCTTTCACTTTTGCAAGTATGGGTCTAATTTTGACCGACCAGGGCGGAGCAAGGAGTTGATTTTGAGAATGTTATTATATATTTGTTGTTTGCGCACGCACTAGATGGTATGATATATAATCATAGTTCTTCCATTCCCATAAGATAGTTTTGATACCCAGTATTAATAGTATGCCCAGTGAAATGAGGTTTCATCAATGTTCAGAGGAGGATTAATAGACCATGAGCCTAGGGCTATGTTGATTGGATTAAATGAAGGTCTTGTTTGAAATAGGAAGTTGCCTTTTCTGTTACTTACCAGAAAGATTGTACATGTTTACAGTTAAAGAGCTTGTGCTCAAAATCGCTGATGTTTTCTAAACAATCCCAGCAAATGTCTGATTTTCGGAGAACAGTTTAGAATACTTTATCTGGTACCCCCAAAGGATCTGTGAAGTGCATTGAGCTATTAGGGGGACTAGTTTGGTCTTTGTGGAGAACTTCCATATGTTTGACTATATTTGGTTGGAAAAAAGCTGAAAGTTTAGTTTACCACACGTTTTCCCATTTCTTTTGTATAGTTATTGTTTTCAGCCTATTTGTGGTTAGTTGTCCGCAGATTTTTGCTGCCCTGTGACATCCTTGTGGAGCTAGACCTCTAAGTAGATCAGTTGGGTCAGGTGTATGTGGTATGTGGTTGAGGAATTTGTAAAAGTCTAAATGCAAAAGGTCATATTTTTCTTGTAACATCGCACAGGAAATAAGATTGTCTGAGTAACTAAGATCTTTGGAATATAAAATTCCTTATTTGATACATTGCTTCCAGTATATCATCTTCCCTTCTAGTTTAATGTGTGAGGCAAGTGTGGAGTTGCGCAGTTTGCTAGTAAGGTGTGTATCCAAAAATGTAAGGGCCTACATGGAATCTTTGATGTTTTGGGAGTGTGCAACTTTAAATTGCCTCATAGTTAGGACAGTAATTGATGTGACAATGGTGTTGCTGTCATGTGTAGTGTTTGCTGTTTTGTCCTTAAAATATTTTATTTCTTCTATTTTCTTGTTTCAATTTGTTTATTGACTTCAGTCAAAACGGTTACACCTTCACAAATGTGCTCAACTGAGAACATTAATATGATTTATTCTGGAATATAAATCAAACAATTTTATCATAATTCAACAGCCTTATGTATGCATTAACATCTCCTAGGTAGCTGTATATCTCAAGAGGCTCAGGGGAGACGGGAACAGCAGAGACAAAAAAATCAAACTTCATTAATAATTCATAGAACCTCCACCCTGCTGGGTGCTCCACTGAGGAACAAACACAATATCTACACCCAAAGGGCCCTTATCAAATCCATCATTATGTATGCCTTTTAGGGATAACCAGTCTTAGGATGACCAGTCAGTCCAGGAAGGCCTTTGTGTATTCTGCTTGAGAAAACAGGCACCTGTTAACCCTATTGTTCATCCCTCTGTGTGATGGCAACAACCCTGTTCAATAGCTCCTGTTTTATAGTCATTAAAGCTTTCCTGATTTGAACCTGCAACCATTGGCCAGAAAGAAACAGCAGTTCGTTCCCGTGTATGGGAAAGTGTCCTTTTTGTATGGTCACCCCCAACCTTTTTTACCCGGTGCTGAGTAAGTGCCCTGGAGCCTGCTAACCAGGCCCCAGTGCCAGTGCTCTCTCCCTTAATATGATGGATATAAATTGACAACTCCAGTTGGCAAGGACTTTAACCCCCTTATAAGTTCCTGGTAAGTGGTAGCAGTGGTACGCAGGGCATAGAGGTTAAAGGGGTCACAAATTGTGCCACCCTGCGTGACCCAAGTAAACATATGACAGCAGTCCTGCCATTGCAGACTGTATGAGCAGTGCAAACTTCTCAAACTCAACTTTGCCCTCACCATGAGTTTCAAGGTCACAGCACTATTATTAATATATGTCAGCCACCCCTGATGTAAGCCTCTTGAGCCCAGGAGCCAGGGTGCATTATATTTAAGGTATGGACATATAACTGCAAGCTTAAATGTCCCTATAGTAGCCTCTTTCCATTAAAGGCTACTGTGAGTGTTCAGGGGGCCATAGGATAATATGGGCTGTCACCCGGGTACACCGAGGATGCCAGCTCAATATGGTATTAAACAACTTGTCTCATCAAACCTGACATGATTCCAATGTCTGATTTGATGCAGCATGCACTGAGGGAGCTAGCTACCTTGAAGGTTGCCCACCTGGTTTCCCCAATCTTTCTTGGGCCCTGGCTGACAGCCTGCAGCTTCTGCTGCTGCTGCCAAGACAGGAATGTGACCCCCTATCAGGAGGTGTGAACACTCCGAGTAGTGAGTAACAAAGACCTGCCTGGAAAGGAGGTGACACCTGCCTCCCTGACAGGATAGCTAGTGAAATGGCACATCAAGGCGGGGAGCTTCACAGCTTACACCGCCTCTGATGTGCATTTAGGCTGCCTCCCAAAAGAGCAAGCAGCCAACCCCTACCCCAGGAATATTTGCTCCCAGGCAGGCGGTAAAATTAGGTAATCAGGGGCTGTACAACCCCAGAAGGCTAGCCACATCCCTAGGAAGGGTTACCTGGTCTGTACAGCCAAGAATGTTTTGTACAATTTTTAAAAGCGACAGAATAGAGGGTTCTGGGTAGCAAAGGTGACCCCCCTCCTGATGTGGGAACCTCAAGGGCAGATTAGCCACTGGGGATAGTAGTCTGTTGGCTACTTGCACCCACACTCCTAATGCCTCTAAATCTAGGATTTACCCCTGGCACCCTAACCTCAGATCTGAATTGACTTGCAATGAAGGACAAAGAAGAGACCCGAATCTGCAACTTCAGGATTGGCACAAAGCAAAAGCGCGATATCCTGCACTTGTGGCAACCCCCCTGCAACTGCATGACTTGTCCCGGACCAGAGATCGGTTCCCAAGGAAAGAGGATCCCCTCTGAGAGTGAAAGGCAACTCCAGAGCTTTAATGGTCGATACTTAAAATGGATACAGGCCTTATATGATTCACCAACTGCTAAAATTAGCTATGCAGGTATGATTTCCCCAGGTTTTAAAATACTTAGGGGTACGCGGCAGGGGTGTCCGCTTTCACCTTTATTATTTGCACTCTCCATGGAACCATTTATAAATTCATTATCTATTCAACCTCATATTATGCCATTAGAACTCGGCTCTAACTCTCTGAAAATCACTGCCTACGCAGACGATATCGCTATATACTCTACTGATGTAGAAAAAGCTCTTACTATGATAATAGAAGAATCTAATGTTTTTGGAACAATTTCAGGATACAAATTAATTTAAGTTAAATACAAGTTATATTAAATTACAAACCACTGACCTCTGTTCAAGGTACTTGCCGGATGGCGACGTATTTAGGTGTTAAAATATCTGCTAAAATAAGTGATATAAACAACCTTAATTATGATGCCTTATTGAAAGAAACAGCTTGCTTACTCAAAAAATGGCATAAAATACCTCTAAGTTTTATAGGCCGGATTAATTTAATTAAAATGAAGATTTTGCCCAAATTTATGTATCTATTTAGGTCTATACCTTTACGTGTTAATAATTCTTTTTTTAGGAAACTAGACTGGATCTTAAGCAGCTATATTTGGGGATATAAGAAAGCTAGAAGATCGCTTGCCCTGCTTAAATTACCAATCAATAAGGGTGGTTTAAACTTCCCCGATCTGAAATTATATTTTTTGGCAACTTTTTTTGGCCGCTTGCGTAGTTTATTTTTACCTAATAATCAATACTATTACCACCAATTCATGCTGGGTAATGACTCTAATCGTTTTCTCGCAAGAGTCAACGACCCTAACTATTTCAAAAGGGTTAAGTTTAAGACTGCGAGAGAGATAGTTGCGGTCTGGAAAACTTTATTAACTACATGTAAGACTTATTTTTTTCATTCCAAGCTTGCTTTGTGGGGTAATCCTGGGCTACCACACATATTCAATGATGGACGTGGGACTGTCTGGGCCAACTTGGGAATTAATTTGTTGGGGGATTTATATGGTGACCAGGGATTTTTAGATTTCACAACGCTTAAACTTCTCTTTAATTTAACCGATGTTATGCGATTTAAATATTTGCAAATCAGAGATTTTCTGGGTGGTAAAATGAAAATTAATCAAATCTCAGACTCAGATTTATGGACATGTTTCTACTCAGGAAATCAGAAATCATTAATTAGTAGGGGCTATAAATGCTTAATTGATTTTAAAGAGGATAACTGTCCAAAAATCGCTTTGAAATGGGCTTCTAGACTAGGGATTAACATTACCCCCACTAAGATTTCGGCGGCACTTTGTAATATCAACAAAGTGGTACAATCTTTAAGCTTGAGGATTCAATTGTATAAAACCATCTGTTTTCTATATTATACACCGCTTAGAATTTCTAATTGGTCTTTAAATCTTACATCAAGCTCACGCTCCCAAGTGCCCCAAATGTGATCTTGTTGCTGCCGATATCACTCATATATTTCTGTCATGTCCAGCTTTGTCTGAGTTCTGGTCCGGATTTGAAAATATTTTATTGCAAAAACAAATTGCTCTTGGCCCTCTTTCGTCATTGTCTATATTATTAGACATACAACCTGAGAACTGCCCACATAAAGATTTATTAACTGTATTATTTTCTTGTGCTCGACTGACAATTGCCAGGGTATGGATATCTCAGAAACCCCCACATATCTTGGAATGGTGGTTTTTAGTTAATGAAATCTATACTATGGAGCGTGCTATTGCCAAAACGAGGGGATTGAAATCTATGAAAAAATTTGATAAAATCTGGGGAACTTTTTTTTAATGTTACTTTTGCTATTATGTCTCTATTGGGTATTTATTTGTATGGCCTATTGGATATCAAATGTACATGTTATCGTTATCAGCTAATTTCATTGTGTTGTCAATAAAAAAAAAGTAAAAAAAAAAAAAAAAAAAAGAAAGGCAACTCCAGAACTCCCTTGGACTAAAGGATACTAGTCCCCTGCAACCAGCAGGTAAAGCACGCTCCCGGAATCCAAGAATCTATGGCCTTTGGCCCGCCAAGGGATTGCCCAAAAGAAAATGGTCCAGTGAATTGTAGGAAACTTAGCCCTGACCTCCAGCAAGTTTCAAGCGACTACCGTTTCCCCCTGGACTGTAGGATGTCACAGTAAACCCCAAGGCTTGTTTGGTGGCCAGTGTTTTTTTTAAGAGGGAGTTAGGTGTTGAGAGAGCCAGTTTTATCTGCCTGTGGATTTGTTGTTTATGGTAGTTGCTCTCTTGCAGGCATTGTTAAAGATTGGTATGTTGATCCTGAAAGTAAGCATGCACTGCAGTGCACCCATTTGCCTTTCCTTCAGGTACTGATTCATTGTGGTGGTCTGGAAGCTTCAGCTCAGGCTCCCGTGCCGGGTCCAGGGTTAAAGTGGATTTAGGTTTGTCCATAAATAAGGAGCAATGCCTGTGTCTGCTATCATACAATGGACTAGGCAGGGGTCATCCCCCAAGGTCTCAGAATACGTAATATACCTGGGCTTTTTGTACAGATGCGTCGATTCCTAGAAAGGTGGTCGTTAATAGCCAATAGATGTTCCCGGGACCTTATGATCCTAATTGTAGAAACAGCAAAAGAACTAGTTCAGACACTCCTGGTAGAAATCTTAGAACTAGAAGCAAAAATCAAAAACAACCAGGCAATTGAGGAAGCTCAACACAAACTTGAAGAAGTAGAAAAAGAAATGAATTCCTATACAGATTATTTGCTAAAAAGAAAAACTGAGAAATTAAGAAAAGACATCAAATTCTTTAGTCAAGAAAAGGTTTATCCTTATTTAGCAGAACATTTCTATCAGACAGAACCAATTGGAGAAGTCCAAGAACAGTCTAACTATTCCAGACCCCCTAGGAAAGTCACTACATTCTCAGACACATCTGACTCCGATAATGAGACATACAATCAGTTCCCAGAACAAGGCCCAGGGAGGAATGCTCCAGGAACATACAGAGGAGCACGTTCTTTTTTATCCAGGCGTGGCAATCAACGCACACGATGGAGAACCAGATTTCAACCCAGATTCAGAGGCACCTTCCAACAGGCAGACAACCAACAATATCCCCCACCTCAATCATATCCTCCACCTCAGAATTACCCACAAGCTCCCAATACCTACACCAACCAGGATCAGTATTTAGTCACGAGACATGCACAGTACTGGCGAGATTAGAAGAAATTCCCATCTTTAATTTGAGCCGACATTCTTTTGACCAGGCCACAGAATCCCTACTAACGAAAGGCCTTTCGTTTGTTCCACACAACAACATCAACAAGTTTGAAATCTTTAAAGACCTAATGGTCTTTTTTAGAAAAATCAGACTTCAAGATTTTTTCCAGGGACACTGTGGAGATATGATACAAATTGAAAATAAGTCAGGTCTTAAACCTCCATCTACCTTTCTGCCCACACTAGACCAAGTGGCGCCAGAAATATCCACGTTTGAACATGTGGTTTTCAACAAACTTACAGCAGCCACTCGACACATTCCAAAACCAGAATACAATATATCTCGTGAAGAACATCATGCATTACAATCTCTTAGCACCAACAATGAAATAACCATCCAAAGTTGTGATAAAGGCGGTGGAATAGTTGTCCTTGATAGAGACCAATACATCCTACAGATGGAAACCATGCTATCTAATCCACTTCACTATGTCTCCATACAAAAAGATCCCACAAAAAAAGTACAAAAATCCATACTCTCCATAACCAATCAAGCACTACAAAAAGATTGGATTTGTGACAAAGAATGGCAATTTTTAAATGTACAACAACCCAAAATGGCTGCCATCTATGGAGTTCCGAAAATTCACAAGAACATCCATAACCCACCATACAGACCCATAGTTACAACTATTGGATCAGTGACGGAGCCCCTGTCCAAATACGTGCACTCCCTTTTGAGAACCCATGTCCCACAGATTCCTTCGTATGTTAGGGACACACGGAACATGATCAACAAGGTGAAAAATGTACAGTTCAACGCCAACAGACATACCATGGTCATTATGGATATAGGAGCGCTCTACTCTAATATTCCACAGGAAGGAGCAATGGAAGCGGTTAGTTGGTTTATGAATACGTTGGAGATCGATTGTCCAAGAACTTTTGTTTTGGAGTGTCTCCATATAGTACTCACAGAAAACACCTTTGAGTTTAATGGTACACTCTACAAACAGACCAAAGGCGTCAGCATGGGGGCGTATTGTGCCCCCACAGTGGCCAATATCTTCATGGCCTTATATGAAAAGCGGTACATCTATAATAAAATTGCCCCATACAGTGAGTCCATATTTTTATGGTCTAGGTATATAGATGACGTTTTTTTCATCTGGCGAGACGACAACACAGACATCACAGATTTTGTGTCTTGGCTTCACTTATGTGACAAAAATATAGTTTTCACAGCCAACACAAGTAACCAAAAAGTGGAGTTCTTGGACATTCTGATTCAAAATAGAGAAAATCACCTTGAGGTGGATCTCTATGTCAAACCCACAGCACGCAACACCTTACTCCATTTTGACAGCTATCATCCCCACACAAAAGACCAGTATTCCATTCGGACAATTCCTACGACTTCGTAGGAATTGTACTAGTTTTCTTGATTTTGATACCCAGGCTGAACAAATGAGAACAAAGTTCGTGGCTCGAGGCTATCCAAAGCGTTTGGTACGAGACTCATATAAAAGACAGATTTTTTTGACAGACAACACCTGTTAACACTACAACCCAAACAAACCAATCCTCGTATGGTCTTTGTGACCAGACACTCTACCATGAATGAAAAGATTCGCCATATCATCAACTCCAATTGGCATATCCTCAATGCCACTAAATCAAAAGAGAATGAAATTCCTAAACCCCTGTATGCGTACAGGAAAAACAAGAACCTAAAAGATCTTGTGGTTCACTCCCGTCTGCCAAACATCATAAAGCAAAAGACCCAGACATCACTGACTGGTCAGACCAGACCTGTAGGTAACTACAAGTGCTCATCGTGTGTAGCTTGCCAGTTTGCAATAGAGACATCAACATTCACCTTTAACAAAGTACATCTTCAGTCTAAAATTCTAACTAACTGTAAAACATCTAACATCATCTACTCACTTCTGTGTCCATGTGAAAAAGGATACGTAGGTGAAACAGCACGATCTATGGCCACACGACTAACGGAACACAGGTCAGCCATCCGTACCCACAAAACCCAAGCTCCTCTAGTGCGACACTACATGGAAGCTCAACACAATGAGCACCAAATAAGATGGCTAATCTTAGAGAATCAGTACCAACATAGACACCGCGAGTACAAACATAAGCAAGTGCAGAGAGGTTTATTGGATTTTTTCGCTCAATACATACCAGAATGGGATGAATGCTGATATTCCATGGGATCAGGTACTTAGACACAATTGCGACTAACTACCTGACCAACTCCTACTGCATTTTTGAAAAATTGAGAAGGCCCCGATCTACTGTTTTAAGATGGCTGCGATTCCCTTATGTGAGGACATACCATCTTCCCAAAACTTGCTGTCCGTTTTGTTCTACTGCAAGGATGCATTACTCCGCTAGGGCCACCACTCTTCACATGCAAGAGTACATAACCTGTTTTAATTTTTGAAACATTGAACCATAATAGGGACTTCAGAAACGGCAACAATCGCTATTTTTCAGCGTACATGCCCACATCATCCAACCTTGGAATATATGTATATCTTTTCAATTATACCATTTAATTTCTTTTTTGTTAAACATGCATTCATAATTGTTAGTCTTAACACTGATATTCAGGTACAAACGATAATTGATCCACATATTAAGCTCTGATCTACCATTTCTAGATGGCTGCCACTCTACTAGGGACTTCAGAAACGGCAACAATCGCTATTTTTCAGCGTACATGCCCACATCATCCAACCTTGGAATATATGTATATCTTTTCATTCTTTTTTCAAACATGCATTTATAATTGTTAGCCTTACCACTGATATTCAGGTACAAACGATAATGGATCCATATATTAAGCTTGGATCTACCATTTCAAGATGGCGGCCACTCTACTAGGAGCGAACATACCATTCTCCTTGACTTCCAGAGTTCCACTTCCGGAAGACCACCATCCCCTTCCGGTGCATCAGAAACGACATCCTGGTACCTATTCTACAACATAAATAGATTCTTAGTTGACCACACACGAGTGGCCAACACACCTAGACGCTACTCTGGTTCCTCTGCACTCGGTTTTCAGACATCGTACGGAAGATAGTGGGGCGCCAAAAAGTAAGTATAGATATCGGCATATAACAATGTCGACAATCCATTTTTTCCGAACATATAAACTTCTCATGTTTGGTTAACTTTATTCGCCTCTCAGTTTCATTATCGTAGACTTAAGATCTCTCATTCATCTTTTAAGGAATACCATTAAAATCGGGAGGATTTACTTACCCCTGAAGTTTTCCTAAATCAATAGGTAAGCACACAACCCCTACGGTGTATAACATGACGTGCACATAGTTATGAAATACATTTCAATGTATGTTTTTTATCCGTAGTATACAAAATTCCCACTATTATCTTCCATCACCAAATCCAGTGAGCAGAGTGCAATCATTTGCCAGACTACACTCGAGGTACATCCTTGTCTTATACTTTGTCTAGATTAACAAACACTCACACGTAGGTTTGTGATAAATATAGGCTAATACACTTTCTCCTTTTTCACAGCATCTGTTACATGTGAAAATATTTGCTTTGGCGATCTACCATTAAATACACATATGCATTGATAGATTGGCCAGTTCAGTGTTTAAGGTATTATACCCTTTTATTTCCACACTGCAGTATATTGGAAATTGACCAAACGGTACCTTCATGGTACTAACCCATTATTTTACTTGCTCAGGCATTGAAATCTATCCAGATTGGACTTTATTCGTGAGACTTACGTCACATCATTCCTTTTTCTTCTGATATCGACATAGTTTTTCAAGGTAAATATAGAATTCCATCTAGGATGAATATGTGGCATGCTTCTTTTGAAAACCAGCCTTTGTCTACAGGCTCTATATATAGCATGCACTAAGTATCTTTGCACATCAGTTACTTGCTGAGGGCCCTACATCCCCAGTGCCCCACTCAAAATTCACTATGCTCTTCAGGATCTGTACACTTGAGTCTTTGGGGATAAATCGCTCTTCCCTTCTTTCTTCTTGTTTCACGGTTCTCTGAAACCACATTCAGGTTTGGGGTTATAAGGTATTAAGTAAAAACATCTTTGCTACTTCCTGTTTTTAGAATTGTACATAACTGATGGACTAATGTTTTTTGAGAATAAATTGTAGAAGATTACTACATGGAGATATCTAGCTCCATTTCCCTTTATTTAGAGAATTTCCCTTTATTTAGAGAATTTCCTGTACAAATAGAACCTGTTTGCGAACATCACTATTTATTGTTATTTGTATGTACTTTGTTTAGGTTAACTGAAACCTAATTACATGGCGTCCTGATGAAGGCTTCTAGCCGAAACGCGTGTAGGATCGAACACCGATAAAGTCATGACTACATGAACTTGTTACTCTTTATAAACCTTACGTTGATCTATATTTGAACCTATGGATCAAGGTTGATTTCTGATGAAAAAGAAACTATAGGTTTAAACATTGAATAACCTTATGAAATATATGTTCTTTTTCTCTTTTTCTGTTTCAACTTTGGATGTATGAAAAAACATGAATATGACATGTAATCCCTTCAGAGTTTGCAACTAATGTGATAAAAATAAAGTAAACCTTACTTAATTTTTTGTATCCATGGGTATATACATTTACATACTTTGTTCGCTTTCCAGGTCTCTGTCATTTTATCGTTGTTCCTAAATTGTTTTCCTAACAATCATACAATGGACTATACATTCTCTGCTAACTGCTCTATCTGTGGCTGGCAAGAAACAGAGTTTCTGTACCCATCTAAGCTGTCTGAACTGTTCAGCTCTCTGTGACCACTTTCAAGCTTGGGTGAAGTTTTGAGGATTATCTACAGTCCGCTGGAGAGCGATATGTAGTGCATTGTTCGGCATGGGACCTGATGACTGTTGGAACCTCTCCTTAAAGCTTAGTAGATGGGGGATTTAAGGAGCTGAGACTCCTGCACCCTCTTTAGATTCTTAGAAGGGATATTTTTTATGTGAAGGCTAGATCGATTTCTTTTCATATGACAAGCAGTCCAGTGTCCTCTGCTGTCACAAAAGCTAATTAATCACAAACACTTCCTGGCTATGTGCGTTTACTAATTTTTCAAAAGCTGTTAGTCGTCTAGTTACACTTTTTCCGATCTGAAAATGCATTTCCCAGTGTTGCATCCCTTCTCCTTGTGCCCAAATTCATCTTTAATTTATGGAAATGATTTTCTTCTTGCTCAAATAGGTCCCCCTGCTACCACACAGCCACCCCGCCTTCAAGACTGAAAAGCTTGTTGATCCATCCCTGAAAAAATGTCTGCATTTCTTGAGAGCAGGGTGAAAAGTGAGTGATATCAGGAGACCTCTGAGTTCTAGGCAGACATGCAGTTTCTCATAAACCCTGCCCAAAAGGATGACCATTGCACTGATTCTATTGTGAGTCTGTATGGGGCCATTCCAATAAAAATCACATGTGATGCCAGTCAGAGAAAAACTGTTTACTCAGCCAGTGTATAACCTTAAAAGCACATAGCATACTTTTTTTTTAAACCTTAATTTAAAATATCACTTAAAACAATCACATACTATAAAGTTCATTGTCCTCATGTTGCATATTTCTTTCTCAATTTTACTGCTGATATAAGACAATTTACAACCGCAAATCATAATGTGGAGGAGTCTAATCGCTGTATAAACTGCACCCCTTCTTGATGCCTGCTAAACTGTTTGCCACGTAAATAGGGATATATTAAATGAGATTATAAAGAAGCGGTATAAAGCGCAGAAAAGCATAAAATGCTTTGTCGATTGAACGGGCACTCCATCACAAAGGTAACAAGGGAAAGACTTGCACCAGGTCCCAGGCTGAAGGAAGGCAACTAGATGGTGGATTGTGCTTAATCTCAGCCTGGTCAAATAGAATCTTAATTCTGAGTTCTCTATCTGCCAGATATGGTTGCATGCCAGGCACAGTAGAGAGAGGAACATAACCTATGATCGAGATCCTGTCAAGAGATGCTAAGATTCTCTTGCTCTCCCTGTGTTCAAGGAATCTTTGCTGTACTAATTCTCAATCTTGCATGGTAATGTTACATGGGGTGTCAAATAGTCAGCTTAAACCCATATCACAGAGGGAAGAAGCCACATGATGGCTGCCATCCTACTTAATTTAGGACAGTCCTCTAAACCTATGTGTGAAATTCAACTCAGGAGTTACCCATATTTTGAGCCATAATAAAATGGGTGCCACACTTGCACCATCTTCTCCACACACGTGATGCCTGATTGAAGGAGGTATAGAAGGCCAAGGCCCCCGTTGCAGTTTGCTTGTCCCGTCTTCCCATCTGATGCACATTCTCTTCCCCTACCAAATAATGTTCTAAACGAGATGCTACAGCTTATGGGATGGTGTGTGAGAATGTTTAATACAAGTAAAGGATTCTAGGCAAGATTGTCATTTTCGCTGTTTCTATTCACCACATCATCCCATGCACCTTTTACCGAGGTTTGAAGTAATTGCCCTAGTGACTCTGGTCACTTATTCAGGTTTGAAGATATTTTTTGCTAAACTAATGCTTAGTAGCCTATCTCATCTTCCTACCACCAAAGGGAGTGGAGATTTTAAGGGTTGACATTGTTTGTATGGAATAATAATAGTTAGTTCATCACATTTGAACAGGTTGGTTTTGAACTAGGGAATGCCTGAAAGTATTGTATAAGTTATGACGGTAGATCTATCCCCAAGATTAGTGGGTGAGGAGTTATATCATCGTTATATATATGGCCTTAAAATTATTGTCCACAGCTTAGTCCTTGGATGTCTGAGCTATCTCCGATTATCTATAGGAGTGGCTCAAGGGCTAATGCAAACATTAGTGGTGAGTGCAACTGTCTCATGCTCCTTTCTGTGCTAACTATTTCAGAAAGCTTGTCGTTTGCTCTGATTCTTGCTTCTGAGCACTGATAATTTGCTAAGACCCATCATATGAATCCGTGTGCGAACCCTGATGTCCACAGATCATCCACCATGAAGACTAATCCTCCAGCCAAACACCTCTTCAGATTCTAATACCAGGAGGATAATTTACTTCTAACTTTTCCTAGCTGTGTCCACAATATGCAGTGTTTTTTTAATATGTCCTCTGATTTCCCTACCCCTGAAGCCCTACCTGATTCAGGTTCATCAAACTAGGCAAAATATTTTCTAGCAAAACAATGCCTTGTTACTGGCCTATTGAATTGAATTATCTGCGTTCCTTTCTGACTTTCGAATCCTTGGTGGTATATAAGTGATATCAGCACAAATGCTGAGTCTCTCATCACATATATGGGCACATGTAAGGGCATTTATCTTAATTGTTAAATCATTTCTATGCACCATTAGAAATTACCCTCCCAAAATCTCTGAGCCGAAAACAACCTGAAGACCTGGCTGTTTAAGTCAGACTAATATAACAGGGGGGGCTGTCGACCTTTCTTTTGCCTGTGCTATTGCCTGATGTTAGCGCCGGGACGCCCCTGTTTGGGGTAGCTGTCGCACTTTATAAGCTGCTGTATTATTATGTAGGTAATCGGTTAATAGACCTTTAGGTTTCAAAGTATTACAAACTGAGTGTTATACGACCATAGAACCTCTTCATGCAGTATCCTTCCTAAGCCTGATCGTTGTTTCATCACAGGCACCCCTCTAGTCTCCCTATTCTGCCGAGGTCTCCACCCTCAGAGCTCCAAGGTGATACAACTTCAGAATGCCAGTGTCATAGATGAGTCTTCTAATCCCTACTGAACATTGCTTCATACATATTTTCGTCAGAATCCAGTGCACCCTGTTTCATGATGGATACTTCTAGCTGGAGATTCCTCACCTTTAGAATATTCTACACCCACCAGACTGAATCTTGACATTTTCATTGCAGTGTTCCTGCTTGCCACTAGGTTGCATGTAAGCACCACTTCTGCATGCAGATGTTAATGTCTTTGTTTCTGCGCCTTCGTGCTCAGATGTGTTCTCTTACAGAAGTTAACAAATTCCTTCAACAATTCTTTCCAGTGTGCAAGGGAAGAATGTCCCCACCAAAGACTAAAGGGTTCATATCGTGTTGTGACTGTCTGAAGCAGATGTTGGTGACAGCCCTACACAAGATCTTCCTCTGGTGCTTGGGGCATGACTCTAAGACATGCAAAGAATGTGCCTTAATGCACCCAAAGGCGGTCCACGACTGTGAAGTGCAGCTGTACATTGCTGAGCACTGAAAAATCTCAGACCTCGTGCAAGTCCACTTCTGCTCAAAGTTCTTAAGGCCTTTTCCACAACATTTATTCGTAGCTCTCATGGTCATGTGGTAAGGCAAAATCAAAGAGACAGAAGACGCAGAATAGGTCTCTACTTCATACTATCACTCTCTGTTCAAAGAGAAATCAGTAGAGCATCACGGTGCCAACCGATCTTGCTCCCGATCTCCGGTTAAGGAGCTGATTCCACAACTGATTCCATTGCACCTTGTGTTTCCTGGGGCATCAGTGATGCTGCAACATGTCATGGCCTACAATGAGGTCATGCTGCATATTTTTGGCACTCTTCGGGCCCCAAGGATATGCAGGACCCTCCAATTGGGTTACTGCTGGTGGGTCTGCCCTCTGTTTCTTAGCCCCTAGAAACAACCTCTGGCTCAGCTCAGACTCTGGTGCTGACTTCCACTTATACTCCAGTTCCAAAATCTGCGCTGGTTCTTTCTGCACTGGTGTCTGTCATTTCATTGCTGGCACCGGAGGTCGAGCCCATGACAACTTCACCGTAAGACCTTAAGTCTGATTTGCTTTGACCCCCAACTGAGGTTGTGCCTTGATTCCATTCCAGCGCTCCTGGTCCCATTACACTTCAAACAGACAAAACTCTTCCTCTCCTGCAAAGCCTTTCTCCAAGGCTTCACCACCTTTTAAGGTCAGATTCTGATCAGCCTGATAATGATGACTGAGATGAGGGGCTGATTTACCCCGACACTATGATGATGGTGATGACATTTACATGGACTTGGAAAACCCCAGTAGTTTGGATACCTCTCCCGACGCAGGTTGTTGTTGTCCCTACAGGAGGACACATATTTTGCTGTGGTAATTAGACATGCAGCTGAGGTCCTGGACCTGCAGCTACCCTCATTGTTAGTAAAAAACAATGTACTAACTGAAACTTTGTACTCAGGGCCGGCTTCATCTGAGCCCGTACTCTCATTTAATGAAGCTTTGACTGACAGCCTTATGGGTACCTATCCAAAGCTCTCCTCTTTCCTGCCAGTAAAAAGACAGTCAGCGAGACCATACGCCGGCACCAGGGGAACCAGGCTTTGTCACTTAACACCTGACTCCTGAGAGTTTGGTGGTCCAAGCATCCACCAGTAAGGTTAACTTAAATACATTACTGAAGACCGCTCCATTTAGGAAGTTGAAAAGGATTGAGGCATTCATTAAAAGGATGTTCTCCTCTGCCAGTTTGGTATTGATTTTAGTCATTGCAGTCTGCCTGGTAGGCTGTTATACATGTGCCTTTTGGGATATGGCCAGTGAGATTTTACTCGTGGTTACAGAGGAATTCCAGGCGTCTTTGGCCTAAACCATTCAGAACAGCCAGAACACAGCCAAATGTATCATCCTGGTTGGTATGGACACTGCTGACTACTTGGGGTGTGTGGTGGGCACTAGTGTGGTGCTCGGGTGTCCCATGTGCATGAGATCCTCCAGCTTTTCTGGGGATGTACAGTTGTCACTAATGGATATGCCTTTTGATGGGTCCACCTGTTTAGAGAAAGGGTTAATTTTCCCTTCAAGCACTTCAAAGAGAACAGTCACAGTGCATTCATAGCGCCTCTCAACTATGTCTATGTGTCTATGTACTGTTTCATGTAGAGCACATATATCACCCAAAGGTCTCATAGTGCTTTGCCAGGACTCCGGAACAGACGGAAAAAGCTGAAGAAGAAAGGATTAGAATAGCCAAGTTTTTAGGGACTTACGGAACTTTATATACTCGGCCTCTGTACGTAGGTGTATGGGCAATGAGTTCCAGAGGGTGGGAGCCAGGTTCGCGAAAGCTTTGTTTCCGTACTTAACTGTTCGGACCTTCGGGATTATTAATAAGGATTTATTTGCAAAACGAAGTGTCCTAGAGGGCTGATAGCTTTTTAGTTTTTTTGCCAGATAGTGAGGACCTTTTCCATTAAGGGTTTTATGAACCAGACAACAGATTTTGAAGTCAATTCGCTTTTTAATGGGCAGCCAGTGAGCAACCTCAAACTCGAAGCAGAGGGAGAAAGGGCTGGAAGATTTAAAACCAATCTAGCTACTGTGTTTTGCAGAACCTGGAGCTTATGAAGGAGTTCAGAGTTCATGGAAGCCAGCAGAGCATTTCCATAGTCCAGGTGACTGACAATCAGACCCTGGACCAGTGGCAGATGAGAAGACAAAGGAGCCCATTTAAAAATTTTACGGAGAGAATGCATTATGCCGTAGCAGGTACGTGTTGTGTGGTTGACATGGTCACGCATAGAGAGTGAATTGTTCAACATTACCCCGAGATTATGGACTGTTTCTTTTGGAATAGGGCAAGTACCTAAGGTAAGGGGCCACCAGTCAGTTGTCCACATCATCTGTGCATTGCCAAAGAGTACAATTTCTGTTTTATTGGCATTTAGCTGGAGGTTGTTAGTGGACATCCAGTTGTTTATGTCCAGCATGCATTGTCCGAACCTATGTTTGGTACTGGCGACATCCGGACCAAGAGTAATTAGTATCTGTGTATCATCGCCATACGACAATGTGTCGAAGCTGTGATTTTTAATAATCCTGGCCAGGGGAGATACATACAAATTAAAGAGTTTAAATACAATTAAACTCCTGCCTAACAATTCCCACTTTCGACCCTTTTGAGGCTAGTCCTGAGAGGCATCTTCAAGCGGCACTACAACCACCACAGAACTCTCACCAGCCTTTTTATGGCACTTCCTGAGGTTCCAATAGACATCGCCTAGCTCACCAGGGACAGCACTCCACTCAGTCCATCTCTCCTGCGACATCAGTCTTCAAGACGCTTTAGATTTCTTTAGCTGTGCACATCCACCCAGTATGAGGAAAGCTCAGATACTTTCTTCCAAGGTGGTGAACCATCACAACCGACAGATGGGTCAGGCAGATTTCCCTACAGTGCTATGACCTACCATTCCTTTCCAACCTCCCTCTCCTCCCTCCCTCATTAGAGTGGCTTTCATACGAGCACCTTGCTATTTTGTACAGATTCAGAATGCTCATGTTGGCAGATGTTTTGTCTGCCTGTTCTGGTGGCTTAGTGGACTAAAGCGTCCACTGTAGTGGCCTGTGTTTGACCTCATGGTCACAGGTTCAAATTCCAGCAGGTCCACTCAGCCTTTCATCCTTCTGAGGTCGATAAAATGAGTACCATTGAGTTGGGTAACAATAAACATCTGTTATCCAGCGCCAAGATACCCTTGGGTGAAAGTGTAGTTGTCTTTGACCTTCAGGAGGCATACTTTCATCTGACGGTCCTGCTTTTCCACAGGACCGCATCTGTGGTTCAAGGTCAACCAGGGCACTTTAAGTTTACTCTTCTTTCCTTCAGCCTTACCAGCGCCTCTAGGGTGTTCATGCTGCCCTTCTTTGAAGGTTGGAATACTTGTTTTCTCCAACCTCTGACTAGCTGCTGACGGTCAGTCGTAGACCACCTCCAGATAACAGCGAAGTCCTAACATCCCTAGGGATCTTGATCAATGAGCTGAAGTTGTACCTGACTTTTGCAGAGGCTCCCCTTTATTGGAGCCATTCTGGACACAATGCTGTTTAGGGCCTTATCTCCACCACTATGAGTCCAGGACATTCGGACTATGATGCTGATGTTTCATGCTTGCCTGGCTCTCAGTTGGAGCAGCTATGAGACTCCTTGGACTGTGGGCATCTGCAGTGATACTAGAAGTCTCAGTGTGCCCAGAACCAAGAAACCCTGTTGGATGTCATCCAAGTCTCGTCGGAGACTGCATGAGATCTGCAGTAGGGGCTGCTTTACTGCAGATTTACCAGAGGAAGACCCCTCTCTCTTCCAGAATTGACAGTGGTAATAGAGGTGTACCTGCTGGGGAGATCACCTGGGAGAGGAGGAGATCAGAGGTCTTGGCAGAATTCCGGCTCCACATAAATCTGTTTGAGCTACATGGCATCTGCTTGGCATTGAAGGCCTTCCTGTTGTCGATCAAAGGAAGGTTAATGTAGATTCTCAGACAATTCCACTGCCATGTAGAATGCAACAAGCAGGGCTGCCTGGGGTGCAGGCTCTTGTATGAGGAGGTGCTACGCCTCTTGCTAGAGCATCCGGTCATTACCCTGATTTCGAATCACCTGTGACTAGCTCAGCGGATGCCGACGGGAATCACAAATGGCTGCTTGACTCCGATGTGGCAGAGGGCATTTACCAACAGTGAGAAGAACCCTGGCTTGATCTGTGTGCCACTGTCAAACCTGCAGTGTCACTACTTTGGTGTGCTGGAATTCTCAAGAATGCTCTCTCAATAGGAGATGCATTCGGATTAGAGTGGAGCCGGGGTCTCCATTCTTGTCTGTTATAAGAGCTACTTACGTTCAGTGAAAATTATCATGATCTACTATTATTATTAATGATGTTGTATTAACCAGACAAGACTACATTAGTTGCTGTCATTTACAAGAATACTATCCGTGATCACCTCAGTTTTTCAGGCATTGTTGCCAGTTGTAATGTAAAAACGGTGTTGTCAATGTGGAATGCCTCTGCGTGGGTAATGCATAACAACCATAGCTGTACTGCCCTGGCACCAAGATAATAACAGTAAGTCACCCCAGCACCACATGATTTATCAATTATCAGCTGTAAATATATTTTGGAAATGTAACCATTTTTCTTCAAACATCAGCTAATAAATTATGGAAATCCACACATCTTTGTGTCAAATATATGCTTTAAAATTTTGATATACATGTATGAATGCAACCAAGTAGAAGCTTCTGATTTAGTAGGCTGGACCACACACAGAAGAGCTACTTATGGGTAGCTGGGAGGCTATCAGTAGCCCATGAGCTACTCGTTGGAGAAGCCTAGAGTGGAGCTTGGGACTTCTGTATGCCTTTCTGCCATCCTCTGTTGCAGAAGCACGGCAGGGTTCTGCACCCAAACCTGCATAATGCACACCTCCGTGTGTGGAGATTGAGCTGGGGAAGATGACTGTTTGATCTACCATCGGAGGTTGTGGATTTCATACTCCTGTCCAGGCGTCCTTCTGCTAAGTCCATCAACGCAGGGTGCTGGGACAAGTTTGTAGCTTGATGTAGAGGCAGGTCTCTTACAAGTCAAACCATTGGATGTATTACTGTTTGCTTTGCCTCTAGTCTAGCAAAGCCCTTCAGGGGCACTGTAAAAGGTTATTAGTCAGCCCTTTCGCTCTTTTGTTTACCGAACCAACCGTCCTTACTTAAATCACCTTTTGGAATGCGTTTTATCAATGGTTTGACATACATTTCGTTCCCAAATCTTTTGTAATGCTGCAGTGGGACCTTAACTTGGTCCTCATATTCCCTATTTGCTCCATAAGAGCCAATGCACAGCTGCTCACTTCACTTTTTAACTCTCAGAACTGCCTTTCTGAATGTGATCACTTCAGCTTGTTACGTGAGTGAGCTCTAGACCTTCTTGGTGCATCCACGCTACGCCACCTTTGTCTCACACAAGCTGATGTTGAGGACAAGGGCGGCCTTCTTGCCGTTTCTCGTTGGGCCGTTCATCGCCCTCCCAATGTCCTTTGCCCCGCCTCTTGAAAGCTGAGCAGAACTCCATTGGCTGGAATCCAGAGGAGCGCTGAGTTACAACATTGATTGCATCAAGGATCAGGTGGATAATCCGCTTTTTTGAATGGTTCTCTAAGGAAAAGAACTGTAAGGTGGTGTAGAAAATGACTTTGCATTAAGACCTGCTATGCAATGGCCATTAGGGAGTCTCCAGAAGGACTAAGGGCTCATTCTATCGTGGCCAAGGCAGCTACTGCTGCATTGGCAGGTCGAGTTCCTGTTCTGGACCTCTGTTGGGCTGCAAAGTGGACATCCATGAACACGTACACCAAGCAGTACTGCCTTGACAGCCAGTTCCAATGTAAAGGGCATTTTGTCTGTTCAGAACTGTAGGACTTTCTGGTCTGAGTCCACTCCGCAGACCCTCCCCTTAGGGAGGAACTGCTTTGGTATCTGTTGTAACGGTGGGGAATCTTCAATTAGAAGTATCCAGTAGATTCCTCGCTGGCCTAGCTCTCTTTTCAGTGCAATGGCCTCTTTTAACAATTAAAAATAAAGATCCTAATCTAGAGATCTGCACATTGGTTTCCCCAATTATGTTGTGCTCCGTGTTTGATGGTGGAAAGACTCAGGCAAGAAACTGATATCTCTATGCACAGGTGGGGCATATATGTGGCTCTGCTCTGTTAATTCCATGACGGAACAAAGCCAGCACAAGGCCACACAGCGTCACCTATCGACGTGTGGAAACACTACAATGAAACCTTCCAGAATCAATCTGAAGGTGAAGAATCTTTGGTGAGTGTCTCCACCAGAAAGAGCATGCCGGGAAGTAAGTAAAGTGTTGGATTGGAATTTAGAGTTTGTTTCCTGTCTGAAACCAAGCCTCATTTTGGTTTTCAGGAGTCATTTTGTCTGAACTAACTGGTGTGGTGATCTACGTTTGTTATTTATTTTCATTAATGTAATCTGTGATATGCATCCAGCTTTGAAGTAAAGTGTGTTGCAGTTTCAAACCTGTGATGCACAGGTACATTAACCACTATGTGCATGAAAAATTCAACATTGAGAATATTGCATAAGAGTAATCGGTGATGACACACTCATTTCATGAACAAAGCGCGTTGTTTACCAAATTAAGTTGAGGTGCTTATGCGGGTTAATCATCATAGCTCAAATTGCAAGCTGCATGTGAAATCTATACTGCAGAATAAGTAATATCAGTATTTGGAATTGTCTGGGATATGTACTCATTGAAAGGGTGTAGGAAGACTTCACAAATGGTGCATAATCTGTGATGCTCACACATTAAGACTGTTATGCACGCAGAGTACTCAAAGGTCTGTTGAAAATTATATTTACTCTTCGTATCAATTTCTTTTTCGTAGTCAACAATATTGTTTCAGTGGTCTACTATGGTTCTTTTATTAAAGCTTTTATTTTCTTCCATTATATTATCTGTATTATATTTGTACATATTCTTACTGCCATGATCTAGAAGGTGACCAAGATATCAGTGGTCTGCCTATGCATATGGATTCCCTGGGAAACCTAAGAAAAAATGGAAGAGCTGGTTTTGAGTTTTTGGTATTTATCCTATGGCTACTCTTTGTTTGAAGTACTTACCACAGAGAAAGTTTCCTATTTGTTTCTATTGTTTGGCCAGTGAGGGCCAAAATATACTTATATCTGAGTGGACTCATCTGTGGAACATTAATTGGTTTGTAAATCTATGCCTGTTTCTCCTTCAGTGTTAAGACACAAACTTCTGCATCTTGCACATGCAGGACACATTGGGAAAATAATGGTCAGGTAGAGGTTGCGTCAGGTGTTTTGGTAACCTAGAATGGAGTCTGAAGTTTACATTCTTGTACAACGATGTAATGTTTGCGTGTCTGCTGATAATTCCCTTACGTATCCTGAAGCATCACTAGTGCCTATAGTTTCCTATGTTACAATGACATACCTTGGGTGTTGAATAGTTAGGACCTTTAAACAGATTTAAACCAAAAATGAGATATCAAGTTGTGGTATCTATTACACAAGGTGGTTTGAATGGGAGTTTGTTGAAGAGGCCAATACTTGCTCCGTGACTGAATTTTTGCAGGTTATTTTTTTCGGAAAGATTGGCCCTTTGCTAACGTAAGTGATAAATGTATCCAATCGAAGTCTTTCAACATGAAAGCTTTTCTTAAGTAGTGTGAGACTTTTCTCAAACAAAGTGCCTTGCACCATCCATATGATAATGCATGTCTATAAGGATACATTTTATTTTAAGAGTGTATACTGTGGTCTATCATCAATAACATTGACATTAGCAAAGCATTGAGGTCCATGACTTGGGTTCATAGAAACACTCTGCATTCTGTCACCAATATAACTCCATTTTTTCAATGAGGGACATGCATTCCCAGTCGTCATTGTGTCCATCATGAATGCAGAAGTTTTAGAAGATGTGTGAGGACGGTAACAACATTCGTAGGGATATCAATTCCAAAACAGAATCCTATTGAGCCAGTATGAAAGACACCCCCACTACAAATCCTGTATTGTTTTGTTTTTTTTAAACTTTATTTACCAGTTTTCGTAATATGACATCATATCTGGAAAATCTTGTACAGTTATACATAGCAGTATCTATACAGCTAAAGTCCAAAAAAGAATTTTCGCCCGCTACATCTAAATTAACAATCGAGTACTTGTACAGCACAAAATAAACTATTCAGTCCGCCTCTCATGACCTCCACTGCCACTTGTTAGCAGATCGTGCCACCTGCGTGTGTCCCAGGGGAGATAGACACGTAAATTTTAATCGGGCTGGTGTATCAATGTCCAACGGTCAAAGCTCCGCCCCCGCCGCTCAGTCTACCCACGGCTCCAGTGTAACGTTTCAACGGGCCCCAAATGTCCTTTGGGCGGGATGTGCTGGGAAGTGTGGTGAAGTATAGATCATAGTTGGTGTTGCAGCACACGAGACTGCTTAGCCAGTCCTTTAATGTCGGAGCAGTTTTACACCCCCATTTGAGTGCTATTTCCCTCTTAGCCAGAAGTAGCCCTATCGTTGTAAACCGCCGCACAGCCCTATGGATGTTTTTTTACATATCCCAGCAGTGCGACCTCCGGTGTGGGTGTGATGTCCAACTCTGTCATTTCTGCAAGTGTCTGAAAAATTGTGGCCCAGAAGGTTTTCATTTTGCCACAATTCCAAGTGAGGTGGGCGAAGTCTGCGCATGGGGAATTACATTTTAAACAACAGTGAGATCTTTCAGGATCCCGCTTGTGCGCCATCACAGGGGTCATGTAGATTCTACGCAAAAATTTAAAGTGAATCAGTTTGTGGCGGCTGTTTAGGAACACCTCCTTTGTCTGGCTGCAACACACCGCCCACTGGTCATCTTGAATGGGGTGTACCAGATCTGCCTCCCTGGAGGCCCTAAGTTTGGAATTGTTTACTGGGATCATATCTGCACAAGCCCTGTACGTTTTGGAGACTAGGTGTTTCCCCTCGGCGCTATCTAAAACAGCGGAAAGGGGGGCAAACGAATCCGGCTCTAAGGTAAATCCAGGGACGACAGCCCGCAATGCAGATCTCATGCGGTTAAGTACAAATTTATCCATGAAGGAGGCGCCACCTAATTTGGTACTTTCCGTAACAGAGAAGAAATGCCCATTGATATACAAATCCCCAATTGTGCGCAGGTCGAATTTGGAAAGAGTGCGTTTCACAATCGTTTCGCCTGTGATGGGGATCCATCGAGGGTTGGGGATCGGTAAACCAGGAGAGTACAATCCAGGGGAGCCCATAATCCTAATCAGCTTCTGCCAGGCCCAGCTTGTGGTGGAGACCGTTTGGATGTCAGTAGGGTCTCGTGGGAAGCCCAGGGGAAGGATCGTGTTCAGTGCATCGGGTGAGACCAGATCCGCTTCTGGACGTAAATACGGAATTCTAGCATCGTGGTGGAACCAGGAATGTGCATAACTGCACTGCGCCACTAATTATATAAATGTAGGTTGGGGACCCCAAATCCTCCCCGGTCATAAGAGAGCGTCATCACCTCCCAACGGACCCTAGGCCTCCTGCCTCCCCACGTCAAACGAATGAGATGTGTGGGAGTGTCTCGTAAAACCGATTTATAAGAGGGATAGGAATGTTTTTAAAGAGATAGAGGAACTTGAGGAGGACGATCAATTTGATCAGCGCCACTCGACCTGCAATGGAAAGTGCGAGTCGCAGCCATTTATCCACCTGCATTTCCAATTGATGAATAGCCTTACCATCATTTGATTTAATGATTTCAGAGGTGTCCAGGTGTATGTGAATCCCCAGGTATTTGACTAAGTCTGAAGTCAAAGCAAGCGGGAACTCACAATCCCATTGCACCGTGCTGGAAGTTAGGGGAAATATCACTGATTTGTGCCAGTTTATTCCCAGATCAGAGAAACCGCCAAATCTAATAATCTCTCTGATTAATGGATCCAGGTTGCTCTGCGGGTCCCTAACATATAGAATAATGTCGTCTGCATATAGTGACACCAGAAGAGGCCCTGTGTTAAACTGAAGTCCTCTCTTCAAGTGGCGTTCCTGAAAGAGCCAGACCATGGGAGCCATTGCTAGTATGAACAGTAGTGGTGATGGAGGGCAACCCTGCCTGGTGCCACGAGATAGTTTGAAAGAGCGGGAGATTGTGCCATTTAGTCGGATCCGGGCTGTGGGGGAGGAATATAGCAGGGCGGTGAGACCAACGAAGCCCCTGGGCATACCCAACCTGCGCATTACAAACATTAACAAGCATTTGCAATGCAATAGGTCTCGCATTTACGTGAGTTTGAGCTATTGACATTGAAAATAACAATGCCTTTTATTTTTGTTTTCAAAACATAAATAAAAGGCATTATCATTTACAATGCCAATAGCTTAAACTCACGTAAATGCGGACCTATTGCATTGCAAATGTTTGTTGAATGATGTCACTCCCTACTGCAATTATTGCTCATTGACCTAAGGACCCCTTTACAAAAGGGCTCAAAAATGGTGTCGACAGACAAGACAGCTGCGGCCACACTGTGACCTCCCATCAGACTTCTGCTGTGTGTTGCTAATTCTGTCTCACTTTTTATTTCTTGCATTTCTATATCAGGGTTTTGTCTGGTGTTTTTTTTAAGTATCTCTTTATAATTTTATGCTGCAACTCTGCATCAAAGTTACGTATAAGGGTCTCACGTTTTCCTAAAATCAGTGCTCTCATGCCTCATTTGTTTGTCTGTATGGCAGCCAAATGTAATAGCATTACTCATTGAAATTATCCCCAGTGAAATGAATACCAATATAAAAATACCCATGGTCCGGTATGTTAGAATGTTACTTGAATGTTACTTCTGTGTGACTTATAAATAAAGATAATGTAATATGCATATGTGCTTTCCCTGTGCATAACCTGCATCCCAATGGCATTCAAGTATTCATGATGCATGGTCTGACAAAGACCTCTATGAAATCAGAGATCTTGGGAAACCCCTCGCCTTTGGTCTAGAAAACGATATTAGAGAACACACTGTTCTTTTACTTGCAAACAGTTTGAGCAGTGCTGTTTATTCCAGGGAAAGCATCTGTAGCTGTGGGATAATCCACCGTCCATCAAATATTTGACTTTTAAAATGGGTTCTGAGCTGTGCAGTTCAGCTTACAAACGATTAGCTCCTGTAAGGAAACCGCTCACAGACGTAACAATGTGCAGCAAGGTGGTGACTCACTTTGAAATATCCTGTAGCTATAGGTCAGGATTATTTAGTGCATTCCCTCTGATCTGGTCGTTAAGTTAAAGATAGTCTACAAATGCAGCTGCATCAACTCCTAGACACTTCATCCACCACAAATCTTAAATCAATTGTGTGATGTTCCAGGGCTCGATAAGTCCTGCTCCAAATGCCCTCTTAGAGATTTTAAATCTATGTGAGCTGAAATCGTTCGTAAGTAAATAGTAGCCTATGGATAAAGGTCTACGTATCATTAGATCAGTTCGCAAAATAGTGAATCACTTGGGGCCACAGAACCGGCCTATGTATTATTTGTTATGCAGGTCTCAATTGCGAGTCTATATTGACGAGGATGACGGCTTGTAATGGACAGAAGACCAAGCTTCTTGTACTTTCCTTTCAAAATAGACTACTTTTTTCAGCAGCCCGATTTTTCCTTAAAATAAATCGGGCTGCTTAAAAAAAGAGAAATGCAATAGGTCTCGCAATTGCGATATTGTGCCTCATCCAGATGCATGACATGATTCTGGGTTTCCACTTACTCGCTCCTATCGCCGGGTAATAAAGTTTTTCCTAAAGCCGTTTCTTGCGCTGGCTGTTTGGTCTACGATATATAGAAAAAGATAATGCCTCGGGACTGATACTCTCACATAAGTTTAGGCGAAGAGATAGATGAATTATCTCTCCCCTGGAGTAATATTTATTTCTCCAACAAAACCTGTATTATTAAATTTTGTGACCAAGTCAACGGCGATTCCAATGAAAACCAAAAATGTATCAATTACTTTTTATAAGTGTGAGGATATTTATTTTCTACCACACTTTTTTTGAAATTCTTTTGTTTTTAGACATATATATACAAACAAATACAATATTTACAATACTTACATATAGCACAATCACTGAACATATACATATCATCAAACGCCCTTTTTAATGTACCAGGATGCTTATGGGCTTTTTTTGAAACAGCATTCCTATATATAGAAGATCACTACTAAAGACGCACTACGAGATTTTGTCGTTTACAATCTCCTAATTATTTTGAGTGCTCTTTCACAAATAAGTCAAAACATAAATCATAATCCAGTGAGTGTCTTCAAAATAAATGTCGACGCGTTTCAGCCAAATAACTCTTTTGGCCTCATCAGGACTAGGGCATCCGAACCAATAATTTACAACCTATTGTCCAATTAGGGTATGGTCGGAACAAATAATCGTCTTTTCTTTCTTTCTTTTTTCTATAAATTATTTTGGCGGGCTTGTGTATAATTATTCGACCCTTCCAAAACCACTCGTTATACGGTTCAAGTATTCTGCATATGTTTGTGCATATACACTGTTTTAGCACTGCTTGAGGTCGCCTCGCTCTCAACTCTCGAAGTTTATACACAGGACCCACTTCTAACGTTCCTTCTCCCTCCAGTCTACACGGATCGCCATCGTAGACTGGAGGGAGAAGGCGACCTCAAGCAGTGCTAAAACAGTGTATATGCACAAACATATGCAGAATACTTGAACCGTATAACGAGTGGTTTTGGAAGGGTCGAATAATTATACACAAGCCCGCCAAAATAATTTATAGAAAAAAGAAAGAAAGAAAAGACGATTATTTGTTCCGACCATACCCTAATTGGACAATAGGTTGTAAATTATTGGTTCGGATGCCCTAGTCCTGATGAGGCCAAAAGAGTTATTTGGCTGAAACGCGTCGACATTTATTTTGAAGACACTCACTGGATTATGATTTATGTTTTGACTTATTTGTGAAAGAGCACTCAAAATAATTAGGAGATTGTAAACGACAAAATCTCGTAGTGCGTCTTTAGTAGTGATCTTCTATATATAGGAATGCTGTTTCAAAAAAAGCCCATAAGCATCCTGGTACATTAAAAAGGGCGTTTGATGATATGTATATGTTCAGTGATTGTGCTATATGTAAGTATTGTAAATATTGTATTTGTTTGTATATATATGTCTAAAAACAAAAGAATTTCAAAAAAAGTGTGGTAGAAAATAAATATCCTCACACTTATAAAAAGTAATTGATACATTTTTGGTTTTCATTGGAATCGCCGTTGACTTGGTCACAAAATTTAATAATACAGGTTTTGTTGGAGAAATAAATATTACTCCAGGGGAGAGATAATTCATCTATCTCTTCGCCTAAACTTATGTGAGAGTATCAGTCCCGAGGCATTATCTTTTTCTATATATCATTTACATTCCCAGATGCCGGAGGGTTATTTGGGTTCCCCCCTTTTTTGAAGGGCTGTTTGGTCTACAGCCTCTTTCTTCATAAAGCGCCAGTGTGTTGTGGTATGAGTCGGAGATAAATAATGAACGTTCTTCTTGCCTTTGAGACGCACACTATTCTAGTCTCGGCGGCTGTTTGCACTCGGTTCTCACACTCACTGCTGTTCTTCTGCCTCGCGCCTCCGTGGTCGGGAGTTCAGAGCCCTAATGACACGGTGGCGCATCCTCTCTCCGGCGACTGTCTCTAACCCCTCGTCTGCTCTGTCTTCTGACTCTATCGGGACTCCTGGGAGGAGATAAGATCGAATGAAATGTTCTCTGTAAAGCGCGGCTCCATTGAGTATAAAGTGTGTTGCATGTGTGTCTCCCACCCAATGTCATTCTTTGGCCTCTCTCTTTACCTTAGGAGTTCGCTGCTCTCACCAAGGAGCTGAACCTGTGCCGCGAGCAGTTGCTGGAGCGCGAGGAGGAGATCTCGGAGCTGAAGGCCGAGCGGAACAACACGAGGGTGAGTCACACGGAGATCACAGGGCTGGCTGGTGAGGCGCGTGCCGCGCTGCTCGGAGATCACAGCCCGCGCGCCGGGGGAGGCCGCCTGCCTAGGAGGCCGCACTGGTGGGATAGCAAGGGGCTGCTGTGAGAAGGAAAGAGGCGCGACAAGGAGAGGGCCAGTGGGTTGTGAAAAGAAAAAAAAAATAAGCGCAGAGACTCAAGATTATTCTTAGAGTCCCGCCGTCTACCAAGCTGTGAATCAACCTCATTCCTTTGCCTCCCGACCGCCACTCAACACTTCTGTCTCTTTTTCTTCCTCCTTTTTTCCATGCCCTTTTGTCTCTTGCTTCGGGCTAAAATGTTGTGTTGGAAAAAAAGTTCTATTTCACCTCACCACCAAATGTGCCTGTGCCCACCACCTACACAAATTAAGGTCTGGATAGGCCGAGGAGAGTGGAACACTAAGAATGACAGTATCCTATCCCAATCTAATGAATTCTAAGTACTCCTACTGCTCAAACGAGCTAGACTCAATTGAATAATACTGACTAACTTTTCAGTGTCCTCGTCCACAGATCTTGAAAATAAATCGCATTAAAGTCTACAATATTCTGTCACACTCTGATATTGACCTGTCCTGCATCTCTCAAACTTGGCTAAGTGATGACTCCGGCTCAGTCTTACATGAAGCCATAGCTGTAGGCTATAAAATCTTGCAGAAAAATCACACCATGACGAAGGTCAGAGGGGAAGTTGCTGTCATCAACAAAACCCTCTATACCAGAAAAATACATTCTGAAACGTACCTTATCTGAATGTGACTCCCTCGTTGTCTAGTGCGCTCCTGCTCCATCTTTCACATTATCATTTCTTCTCATCTGCAGAATACTCCTCCTGTTCTCGCATCCACTCTCACGTTCGCAGACCTCTTCCTAGATGGGATCTTACTGAAATATCTCAACAAGCATTACAATGGAGCAATTCAGAACTCAGTTGGAGTCCAAATGGACACCAATTGCACTCGTACTTCTCAGCATATAGTAGGCGCAATGTTTACACCACAAACCACAATACCAGCAAGTATCACAATATCTGGAGCAATTCAGTACATCCACCTTCCCTCCATATTTGCAAAATCTACAGACAAATGGCAGATATCTACAAGACTGTTGAACCAAGCTGACCATCCCATCTTTCTTGCACAAACCAGCTCATCCTTATCTAGCTTCCAAGATCTTTTAGTTCAGCAGTTCCAGCTCTGGCTGACATCAGACCGTGACAACATTATTCTTACAAAGGCCACCTGTTCCTCCCAGAAGTATTGACTGCACAGGTCAAATCTTTCAACTCTTACAAAATACACTGGAAATCCCAACTACCCAAGGATCAACTCACTCTGCAACACAGTCTGGAATCTACCATGTTGCACTCTAGAAAGCGAACATTCAACGCTAATTCCATCAGATATGAGGCACCTGTCTCCATCAAGCGTATGCTCTAGTCAGTACAAACTTCTCACCACAGTTCTCTCCCTTCCTCTGTGCAGTGCCAGCCATCCCCTATATAGGATGCTTCACACAATAACAACTCCCCCTGTATAGAACTCTCCTTTTTGTGTGCAGTATTAGCTGTTTCCTTAAAAAAAAAAAAAACCTATGTCAGATGGCTAATCTGGCCCCTGGGAGCTATTCTGGCCCCTGGGTTCTCATGAAGCCATGGGGCCCACCAACCCCTTGGTGAAAAAAAAACTAGTAGCTCTTCCCTAGGGAGCAGTGTTTAGCGGAATGAAGTCTTTTGAATAAGCAGGCACTGTTTATCCCTGATTGTAAAGGTGCAATGATGAAAACTATGGAATAGAACACCACACAGAGCCACATGAATGATGCTGATTAATTCAAGCATTTCCTCCATCGCATTTTTTTTAGCTGGACAAGGAAGTTGTCTTTGCCTGGATTAGTATGGCAATCCACAATAAGGGCATCGGAATGCTTCCTCAATGAGGGAGAAATGCAGTTGCATTAAGTTCTAGGTATCCCCAGCTATAGTGAGGGTTGCCTCACACTAAATACAGTTAGGATGACTCCATTAATCTCCTCAGTCTGCTGGGATCGAAGGGTTGTGGAGGCTCTTATCACCCATCTATCTTTTGTGGTTAGGAGGTTCATACATTGAGGCATCTTCTACCAATCTGGCCTCTGTGACCAGGAAGGCCGAAATCTAGGCTCCTGGCTAGTGCCAGAAACAGCAATACGCCTGCCAGCAAGAGCCCCTGCCCCTGAGCCCTCGAAAGTGTGATTTCCTTGTCTTTGGCTTTACGACCTCCTGGAGAAGGTCTGAGGAGTGGCGGCGAGGACTGGTTGCACTGACCACTGTTTGGAGGCAGGCACCCCTGGATGGCTCCTCTTTTGGGGATGCCACATTTGGCCCTTTGGTCGAGCCACTTGTAGGTAGAAATCTGACATGACACCAGATCCAGGAGAGATCCACCAAAAGGATCAGTGAACAGGTGTTCTCAAACCACTCCGAAGACTGCAGTAAAATCAATGAAACACACAATTATGAGAGACACTGTTGGACTTGGCCCTTTTTGCAGGGTCATCCCTAAACTTTTTGCCTTCCTCCTGTATTTTTTCTGACCTGTTGTTGGCTGTTTTATGACTCTGGGCACCTTACCACTGCTGACCAGTGCTAAGGTGCATATGCTCTCCCTATGGTAAAATGTATACATTGATTGGTGTCCATGTTTGGCTTATTGGATTTACTGTCAGTCCCCAGTAAAGTGCACCAGGAGTGCCAGGGCTTGTGAATGCCAATGCTGCTAGTGGGCCTGCAGTGCTGGTTGCGCCACCCACAGAAAGCAGCCTTGTAAAATGTGTCTAGGGTCTGCCACCGCAGACCCTGTGCGCGGTCTGGGACCGTCGCGCTGACTGCGCAAGTGCCCCCACTTGCCAGTCCCTAAACCTTCCCTTACCTACATATTAGCCACGCCTCTGGTAGGCCCAAGGGCAGGGTGCATTGTAGGCATAAGGTAGGACATGCCCTGATGTGTGTGGCATGTCTTAGTAGTGAATTACAGCCATTTTCGTTTTCCACTATTGAAGGCTACCTGCTCTCCATAGGCCAGAATGGGCTGCTGGGATCACGCCAACGCTGTGACCCCAGTGGACTCAGAGAGCATGGTAGAATGTCAAGTTTAGTATGCCTGAACTCAGGATGATAAAATACTTCTTGTAGTCAAGTTTATTTTAATATCCTGGGTTTGTAAATACTACTTTTAGAAAGTTAGTATTTACTGACCTGACCATCTCAGTCCGCCTCTGCTGTATGTGTGTGTTCTGCCCAGCAACAGTAAGAAGCAGGGTTGGGGAATCCCCAGAGACAGGTTGGCTGCCAGGTGGGGGGTAGAGAGATTACACCTGGATGGGTGGGAGGAGTACACCTTGACTCTTGATTAGACCTGTGCTCTGCCACCACAAAGCCGGCGCCACCCCCTGTGGGGCGGCTGATGTCTCTGCCCTGCTGCTGAAAGGAAAGAGCAGACTCACCATAACAAAGTGCTCCAGAACTGGACTGAGCCAGGCCTAGGCCCCCTGGCGCTAAAGAACAAAAGAATCATGGTATAAAAGTAGGAGCCTGGCTCCTAAGAAATCAGAATCCTGTTTACCACAAAGAACCTCTGCCCGACTAGAAGGAGAAGAAGACGCCGGAGGAGCTGGCCTGCTGCTTGCCTTGCTGAGAGAGGAGAGGAAGAGACTTACTGAAAAGACTTTGCTACTTTGTGCTTGAACATTCTCCAAGGGCTTGATCTGAGCTTGCCCCCTGAACTGAACCCCAGGAACAGTGGGTTCTCTGTGCTTCTTGCTCGTCCTCCAATTCGAGCCGTGTGTGCATCCCGCTGGAAAAGAGACTGCGCCCCTCATCGCCCCTCCTAGGGCCGTGACACTCAGAAGCTCGCCTGCCTCCAACCCGTGAGAGCCCCGCTCCGTCCGGAGCCGCTCTCTGTTCCCGGGCCAGGCCGCCTGCATCCCTGTCACCGCCTGCCATTGGAGTGCGCTGAACGCGCTATCACCCCTCCGGCCGGAAGCCGTCCGACGACTGTGATCTACGCCGGGTCACCCAGCTGCACTAACCGTGCCCTGCGACCCCGCTTCGCTATCCCCGGACTTCTCAGGCCGCGCCGCCCCCGCTGTGGAGACCCTCCTGCACCGCCGTGCTAAAGGGTCGCTGGCCGCGCCTGCCTACGTGCCCACACCTGCTGATTGAGGACCCAAGAACACTTCCCAAGCTGAGAGTCGCACCGACCTGTGCCGACTCGCCTAATCACGAAAGAAGTCCAGTATCGGGCTCGGGGCCCGCAACGCCTGATTTCCCCGTTCGCAGGAACCGATCTCTGTGAGTACTGGAACTACGAGTAAAGAGACTACGAAGTATCCATTTGAAACTACGAACCAAGAACATTTGCCTGCTGTATAACATTGGTGGCCTAGCGACAACGTTATTGGTCTTGTGATAAGTCTGTTGAGATATATATACCTTATTTTTACATAAAGAATCGTATTTTTATATATATCCAAGTCTGGTGTCCGTTTCTGGGGGGATTGATGTATTTACTGTGTGTACGATTGTAAGTGCTTAACCAACAACGCCTGAGGAATCGCCTTGGCTGCTCACGCCACGCACCTAGAGGGTGAGCAAGGGTCATTCGCGAGGGGTTATCCTGCGCCCTGACGTGGAGGAGAGGGTTCCTGCTTGACACAAGGGCAACCTTGCGCCAACCAGAGATCCCCGACTCTAACAGACACTATGATGTGAACAATCCTTTATGTTAAAACAGATGCAGTTAACATGTTGTCCATTGTGATCCATTTATCCCCAAAACCAGTTTGGTAAATCTGGAGCAGTGACCCAGACTTCCAAGTTCATTGAGCAAAATAGTGGGAAAGACTTTTCCCTCAATATCTAGCATGTGGTTACCCTTTAATTTTGAGTGTCGTTTGCATAGCCTTTCTTAAACAAGTGGTATAGGATGGGACCTCATCCACTATTCCAGCTAGCTTACTGCGACGGTACAGCCAAAAAAGTGGAGGCAGTCACCCTGCCCAGTAAAGCATAGATGATTGGATAATGTAGGTGGCAAAGCTGAGGTTCCTGAGCCCCCACCTCCTTCCTAGTCTCTAGTCTCTACTCTCTCCTTTTAGTTTTCTTCTCAGTTTTTCCATCCCCTGTTTTTCTCGGTCTTCTGCACCTTCATCCATCTCAAGTCTCCCTTGAGCAGCATTAAATTAGGCAATGGTAACACTTGTTATTTACAACACTTAAAAATAGAAGCTGTGTATGAGCACTGTTTGAAATTAGTTATGATTTGGTCTCTTCTGAATTATCTCTTTCTCGGTTTCATCCACTATATCTCCCATCTACTTTTCTTTCCTCACATTTACCTAGGGTGTGTGTTCTCTCTGCTGCACCTACCTCGAATGCGTTTATATTCAAAGACAGAAAACGGAATTAGCACCCATCATTTGAAAAAGTCTCATTGCAATTAATTAGGACATGGAACATCCATAGCGACCAATAGAAGAAGCAGGTCCAAAATTTGCTTGTAGTCGAAAATAAGTGTTCTTTATTCAAATGTATTCAAATGCTTAAAATCCAAAGACCATAAAAGTGAATGTTTTAGCCAACGCGTTTCATCTCTTTCGAGACTTCTTCAGGGCTCAAAGTTAAGTATATGTAGATTCAATTGTATTCCACTTAGGAAAACGAAAAATTTCAATGGCACAGATGATTGTTGATGTACAATACTTGTCAGGTGACGCAGCTCATATTCTGCTCCAGCCGCTCCATCTCCCTGACAGAACAGCCGCACTTCCCAGTCTTTCAGTTTCTTTCTCTCCCTACCATTCTCGTCTGCGGTGGAAGGAGCTCAAAGGCGTTTGTAATAGGCACTTCACGCACAATAACGGCTCCATAAAATAAATTGTGCTGCGCACAACCTGCTCCACCATTCTACTCGTAAGCACGCCTGCTAACCAATAGCCAGCGTTTATATTCACCAGCTAGTCTCAGTCTCTGCGCTTACGCTCCCTTTCACCCTGTTCTGTTTCATGTTCTTGTTCATTGTAGCTGCTGTTGGAGCACTTGGAATGCCTGGTGTCCCGACACGAGCGCTCTCTCAGGATGACGGTGGTTAAGAGGCAGGCCCAGTCTCCGGCTGGGGTGTCCAGTGAGGTGGAAGTCCTGAAGGCCCTCAAATCCCTCTTTGAGCATCACAAGGCCCTTGATGAAAAGGTAAGTGTAGAAAATATGCTTCTCATGGGAAGAACAAAAGGAGCAGAGGGAAAGCCGTGAAGGTTAGGTGAAGGGACATTTCCTGAGGGGCCGGAGAAAGAACACACCAGGAGAGGCAGAAGGGACATTTGTATAGGGTCAGTAGAATGTACTTCCACCAAGTGGCAGCAGACAGATCGTCCCACAAAAAGCAATAGGACGGATATCACTCGAGTGACACTGTAAGGAATGCATTTTCTGAGAGCCAGGAGAAAGATTCTGAATGGAAGGAGAAGGCATATCACCAAATAAGCAAAATAAAATCTATAGTTCAAAGGGCATTTATGGCCTTGGTAGTTTTATATCCATCAGATCTCTGCCGTTCCGTATCTTTGTCGTGAGCTTCCTTTTAAAGCTCCTTGGTTCTCATAGTTGAATATTAGGTTTGAAATGCTAAGCAGATGAAATTATCCTGAAGTAATGTAAATCACTAACATGTAACGTAGATAGATGCCAATTAAATGCGTCAATTATCTGAGGTTATTTAGGATTGTTATTAACAGTGATTCGATAATTATTTAACCATGTTTTCTTTCTAATTCAGTTTCTAAAACTTGCTAGGATATATTTTCACTTGAAATGTGTTGGGTGTAAAGTACAGTTGGATGTGTAGATACATGGAGCATGAGATAAATGTAATGTCAATTCCAGGCTACAAGGCAACAATTGGTGAACATTTTGGAGAGGGTGTAAACTACAGTTAGTAACGTAAATTACATCCAAAAACATTTGTGTGATTAAACAACCTCACCAAATGGAAAACAAAAGCTGGAAATGATGCCCATAAGCATGGAACTTAGCATACACATTTTTTGACAGTGCTCAGTTTAGATGCTACAAGCTACACTCTCCCAAACCACTTGTAGAACCAGCTAGCAATTCACTTTATGTGTCACTTTAGACAAGGTCTGGACTAATAATTTTGTATTGGCCGTGTATGCCTATTCTGTCCATTCTGGATATCTATGTTCTACTTTTGCAGTGTGAATTTATGAATACCCAGACAGTTAAACATGGATGTGTGCTTGATGTACCTGCATCTGAGGGCAGTACTAACTTACTTAATTGATGGCGTAGTAAATTACAGTTTGGCAATGAGGGCAGCTGCAGAAAAGAAGAAACATGGGTCACTTTTCCTTAAACTATTAGCCATAGATTTTAGCTTCTATTGCTGCAGCTAGATAATACTGGTCCACAGCTAGCATTTTTGGATGCAGTTACAAAGGGCGGTACATTTTGAGTGCTCTGTACAAAACAATTGTGGGTTATTAGACATTGAGAATCATCAAGCTAAATGAAAAAATATCAAACATAGCAAGTATTCAATTCCTTAATCTTGCTCGCCTCATAGAAATATTCTGTCCCTAGGATTTCCCAATTGTTTACCCAAAATATCATCTAATGCTTACCACATGTTTGATTCTGTTGCATTCCAATTCCCCTCACAGCAAGCTTCCACGACACACTCTACTGTAACTGTCTGAACGTGCCATCTCCCAGTGCTTAATTTGAGCCGTTGGTTTTCGGTGCTCGGAACTGGCACTACATTTTCGGCACCGACTGACAGGTTGGTACATGGTGGCGCAGTTGTCTAATTTTGAGATGGGCACAATTACAGTTGTTTAATCATTCAGTACACATTAAAAATTAATATGACCTGCCGCCGACACCATTCTTATACCTTTGGGTGCCTGGAATAGTCTGAATTGTCACACTTGTAGGAGTATGGTGGTTAGTAGCGGTGTTGGTACTGTCATTGGCTACGCTGTCAGGGGTAGTAGGTGGTGGAAGATGCAGTGGGTTCCTGAGAAGGCCTCTGACACTTATCCTTTTACAAATTGAGCACTGCTGGTTGTCAGTCATCACAGGTAACACTGCACGGTTACACTCATGTGACCTTGTGTGACATGACGTAACCCTGTATAGCAGTATATGGCATTTTCAAAATGTTCCATAATTTTCATGTATTCTGTTCCTATCGTGAATGACTGCTATATTGCGTTCTGCACACACTACAAACAAATGTTTGATTAAACACATTTGAAGTTTTTTTCTAGGCAAATACGAAAGTTCGAATGATTCGCTCACAGGATAATCTTGAAAGGTAGTCAGTAACGTTAGGAGAAATCCTATGATTTTACGTCAGGTAGTCCACATGAATTGAACTTGTCGGAAGCAGAGATCATAGAACCAATGTAATTGTCTGAATTGATGGCTTGACTTCTAGAGGGAGATGGGCCCTGCAAAGATCAGGCTTGTGTGGCCCACAGAGACAAATTGCCTTTACCGACAATTAATACGTTATTATCAATGAAAAAGGGAGCAGAATAGTTCTCCAATTGCTTTTTCTGCAGCACGGTCTCCCTACATAGTAAGAGAAAAGGGTTGACAGCATTTATTATACTAAATGTTATGATCAGTTTAAGCATGTGCTGCTCTGGCTAATGTCTGCTTCAGCTGTCTTCCAAAGATTAATGTGTGAATTGTTCATGGATAGAGAAAGATTGTTTTCTTAAGGCGAACATCCTAATTAAGGGAAAAGCTAAAAAAGAACAATATGATCCCACCTGGAGAAAGTGCTAGAGATACTAGTGAAAAACAACTGTCTGCAGACAGCTAGAGAGAATAGTAAATGCAAGTTTTCTGAACAATCTTAAACATTATCCAGGGCTTGAAGTTAGTAGTCAAGAAATTAAACCAAAAAAGTTTGATGGAAGCAACTATAGATGCACCAGCCCACGCAAATAAAGCTAACGTTAGTTAATTCCTCAGCTTAGCCAATTTCTATCCCAAATTTGTTGTAAACAATCTCAGAGAAAAAGTGGAATATGTGGTGATTATTAAAAAGTAGCAAGATTTGTTTGGTCACAGGTATTTCAAGAAGCCTTTAAGAAGCAAAAATGTAAATGTACTTGTGGTTCTTTGCTCTTACAGAGGAATGACCCACATATGAACAGTTTTGTCACCACTGATTTGAGTGGCAAAGGCATTTGGGTGGTGTTTTCAAAAGTGGACCTACATTGCAGAGAGGTAACAATTGTATTTGCTCAATGATTCGAACCCCCCTCACCCACCATAGAAAAACTTTTTAATGTAATTGAACAGGAGACACTGGTGTTGGTAGGATCACTTTCAGCAATATATTTGAGGTACTGAATTAGTGTTGAAGAGCAACCATTTGGTTAAGAAGAGCTTTACGTTACTTGGTTGAATGATAGAAAAACGATGTTTGCAAAATAAAGTGAAGGGAAAGGTATACAAGAGAATTGACTCTGAGTGAAACTAAGTGTATTTGAAAGAGGGTTAACCACTAAAGATAAATATGGAAGGTGAGAACAAAATATAAGCTGATACTGAATTAAATGGTACTGGGATCATCAGTTGACGTATCGCCTTTTGATTTGTCTACAAAATAATTTCGTATACATAACATGCAGGGTATTGTTTTATTTATTCAGCCAAATCTCATCCCAGACACCAAAGGATTCTCCTTTTCCAGGTCGAACTGTTTTGTTTAACAGTTGTCTCTGACCAAGCCTTTCTGATGTAGTCAGCAGCCTGCAGCGCAAGTCCTGGAACCTCCCAACATTTTCTGTAATCTTCAAATTATTAGGCATAGCAATCTATCTAGGAGTAATGAGTTAAGTTTGTCATGACCATCAAAATGTTCGGACGCTGGGGACCAGGTGTGGAAAATCCCAAGAGATGTACAGTAGAATTGGAAGCAATGGGGATCTTTAAAACAGTGTCTCTAGGTCTACATCTGCTCTCTGTCTTCTCACCTTTGCTGCCAGTCTTGCAGCCTATGCAAGTGGAGGGAATGCTTAACTGCAGGTACTTCCCCGATTCTAAGTGGCGGCATCTATGGCGGTGGCCATTGTGTCCAGCTTCTTGAAGAAGATCTTGGGAGTTGATGGTCTAGAAGGGATGCAAAAAGATATCTCGTAAGGGTTCCATCTGTCCCCTAGTAGACAAAATACTCCTGTCTCAAGACACCGACATTAGGTTCTGTAGTCTCTCAGGAACATGGAGTTACCGTTTGCTATTAGAGTACGCTTTCCTGGAAGATTTCCCTGTATATGCTGTATATTTTCATGTTGAGGCAGAACTACCAAAACTCCTTGGCCATCTTCGCTAGGGCCCTGGATCTTGTTCACCCTAGTTTGTTGATGTATCTGGGTGCTGTGCTTCCAAATTTTTTCAAATATTAATCTATGGCCTGAGCCAAACGCATCCTTCACAGGGAAGAAATACTGTCCTTTCAGCATCTCCTCTTGTAGATTGGTTTACTCCAGTATTGGAACTTTCATAGATTCACATGCTTGAATCATTCCCTGTTGTCGAGATGGGAGTCTCCTGTATATCAAAATAGCAATGTAAAGCTAGTACAAACTGGAAAAAATAGGCCTAGGCCCATTTCAGCTTAGAAACATATCCCTCTCTTTTTAGGTCTAGCCTAGCGCAGCGCACATGCGTTGCTCTAGGAGAGGGCCTCTTGTAATCACTCCAGACATTCAGAAAGCTTTCAGAAAGCTTGTGCATCTGGTTGTTACATTCTATTGTCCTTTGCGTGTTGCTTTCAAAAAATGAAAGCACGCAATTGGCCAAAGGCTTGTCTTTGTCCCACCTTTTGTCTAAATGTTCCCTCCCATAGCGTTTTGGTGTCAGGAGTGGGCAGCGGCACGCATTGTGGCATCTGCATTCTTTCCTTTCCCTTGGATCATGTTACTAATGACAACGCAGTCGCTTTCTCCGTTTTTATTTCGTTTCTAAGTTGCGTTTTTTTCCGTTTCTAAGTTCATGCTGCATTCCTAGTGGGCTATTTAAATAATTTGCTTGTGTGGCGGATGATTATGTTGGTGCTTTCTGTTTTTTTACAGCTCTCACGCCTGGCCTCCCTTCCCTATCCCTTCTCGGCTTGCAGCACACCGCTGTTTTTTCTTCCTCCCAGACACTTTTTCGTGTCCCTTTACTCTGTGAGATTGCACGTGAGGCTCATAAACCCGTTCAATAATATTGGTCTATAATATCACCTTTGATCTGGGACTTTTGTACAAAGAAGAGGCAGAGCCCTTGTATCCAGGGTTGCCTCTTATACTGTTTTGTGTATGAGAGAACGCGACGACTCCACCTGAGCCTGTGTTTTTATCCCTGGCGTGCGCGCTGCAAGGGGCGCCCCAGTCGTGCTCAGTGTCAGCGTCTATCGGCTGCGCCTATCCCGCTTGTCCGCGGTGCTAATGACAGTGATTAGCTTGGGCCCCCGCCGGCAGCAGATGGAATTAGACAGAGCGATAAGCCGAGCTGCCATTCTCCGGCGCAGACGCTGATCAGCTCCGGGAGCCCGAGAGGGAACGCTTAAGTAAGCGTGGAGGAAATATTGGGGTAATTACCAAACACACCGAGGGGGTCCCCAGCTATCAATCGGTGTTCAGAGAAAGGATTTTAAAGCATGCGCATTGCAAAAATTGATCCTATTTCTTCTTCCTTTTCTTGTGTAAACGTTCCTGCTGAAATGTACAGCGGGAAACAAGGAGCCGGATTATTAAGTCCCTCGCGTTACAGCTCTGCAAAGTACCGTTTACATTGGTACTTTGTTTATGAAGTAAATGGTAATTTGAACCTAGCGGTGGTGTTTTTGTTTTCAAATTAATTAGCACGTGGGCCTTGCTGTGCGCTAAGACACGTGTTACCAGGCGATGCACAATACCCTGATCCAGCTTCCTATTTGTGTATAATTTTTAAAGGAAGTCACCCACAAGAGTACTTCACTACCCGCCTGCTGGGGGAAGTGGCAGCGTAGTTCAGATAGAACGGGGAAGATGTGTAAGAATGACAGGTGTGTGGTGTTTTATTATGTATTTATCAGCAGTGTTCTCTATCAGGCCTTCCCACGTGCACCATCGCAGATCTCGTATCCCGCTACTGCAGGCCTTCTTTCTTGCCATACTTTATGAATTAAGGTTTATTGGCTCTATAATGTGCTGCACGGCTAAACAATTATGCGGTCCCAAAGGCGAGACCTATTGGCTATGCCAATGCTTGTTGTAAATGAGACCAAAAGAAGTTCTTAGCCAATCAGAACAACCCCGCTCTCTAGAATCCTCCTGAGAGAACCTCAGACCTTCAGATTTTCTACCGCACATTGTGCTAGGGAGTCTCCACTGAACTGTGCTCGTTTTTTTCCTCAATTAGTCTTGTGCAAGGTTTTTTTACTAAACCTTTTCTTCAGATTTATACTTATTGAACTTAGTTTATCTTCTTTCCTGATGTCGGACAAGGAGAAGAAGGGTCTTTTTAGAGCCTGTGCCACCTGTTCTAAGAAGTGACTCCATGTGGATGACCCTCATAAGGACTGTATCTACTGTCTGTATCCTGACCACAAAGTCAAGGATTGTAAGGTATGTCGTACCTTCTCCACCAAGACTCTGAAGGATCATGAGGGGCGTCTTCTCTTTTGGCTCCAGAAGCTGAAATCCAGAAAAGAGCCTATTTCTAGTGAGAAGAGTGATGAGGCCTCGTCTTGATCTTCCAGAAGGTCTCACAAGAGGGGAGGATCTGAACCTCACTTATCTGAGCAACGTCCTCAAAGCATCAAAAAAGATCCCTCACCGGTCTTACAGGCTTACTCCTGCAAAATCTCCTCACTGAGGTAAAAAGGAGAGGAAAGGACATGTCAGGGGACAGCAAGGTGAAAAAGACAAGCTCTGTGCCACCTTTGGACCCTCCAGAGGGCTGGAAAACCTTTAAGAAGCCTTCTTCTGTCCCTCCTGAGGAGAAACCGTCGACTAAGTCATTGTCGTCGGCGACACTGTAGAGGAAGAAATCCTCTTCATAGTTGACGCGGAGCGAGATTTTCCAGGTCTACTCGACTAAGCGTCAGTCATTGTCAATACATCCTCCAACGATGGCACCGACGACTGTATCGTCTTCGAGGGCTCTACAGGTATCGCCGGTCACGGTTCCGCCGACATCTTTCTCACCGATGGTTACATCAACAATGACAACGCCGACGACGGTGGTGATGATGGCAACTACTACTACAGCGACAGTGACTCTGCCGACGTCATCATAGACTACACCGCCGAGGGAGCAAATTCCTACGGGGAAATCGAGATTAAGGCACTTCACTCCAGAAAGCACTTCACCTAGGAAGGTGGCCCTATGATTCCATCACATCTCCTGGTGGAAGAGGATTTGCAGGATGATGATGGCTCCTTTGGTTATGCCCAGTCCTTCGGAGTTGCATGTAAAATGCCAGGAAGACGATTTTGGGGAAAGCTACGAAGAGGAACACTATTACTTGCCTCCTCAGGACTACCACCAACAGTATCAGGAAGAGATGGTCTGTATGCCATCATCTTTACTTTCTGATCTACAGTCTGTTATCCGACTATGAAAGATTTCCCGCACCTTCTACTGTTTTGGAGTGTACTGTGGTGCCTCCTAAGCATCATTCAGTGCCTTCCACTCCTCAGGCAGTAATAACATAACAGACGACCACTGCTCTACCATCAACACCACCTTTTGACCAGCATCCAGTCACCTCAGATGACTGTCAGGTGGAGAGGGAGCTTCCAGATCCACACAGTGAATGGGACAGCTATATAATCCTCACTTCGTCTTCACCCTCACCGGTTCCTATAGACTCTACACCTGAGGCATCAGTGGTTTTCACAATCTTTTGGCAAGAGCAGCCAAGAGATTTGATTTGCCAATGCCAACTTCGCAAACAGAGTGCTTTCTGTATAACTTCAAGGAACCATTTAGAAAATCAGTGCGAGCCACCCCCATTGTTGGTTACATATAGGAGGAAGGCCTTAAAGTTATGAAGACCCCAGCCACAGTGGTTCCGGTTCTTCATAGGTTACAGAAGAAGTATAAGGCCCCGGAAGATAGTCTTTCTTGCCTGGTGGATCTTCCAAAGCCAGACTCAGTAATATCACAAGCGGATCAAAGGAATTCCAAGAATCCGGCTGCTCCAGTCACAACACCTCCAGAAAAGAAAGGCAGACGCCATGTCAATGCAGGCAAGCGGTTCTCTAAGATGTCAGGGCTGATGGTCAGGGCAGCTAATGCTCTAGCGATTTTAGGTGATTATGATCGGCAGATGTGGTGCGACCTAGCCCCTTACATTGACCAGCTCCTGCATGGAAGTAAAGCAGACACCAAGAAAATCTTCAAGGAGGATGAGAGGGCTTCCTCGGAGGTCATATACTGTGCGATGGACATCACTATGACGGCAATTTGATCTCTGGCAGAATCAGCACTCCTAAACCAACAAGGTTGGCTCAGAGCAACATCTTTTCGGCCGGAAGTTCAGAATAAAATATTGGATCTTCCCTTTGATGGAGAGGCCCTTTTTGGTAAACACATCAATGACGCTCTCCAGGACATAAAGAAGGACACTGAAACAGTAAAGTTGCTGGGGACGCGCCAGTACTGTAAGGTTCCCGTTCGAGGAGTTCGGAGAAGAGGTCTGCCCTCATATAGAGTTGAATATCAACAGTACAGGTATCCCTCTTACACCTCATCTACACAGCCATATTGACCACAATGCACTCAGCAGCAATCTCAGTCAGTGGCCTATTCCTTGTCGGCTCCCAGAGGAAGTGGAGGACGACAAGGAAAGAGTTCCACACGTCAACAGTAACAACTTTCAGGCTCCGGCTACTATTCCTTCCCTCGACCAGGTGTCTGTGGGGGGAAGAATATCTTTCTACATCCAAAACTGCTGAGAGATAACAACCAATCAATGGGTACTCAACATTGTTCAGTTTGGCCATACATTGGAGTTTATTCAACTCAGGCGATTTCATGGCCACTCTAGACCTACGATGCTTATTTCCATATTCCCATTAATCCATTGCACAGGAAGTTTCTTCGCTTCACTGTAGCCAGGAGCCACTATCAATTCAAAGTTCTGCCTTTCGACCTAAGATCGGTCCAAGGATATTTACAAAGAGTCTGACCCCAGTGGCGGCTTTCCTCAGAAGGCAACATCACCAGGTGTTTCCTTACTTGGACGATTGGCTGATAAAAACTCCTTCCATGGCGGCAGCCCGAGCTTCCGGGATAGCTTGCATATGTCTTGTCGAAAGTCTGGAGCTTACCCTAAACAAGGAGAAATCTAACTTACATCCCTCTAAACACACTACTTTTCTGGGGGCCATACTGGACATGTCTCTAAACAAAGCCTTTCCATCGCTAGAAAGACAGACCAAACTAATGTCTATGGCTCAGCACTTCCTAGGAAAAAAGTCACTTTCAGTTTGCTGTTCAAGACCCTCCTGGGGTCAATGTCATCTCACTGATTCCATTCTGCCACCTCCGGATGTTCCCCCTTCAGGAACAACTGGAATTACAATGGCGCCTGGTGAGCGGGTCCTTCAAAGGTATAATCAAGATAACTTTGCTTATGCTACAAGCCATTTCTTGGTGGACCCACCAGAAAAACATTTCAGAAGGTCTTTTTTCTGGCATCCCCGGCTCTGCAAGTAAAAACCACAGATGCATCTCTGGAGGGACGGGTAGCTTTCCTACAAGATCTTCAAATCGGTGGCCGTGGGCAGCAGGCAGCAGCATAATCATCTTCTCCACATCAATTTGCTGGACCTACGAGCAATTAGTTTAGCCCTACGAGCATTTCTTTCATGGATAAGAAACTCATCAGATCTCATCAGGGCGGAAAATACAACGGCAATGCATTATGTCAACAAGCGGGGGGGCACAAAGTTCCCTCTGTTGTCATTAGAAGCTCAAAGCATCTGGGAATGGGCGATCCAGAATGGGGTTTTGCTAAAAGCAGAACATCTTCCTGGGAATCTCAACGCAACAGCAGATACTCTCAGCAGGCTCAAGTCTACGTGCCATGAATGGGAACTACATCCGGAAACTCTGGACAGCATTTTTAGGCTGTGGGGCAAGCCAACCATAGACCTATTTGCAACACCAGAGAACAGGAAATGCCGGTACTTCGGAAGTTGGCATCACCATCCGGGATCCTGGGGAAATGCGTTTTCGATGGCATGGTAAGGCGCCTTTTCCTACGCTTTTCTTCACATTCGTCTCATGAAGATGAAGACAGAGCCCTGCAGGATGATTCTCATAGCTACATCTTGGCCACTTCAGAATTGGTACACAGAGCTCCTTCTTCTCTCGGAGAGACAGACGATTCTCTTGGATCCCATTCCATTGTTACTGACGATGAAGCAGAGTAAAGTGCCTCATCTGTATCCCAAATCGCTTTGATTAGCCCCATGGCTCCTGAACACAGAGAGTTCATTCACCAGAGTCTATCCACCGAGTGTAAGGACATTCTTTCTCACGCCCAGGCTCAAAGTTCTAACAAAACATATCAAATGAAATGTAAGAGGTTTTGTCTCTGGTGCCAGGAATTGGGCGTTCACCCTTTCTCTTCTTCAGCTCTTGAGATTCTTCCTTGCATCCTTTCATTGGCCAAAGCTGGCCTAGCTCATGCATTTATTAAAGTTAATCTCGCAGCTATTTCATGTTTCAGAAGAACATCTTCAGGCCATTCTTTTCATCCAGTCAAACCTCCTCCACCACTTTGGCATCTTAATGTGGTCTTGACTCAACTCATGAAGCATCCCTTTGAACCTATCCACAAGGCAAAGTTCAAATTTCTGTCATGGAAAGTTGCGCTTCTTCTGGCGTAAACCTCTGCTAGAAGGGTTGCTGAAATGCAGGCCCTCACTATCCAGGAGCCTTTTGTTCAGTTCAAAGATGACAGAGTAATGTTATGCACCAACCCCAAGTTCATCCCTAAAGTTCTATCGAACTTTCATGTGAACGAACCTCTGGTTCTTAAGACTTTTTTCCTGCAACCTATAACGTTGGTGAAGAGAGCCCTTCATGCTCTAGACATTCAGCGCTGTTTGAAATTCTGTCTCCACAGAACTAAACACTTCTGAAAGTCACCACAACTCTTTGTGGCATATAGTGCTCCTCATTAGGGCTATCCCCTCTCTAAACGAGGCATTGCACGTTGGATTTCTAGTGTCATCCAATACCGTCACCAGGCGGCTGGAAAGCCCATCCAGGGGAGAGTCAATGCACATTCCTCTAGAACAATCTCTGCCTCGATGGCCCTTTTTGCTGGGTACCCATCCAGGAGATCTGCAGGACAGCAACCTGGAAGAGTAGCCACATCTTTACCAAGCACTACTGCTTGGATTCTTCGGTTCGCAGTGATACGGCAGTGGCCCTAAGGAACCTGTTTCAATGACAGTGAGCGTTCTGTCTCATCTCTCCTTCCTTTCCTTTCTAAGAACCTCGCACATTCTTTTGTATTATTTTTCTTAATCTATTCTTTTCATTGTTACTATCCACATTAAGTGTATTTGATAATACATATTTACATAATTATGGATATTCTTATTTATCTTTATTTCGATGCCCATCGTTAAATGCTTTGTTTTAACTGGAATTAAGAGTTTATACTGGAAAGTTAGCTTTTTACTTTATCGTGTTTATTTTATTCGTATATAATTAGAACAAAAATGTGCTCCTAACTACTAGCTACTCTGATTCAAGCATGTGAACCTATGAAAGTTCCAATACTGAAGTAAGAAAATAAGTTACTTCCCTATAACTTTAGTTCTCCAGTATTGGAATCTTTGTTAGATTCACATGCAACCCACCCTCCTCCCCTGAGAAAGCTCAACCTTAGGACCCTTTATGGTTACATTTATATCACTAGTGCTGCGAAAATCTGAAGGTCTGAGGTGCTCTCAGGAGTGTTCTAGAAGGTAGAGTTGTTCTGATTGGCTAAGAACTCCTTTTGGTCTCATTTACAAAAAGAGAGGGATATGGTCCAAAACTAAAATAGTCCTAGGCTTATTTTTCCCAGTTTGTAATAGCTTTGAATTGCTATTTTGATATACCGGGGACTCCCATCTCGATGACTGGGAATGATTCAAGCATGTGAATCCTTGAAAGATTCCAATACTGGGGAACTAAAGTTACAGGTAAGTAACTAATTTTGTTCCAGGACCCGGCTACCTCAACAGACGACTCACCTTCTACACCCCGAACCGCCAGCTCCGCTCCGCTGACCTTGCCCTCGCCACTGTCCCCCGCATCCGAAGAGCGACTACCGGCGGCAGATCGTTCTCCCACCTCGCCGCCAAGACCTGGAACACCCTTCCGATCTTCCTACGACAGACCCAGGACCTACTAACCTTCAGAAGGCTACTCAAGACCTGGCTATTCGAGCAGTAGCAGCACCCCCCCCTCCCCCAAGCATCTTGAGACCCTCAGGGGTGAGTAGCGCGCTTTACAAATTTCTTGATTGATTGATGGTGGTCGGGGTAATGCACTACTATTATACTGGCAAAGATGAGCATACAGTGTGGAGAAGTCCATCTACGACTTTGGTCTACACCCGATGGGTGTCTATGACAAGCTATTTCCATGTGATGCAGTCCCTGCCTGAGCAGCTAAAGGAGCAGACGAAAACCTAGTGTTTCTCCAAGACAACTATTGCTAGGTCTTGGGTCAAAGATAAACTACTAGGAGTCACTGTTTCTCCTCGCCGCAGGTCCTTTGCTCCCAGACGATAAAGGAGAGACCAGGAACAGAGCAGCAGCATGTGCTACTCACAGAGCCTTCTACTGGTGTGGCGCACTACCACACAGCTGCTTGCAGCAGGACCTCATGGATACCAAAGCCATGTCTCCGCATCCCGACACCGGCGTCACAGGAGAAAGCGATTGGGATGCACGCTTTTGCAAGAATAGAGCGGGTAATCCTCAAGGCTCTCTGCATACATAACCTGAGACCTGAAAGGGAAAACAAACAATATAAAGCTCAACACAATAATCCCCAATGACAAAACAGAATATTAATTTAGACTCCTACAAACAAAAAATCACCATTACAATAATGCCAAATTCTAACATATCCGCTAATATTATAACAGTTGATAAGGAAAGCTCTTAATTGTCTGCTAAACAGCTAAGAAAGTGGAAGCGCCGGCTTTTAGGAATGTTAAAGCGATGTACCTGGAAGATGATTTGTTGGGAATATACACTTTTTCCAAGGACCCTTTGGACATGTAGTCCCTTTGTTTACTATGAATAAGAGTTACTGAGAATGAAAGTAAAGAAAGCAGTACATAATCCTCTCCTCCAGTCTGATCATTCTCAGAGCTTTCAGAGTGAAATAATACTGGATAGTGCTCATTGATACACAGACAATCTACAACACTCACCCTGTTGAGTAAGTATAGGAAATGTTATACAGAACAACATAATGATCTGCAAAGTTTTCATTCAAAATAGAGAAGTATTTATTTAAACGAACCTTTAAACAAGCAAAATATTCAACGAAGTGCAGTGGGTAAAAACAGGGTTGGAAATCACCAGATTTCCAAGCTTAAGGCATGTGTGTATAAATATAGTGCCTTGAACTTTACAGCAGTCACAATATAAAAACATCTTGTGCTCCACAGAAATCAAGGCAAAAGCAATGGTAGTCAAGACGTGGTGTGTCGACGACGTTTTGACCATATTCAGGATGAAGGACTATAACCTGAGAGGAGGCCTGTGGAAAGCCGGGAAAAACAAGGGAGGGGGGGAGAGAAAAAAAGGGAGGGGGCGAAACAAAGGGAAAAGAAGGAAAAAATACGGTTTTAAAGGAAGGTTCGGCGAATGGTGAACTAAAGGAATTCAATAAGTGCAGTATATAAGGTGGGAAAATTGTGACAATGTGAAGTGATTGCTAATGAGGATGTGCGAGAACACCCCCTAGTATACAGTGCTCAGTGGATACTCAACCAGGTCAATACCCGATGTGGATGGATGAACACGGTTGTGATGCTACGCATAGGGTCATGCAGGGAATAAAAGTGTGGGAGGGTAATCATCCCTCGTGAGCCCAGAACCTTACAATGAGCCACAGAACATGCCAATGGGCAAAGGAGCAGGGTCGTGCAGCTAGGCCTTTGGTAATGTGAATGAGGGAGATCATCCCTCGTTAGTCAAGAAACTTACACTTAGCCATAGAACATGCCCAGTTGGCAAGGGCCAAGTCTGGGCGGAGTGGCGAGCAATCTACATCCAACCAGGATTGGGCGAATTAGGCGATGTGCCTAGAAGAGCACATAAGCTAACATTAACCTGGTGCACAACCAAGGTGTGATACCACTAGCAAAAAATGGGATTACACTTACAACCGGTATAAGTCAACCTTCCGGCAAGATGAAGGTCACGGGAGGGCGGAAGAATTAATTGAACCAGGATGTCCAAATTGTGACAGAGGGGTGCTGTGTACCGGAGGGATCATACAGGCATATTAGGCAGAAGGTCACGCTGGTAACCGGTATGGTCACGAGCGAGTGAGTGAACTGGTCCTTACCTTCAGGATAGCCTGAGCTGTGTGCCGAAGTACACACTTTTACCCACTGCACTTTGTTGAATATTTTGCTTGTTTGATTGTTCGTTTAAATAAATACTTCTCTATTTTGAATGTAAAACTTCACAGATCATTATGTTGTTCTGTGTAACATTTCCTATACTTACTTCATAGGGACCGTTGTCTCTTACAACATATTGTATACCTTTGGTCCCTTCTGACTCACAGGGTTCCCGTGTTTCTTTATAACCTGGTACATCTTTGAGTCACTAACTTTTCTGTCCCAGAGATAAGATGCAGAATTTCTTCCACTTGAAGGCGCATGATGTTCCTGTGGCAGGAAAATTCACTGTATTTGGTTTGTAAATACATTCTGTTGATACAGTCTGGACATTCTCAGATGTCCATACTTCGTGCATTCAGGAGCCAGGTTGTCAAGTTGACTGATGATATGCTGTGGTGCAGAATCTTGTCTGAATACCTGAATATGAGATTAGTTTTCATAGATGCAGCTTGTGTTTCTGTTGGACAGGTCTATGTTTAGATTACTACCATTGGCTCAATCAGTATGGTGTGTTCAGACTCATCTTGGTCTTGCTTTGCTCACTTTGGGGAGGAGAGAACTTGAAGTAAAAGAAAGCATTCCTGACCATGGGTAACATATTCTGCTTTGTATTTGGTGGGAAGTGATTTTTTTTAATTATCAGCCAGTTAGAATTAGTACTATTAAGACCGGACTCTGTCCCATTAGCAACCCTTGGCCATCCCATCCACCTGTTAGCTTCCGTAGCTATAGAAGTACAGAGATCTGCACAACTGTTTTACGTACAGCTGTAGCCACATATGAGGCACGCATATGTGTGCATCATATGTAGTACTACAACATACTTGTGCATGTGCACGCCCTTGACAGTTGCCTTGTTTCTTCCGGAGTTAATTTAAACCTGTTTCTTTTGCACTCAGCTTTCTTGAGGTGGGTCCTATACCGATACTTTTGAACTTTTCTTGAACTTATTTTTTCTCTATATTCCTTCTGATGAGGTAGCTTATTCCCCAGCTCTTAAAGTCATGTTTATCTTGTCATTGACTGTGTGTTGCAGCTGACCTGCATTATCTCTGCGTCTTACACTTCGAGATCGTTTGTTCACTGCATGCCTGCTGTGTGCTGACATCGTTACGAGTTCCCTATAGAACTGCTTGCACACGGAAAAAGGGTGCAGTCATTCCCAGACAAATATTAGTGGTAAGTAGAGTTATGCCTGCTAGATTCCAGAGTATGATCCATTCCTGCTATTGATGCAGTGAGACATCGCTCCAGACATGCTTCCATTCCCATGTGAACGCTACCCTTACTGGTCCTACTGAAGCCATGCTGGGTTCCACTGGGAATGTGAAATTACCTCATCTCAAGACTGTTCCAGTCCGACCCTGTTGACCGTGTTCAAGATGCACAAAGGAGTAGAGAAACTCTTGTGGGTTTAAACCTTAGACTATATGGCACTGGTTTCTCCTTGTCGGGCATGGCAGACCCATTGCACTCGAGGCCTGAGCTTGTCTTTCCCTTTAGGCAAATTGTTATAGGTTTGTTACATTGAGGGGATAAGCTAGTTTCCCCTCACTCAGCATGGAAAACTGTTTTCTTACTCTGTTACTCTGGAGACATGCAGCAAGAATCCATTTGTAGCTCCACCTGTGGCAGCCTCCTTGGCAGTACCAATGTGGTCACTTATGCCTAGCTCCTAACTCATTTTCTGCTGCACAGTTAAGCCCAACTCTCATACTGTGCTGGTGGCTTTTTACAAGGGAAGTAAGTTAGGTGCAAGAGTAAGTGCAGGAGTCAGGCCTTATGTAATTCTTCCAAAACACATAGTCATTTAAAAAAACTACAAGAAGCACAATAAAATGTGGAAGTGCCAAAATGTACTAATCTCCACCAAGGTAACTTCTTGGGACTTCAAACTGCATGGGTTTGAATAGGAGGTTGCCCCAACACTGGAGGTGCATTGCATTAAAGAGCACATACCCCTACCATTTCCTATGCCTGTTCTCTTCTTTGTGGGAGCTAGAGTTGCTCCTTGTCTCCCTGGCATGGTTCTGTATTCTTGGGACCACCCTCACCCTGGATATTTGCACCGGGAAGAATCTTGAACCTCTTCCATGCTAGGGTCCTCCAACCCCTCGTCGCCCCTCCACCCCTTTCCACCCCCACTGCTCCTCCCGGTGCTAAGCCCTTTTTTAGATGTTAGGGTAGCCTGTGTTTAAACCTTATAATTTTTTTCCACAAAAGGTAACCACTCGAAATTAGCATTCTTTTTTTCCAACATTCACAGGATTTTAAAGGTACCCAGGGTTTGTAGATTCCCCTGGAGGGAACTGAGAACATCTCCAAAATATAGGTAAAAATTTTGTTTTTAGTTGGAAAATGAGAGAAAGAGTGCTACACAATAAGTGTATGTTTCCTAAAAGTTGCATCAATGAAAGGTTTTCTGTGCTAGGATCACAATCTTTCCAGCTTTCAGGAACAAGCAGTGTTGTATCAAAAAAACATTTTTTTTCAAAATCACAGATTTTGCTCTTTTCTAAGATGTAGTTCATTTTCCCTAACTGTTGTGGTTTCAGTCTCCTTTCAGTTTGTTTTGGAAACAGGTGTGAGACCCATGGGTGATCTCAGAAAGCTATATATTTCTGAAAAGTAGACCCACATCTGAATTCAGCATGAATTCATTCCTGTAGATACCTCAAGGTTTTCCCAAAGAAACTAATTGTTGATTTGAAAAAAATAATAAATGAGTAGGAAACAACAGCTGTTAATGATGTTTTTATTTGTAACTTCTTGCCACGATGGCCAATTTACAAAAGCATTATAGTGTTACGTCCGGCGGCCCCTTCTGGCCATATAGGATTTGTAGGTTCTCCAAACACATGAAATATACAGAGCCAATAACTGAGCTGCACCTTACAATGATGTTTCATTATGTATCGGCTGTAAAGCAATTCATACGGTAACAAATAAAGAATGAAAATGGGTATGAAGGAAACCTATGTATGTCTGAAAAGTACGCTAGACATGGAGTTTAAGAGCTATTTGTACACCTAGGAATTTGAGCCTACCCATACTGTCATGTGATACGGAGGGCATTTTGCAAAATATCATCGTCCTTGAACACTGGCTTACATTTGATACCCACAAATGCAGAGAAATCCAATTGGTAATAAAATGTTCTACTATACTGTATTCCCACATGTCTCTTGATTTAAAAATAAAATAAAAAATACAGTAACCCACTTGTGTGGCTGGTCCTAGCGCCTGTGACACAAAGGGCCCCAAAACGCAACCTGTAGAACACAGCATTTCAACCAGCAAAATCAAAGTTTTTTGTTTTTTACAATGTGGGTAGGCACAGATTAACCACTCATCATTCCCCCACATCTCCCAATGAAGATTTTGGCAGGCTTCAAGAAGTATGAATCCTGTATCCCTTGGAAGGATTTTGGCTCACTTCATCTGTAAATAAGACTGTATTATTTGCAATATATTTGGGAAATGTTTTGGCACACTTAATCAGGGAATGAGAGTGCATTCGTATGAAGGTTTTAATGAACCTGTTTCATACATTTGTGTCATATTGCAGGTTCGGGAGCGTCTCCGTGTTGCCCTAGAGAGGGTGTCTGTGCTGGAAGAAAACCTGGAACTGTCCAGCCAAGAGGTAAATAAAGCAGCGGCTATTAGTTCAGTCTGTAAATTGCAAGTGAGTGTACCGTGATGAAATCTGTCTGCTGGTGTTATTACACTGATATGTCGATGTGTTGGTCTGTATCACAGTCTGGACTTCCCTTTGGTGTGGATGAGCCTGGTGTGTGTGTGTGGCTAGCCTTTGGTTCTCTTTGCTTATTTGTATGCATTTCTGTATATTATATTCTGCTTATACACCACAAATTGACCTAGCTGATTTCTGTGTTTTTTTTCCCAATACAATGGGTCTTGACGGATTTCTGTATTTGTATATCAGTTTGGAATTTGTGGTTTATTTTCATAGTTGTAGATATATCACAGTTTAGTTTCATCACTCATTTATATGTATACTCCACTCAAATTATATATCTAATAACTGAGTATGTTTGAATATCAGTCTGGGCTCAGTACTCACTTGATGACATCTGCCTGTTTGAATCAGTGAAGTATCGGCACTGATAACTGTGTTTTGTAGTATGGTCTTAACAGTTATTTATTTTTGTGTGTACATTTCCATTGACCTTGATTAGTTTGTTTGCAATCACAGTTTAATCTCAGCCCTGGTTTTTGTTGGTGTGTTAGTATATCACCTTCTGGTCTTAAAACTGATTATTCTATAAGTTAGGATATCGGTCTGAACTCAGGACTGATATGTGAGCGTTTGTGTGCTTTTCTGATATGTTTATATCACTGTTTTGTGTACCTTTCAGTCCCTTTCTCTGCGTGAACAGCTTGCTAGAAGACGATCGGGGATTGATGACAAAGATGGCGATTCACAAAGCTGTGTAAGGAGAAGGCCATGTTTTATTCACATTTCCAGAACTGGAGGCTACCTTGTTCTCTTATTTGTGTTGAAAAGTTTACATTGTTTACATTGAGTTTTCTAAAAGATGCAAGCTCTATAATACTTACCAAAAGATAATTAGTGTTTAATCTAAGATTATCCTAAATTGAGACATAAACCTAGGATGAGGCATAATTTAGAAGACTAACTAATGAATACTGGTGTTCTGACCTACAGTTTCATGGTGATGGAAAACTCCTACCTAACTGTTGGTAGTAGAAGCCTTTGCATTGTGGTTGAAGTTTCAAATTCCAGAGTGGAATCTACCAGAGTAGGAAATTTACCCAAATTTGATATAGGCAGTCAGTCCTAAATGGGCAATCAACAAAATGTTTCCCTTCTATGAGAGATTTTTGCCTTGATTATGTCTTGACTCGAACATAAGTCAGTGAGCGACAAGACGGTATTGTTTGTCATCTTTGCAGAGGTATGATCCATGTTTGCACAACTTAAGGGTATATGTACGTTCTTAAAGTGTTTGTTCATCATAGATGTATAATAGTGGGCTTTATCAGGAAAGTATCAGTGCAGTGATTTAGGAAAAGCAATCGAAATTAGGTAATAATCAGTCAGTCATATTGTTTTGGTATTCACAAACATTTCCAAATGCACATCAGTCTTGTACCTGAGTGACCCAGGCTTAAGTGCTGTAAAAAGAGTCTGGGGATTCTTCAATATATATTATTTTCACAGAATGTGTGTTGGAAGGAAAGACCTATAAATTAATTTTGAATCTGCGCATATGTCCTGACTCTCTGCACGAGTAACTTACATAATGTATAAAACCTTCAAACATAGAGGTAGGCAAACCAGGTTAGTTATTTTTTCTCTATACCATACCCCTTCTTACATAACTTACATTAAGCATAATATGTTGGAAACATTTGTAATGCAGCCAGGCATAGGTTCACACCACGCATGTTGAAATCTTTGGGGGGAATTGGATCTGGCGTTAACCAAATATAATGTGGACTAAAGCTCACAAATACACCTTATCAGTAAATATTGCTATAGAGTGAAGTGAGAGGAGTAAGACTTAGGGCCTGATTTAGATCTTAGCAGACCGCTGATATATAAATCCTATAGTGACGGGGTAACCAGGTCGCCAAGATCTAAATCAGGCCCATAGTAAAATAGAGAAGACCAGTGAGGTGGTTTGAGAAGTGGGGAATCGGAGAGAGACATTTCTGTAAACTTGAATATTTGAATTGGAGACACAGAAAGGTTTTGGATACATTCTAAATGTTCCAATACAAATGGCAGAATTCTTGTCCTCGTGACCATTCGTCTCTGACTATATTATGAATGTCTTCTCATTCTATGGCATTGCATTTTTCAGTTCTTCGGGCTTCAGATAATGTGTTCTGCCACCCCCCCGCCCGCCTTTTGATCATTACTTGAGCATGAAAAATGACATTATTTGCTGTTAAGCTGTGCACGATAAGTAAAAGTGATTCTTAATTAGGTTTGTGCCATCTGCACAAGTTTTTCATTCAATTTAACAGCATCTTTTTTTAATGTCTTGTCAATGCGATGTAAGAACGAACCAGAAGTAATATTGGAAGTTTGTAAAGTATAGTTCACTATAGGCACTAGTATGAATTTAGAGGGTTTAATTGTTGCTAGCCAATAGATATATTTAATGTACCATGTCTTTACCATTCTATTCTTTACTACATCTCTTTTTTTGTCACCCTACGTTGATTAACTCTCTTGCTTCTTTCATCTTTCTTCAGTCATTTTTTTGTTAATTGGGTCCTGCACTGAACTCCGAATGGAAGCCGGAAGCCATCATAGGGGCTGCATCTTGCTTATTTTAATTATCTCACACATAAAGAAATACAGTCTGTCTAATTGTGTTTGAGAATAGTTTCTTGGATGGATACTGCCAGATTTTTCGCTCTGAGCTTGGTTGCCCAAGTAAATGTCAAAGACCTGATCATCCTTTTTAGGCCAAAGCCACTCCCCTCCACAACTCTTACCCCACTCCAGTGTAACCTGATCTACTCCACCCACTCCACTTTGCTCCAATCTACCCACTTCACTCAATCTACCCTGTTCCACTCCAATCCACCGCACTCCAATCTACCCCACCCTAATTTACCCACCCAGCTCCAACCCAATTTAACCCACCCTAGTCCAATCTACCCCACTTCAATTTACCCCCACTCTCACCCAATCTGCCCCACGTCACTTAAGTCTACCATAGTCCACTCCACTGCGATCCAATCTACCCTATTCCTCTCCAGTCTACCCAACTCCACCTTAATCTACCGGACTTCACTCAAATCTACCCACTCTGTTCCAATACACCCCAGTCTACCCACTCCAATGTATCCCAGTCGAACCCACCCCAATCTACCTTACTACACTTGTCTACCCCATTCTAATTTACCCCACTCCATTCCAATTTACCCTACTCCATTCCAATTTACCCTACTCCTCTCCAAAATCAACTGCAATCTATTCAACTCCTCTCCTCTCCACTCTAATCGAACCTACCTCACATCTACCTGACTCCACTCTACCTACCCCACCCCTATCTACCCCACCCGACCGCAATCTACCCTACTCCACTCCCTCACTCCACCGCAGTCTACCCCACTCCACTGTACCCCACCCTACTCTACTCCAATCTACCCTACTGTACTCCAAACTATTCAACTCCACTCAATCTACCCCACTCCACTCTAACCTACTCCATTTTAATCTACTGTACTCTAATCTACTCAATCTACCCAACTACACACCACCCTAATCTACCCCACTCCAGCCTATTCAACCCCAGTCCACTCCAATCCAGTCTATCTCATTCCACTACAGCCTACCCCCTCCAAACTACTCCACTCCAGTCTACCCCATTCCATTCACCCTAATCTCCCGCTCCACTCTTCCCCAATATATCTCACTTCACTTTAATCTCAACTCCATTCCAACTGCATCCCACTCCAATCTACTCCACCCCACCCAAAATAACCCACTCCAATCTACTGCACTCAATTGACCCCCCTTCCATTTCATTCTACCGTAGTATAATCCACCCAATCTACCCAACTCCACTCTACACTAATCTACCACACTCCACTCCAGTCTACCTCACTCCAATCTTCCCCATTCTGTCTCACTTTATTTTCTACTCCACTCCAATCTATCAATCTCCACTCCAACCTGCTCCACTCAGTCTAGCTCACTACACTCTACCCCAATATATTCCACTCCAGTCTACCTCACTCCACCTCAGTCTGCCAAATTCCATTGTACTCTACCCAATCTACCACACTCCACTAAACTTCAGGTTACAACATTCCACCCAAATCTACCGCATTCCAGTTCAATCAAACCCACTCCACCCCAATCCACCGACTCCATCCCACTCCAATCTACCCACCCCAATCCACACTGCCCTACTTCAATCTACCCCATCCAATCCGCCCTACGCCAATCTACCCCAATCTACTCCAATCTACTCCACTCCAATCTACTCCACCCTAGCCCAAACTACCCCACTCTATTCATCTCCAATCTACCCTACCCCACCCCATCCCAACATACCCCACAACACTCTATGTAACTCCAATCCAATGTACTCCACTCCACTCTAATCTACCCCACTCCCACCTCACTCCAATCTACCTCATTCCAATCCAATCTACCCCATCTATCCCACTCCAGTCTACCCCACTGCACTCTAACCCACTCTACCCCAATGTACCCCCCCTATCTACTGCTCTCCAGTCTACCCCACTCTACTCCAATCTACCCCAATCCTTGCACTCCACTCTTCCCCAATCGACCCCACCCCACTTTACACCAATATATTCCTCTCCACTTTACTGCACTCCAATCTACCCTACTCAGATCTACCCTCATCTACTTCAATTGACCCCAATCCAATCTACCCCAATCTACTCCATTTCACCCCTATCTACCCCACTCCAATCTACCCAATCTACTTCATTCCAATCTACCCGAATTTAATTTACCCCATCCCACTCCAATCTATCCAACTCTAATCTACCTCAATCTAATCATTCCAATCCACCACACTCTACCCCAATCTACCCCTCTCCAATCTACCTCACTCCAATTTATCCTAGTCTACCCCAATCCACCCACTCCATTATACACCACTATACTCCCTCTCCACTTTACGTTAATCTACACCACTTAACTCTACCCAGTTTACACCAATCTACCCCACTCTAATCTACCCCACCCACTCCACCAACTTTTAGCCATGTTGAACAGCAGCCCCACTGGTGTACATAACCGCTAACACACATTGCAAAAGCCAATAGCTCTTGCATAGGCAATACCTATTGGCTCTGCCAATGCTTCTTTATGTTCCTGCCTTTTATGTTACATATGTGCTGCACCTTGACCACATTTAGTGGCTTCTGCACATAGTATAATTAAAGCTATCTTAATTTCTAAACCTGTGCTTTGTGAGAAATGTATGTCATTATAAATGTACCTAGAATTTGTTATTTCAAACATCTATTTCTCCTGGTGAGCTGGATGGATGCATGTATTTTTTCCATATATTATATCGAGATTAATATGCTTCTTGCCATAACAGACATGTAGCTGGATTATTCCTTACTTTATTTGACAACAGCCCATAGGTCCAATTACTGCTGGTTTTGTCTAGGGTATTATTCGTCTGGTGAGTTTTAGTTGGGGTCATGCTGTTTGTACCCCTCAAATCCAGTCAAAAGATGTTGGATAGTCAGCACTGGATGGATCACTTTTGAACTAAGCTAAATCTGAACAAGACTGCGATGAGGAGGTTGGTGTCAGTGATATTCTGTTGACCTCATCCTTCTGGTCCTCATTTTTTTTTTTTTTTTAAACAAACTTTATTAAGCACCACAAAGTGATTTCAAGTTGTCATAGCAAATATAACATGGTATTTTCTGTTTTTGAATCTTAACACAGATTTACTTCATGGAGATGAAAGATCTTCTTATGTATGTCAAAATAAAATAGGACAAACTTGTGGCTATATCAAAGACAATAAAGAAATATGAGTGTATGCATAAGATACAAATACCATTCGGTATAATACATAATATATACTTAAATAACCCTGTTAACGTTAGCCCCCCCACCCTCCCTCCTGGCCCGTCGGTTCCTATGTGCCATACGACCTAGTGTGTGTGTGCATATAATACTTGCTGCGATTCACTCCTAATGAGCAGTTATAATGGGGATTGTGTCCTTTACCAGCCCTTGGGATCGAGGGCCGCATTCAATTGGATATCTCATGGGGTAGGGGTGATATGCATGGGGTGAAGATCTAGTGCTTTAAAACCTTCCAGCATAAGGTCCCACTCCATTGAGATGGGGGGCTTGCGTAGCCCGCGAGGCTCTTCGCGTCTATGTGCCGCACTCTCGGCACCGTACCACCTCCTCCTGCTACGCAACTAGAGTAGGGGATTTCCATCTGTTGCAGGGATTCTGCTCATGCACAGAACTATGCTCAGGAAACCAGGACCTCGGTGTATTGTTGTGTACAAAAAAGCCACCTCAGTGCCCAGAACCCCAATCCGACTAGCATTAGTGTCTCATTCGTTCTCCATACTACAGCGAAGCTTCCAATGATTAGACAATCTAGAACATGCGACTTAGTAAACTCTTAGGAATAGTGGGAAACAAGAACACTCTTTAGTTCACACCCATACTTGTCCACAACGTGAGTAAACAGAGACACTGTATAGTTTAAAATGTTTATTTTTAACTAACGTGCTCTAAGATGCAGTACTCTAGCCAATACGAGCAGCATAATGCATAAAAACAGCATAATGCATAAAAACAATGTAATTAGCATTGTTACAATTCCATAAAGCACAAAAGAGGAAATCATATTATAATGACAGTCGAAACAGGAATCTAGCTCCTTTTACCACCCTCCCCGTGCTCATGAGATATTATAGAATAATTATAGAAGACCTCTGGGCTTTGTCAGCGAGACCCCATACCTACGAGATCAGATGCAATGAATCACATCTCAGGATCAGCACAGCTCTTCTATGTTGGAAAGGTTTTCTCCAAATGCCTTCTCATGCATGTAATGCCATATTAAAAGCACCCGAGTTTCAGTTGGGCCGCTGTGCTTCGTGTTATGTCTATGTGCGTGCGACTGACCAAAGTGAATCAACAGCATACATTGTTATTCGATCTTGAACAGGCGGTACAGACCGAGATCGCGGTGCCCCGCTGGATATGTGAAAGGTAGACAGTTCTCATGTGAAGCAGCGCCAGCAAAGTATTTTCACGAGACCAGAACCATGTAGTGTTGTGTGCTAAAGCGGCAAAATGGCAGCCAAGCTTATACTACTCATGCTAACTTAGCAATGTATGGTATTAAACCCATTTCCTCACTACACATCTCATAGTGATCGCTTGTATGGGCAATATGAGGGCAAGGTCGAGAAATCGCAGTTGAACTTTCAAACCTCTCGTCGGCTTACGGAGACCCAGCAGACACTCCAGTATATTGTCCGGGAGTGGTAAATGTGTGATCTCTCCAAGTGCAGTTCGGACACCCCCCCAGTAGTCACGCAGATGAGAATAAGCCCATAGCATTTGGGTGAAGCCCGCCTTTTCGGACCTGCAACGTGGGCAGTGATGTTGGGCATCGGGGAACATGCGATATATTTGTTTTGGGGTTAAGTAGGATCTGTTTAGCACCATGCATTGTATGAATTTAAATTTTGCATTGCGGGATACACGCTTGTGGTGGTCCAGAATACTCACCCGTGCTTTATCAGTCAGTGCAGCTTCAGTTGTCTCGGACCATTTTGTCCTATGGTCAGCAAGTGGAATGGAGACTTGTGACCGAAAACCAACATATAACCATCTAATAAGATGGCTGCCCTCCCCCATGTAGTAAAGCAACCGTACCAGTTAATGTTGCGGAGGTTCATTACGCTGAGGAGCCCATATCTTCCTAACGTAGTGACACCGCAGCATGAGTTAAATAAAGGTGATCCGGTATGCCAGCGGCCTGTACAAAGGCGTCATGGTCAAGGAGGGTTCCATCTCCAAACAGCGACCCCCACCTCCCCTACACCAGCGTCCGCCCAGGCTCGTAGCCGAGCCTTTGTGAGCCTGCCACCTGCGATTGGTATTCCCAATAGGGGAACGTTACTGGCGTATGGGATCGCATCCGAGGTGTACTGCAGAGCCCTCCTCCAGCAATGGAGTGCCGTTTTAAGTAGCGAAGGCACTGCAGGGGGGGGGGGTTTGCTTTCGGCAATAATAGTGTATGTAAGTCTCCTCTCTCTAAGTCTCGGGTCTCATATCCTATTTCCTGCAGGTTCCTGCCTGCTGCCATCCTTCTGGTTCTCTCATATGTGAATGTGTTTCCAGGTCCAAACTGACCATTCTGCCACTTTGCATTTTCCCTAGTAAGCTGCAGCTGTAAGACCCAACCATTCCCCTTGTACCAAATTCTAGTCATAGCCTTTTCCAATGTGAGGCTGGTTTGAACATTCTTGATGGGACTGATTTTGATTTCTGGTCTTACCCTCTTTGTTCCCTACTCAAGGCAGCTTTTAAAAACGTAGGCTTTGAGAAGCATGCAGAGCTCAGTCTATGTTCAGGTTAAACTAGTATTCTCTCCAGTACTTTTCTATCTTACAGTCAAAGATGTATCTGTATCTCTTGAATGGAGGTTATATTTCTGCGGTGGTGGCTGCCGGAGATTCTAGACTTGACTTTGGTACTGACTTGACCAGATAGATCTCGCCACAGTTTCAGGCTTCTCAGTTGGTTGTTTCTTGAACAAACAGTGATTGCATTTCTTATTCTTTGCATCTCGCATTATTGTGCTTTGCTTATGGCGATGCACATTATACATAGTTTTTGTTTTCATTTTCTGATGGACATGCCTTTGTTAATCAAAGTACTTTGTTCGTTCCAAATTAACTTACACCATTTCTGAATTACATGCACATCATATGGGTAGTTGGTATTTCTTCTATCTTATTTGCACCATTTGAAACAAGCTTAAGTTCCTTGAAAACAATGTTCAGCTACATTTGTTTCACACAATTGTTCTGCTTATCCACTTAATGTTAATGACGTTTAAAGTGAGCATGCACTCTGTTAATGGTTTGTAGCCTAGCTGTCTTCTCAAATTTATAGGTGTCTGAATGAGAAAGACCTTGAAATTGGCAAAGTGCTTCTAGCAAACTGGAGAGTCCTATTGCCTTTTCTCATACATATTAGTATTTTCCAAAGTACGACTATGCAATTTAAATGCTAGTTGGAATTCTCTAGAATCAGGAATGGATAAACTGCCAAGTTAGATTGGCTAGCGACTTTGTCTAATGTAATTATGCATATTTCCCATATATTGAGTCTTACTATGGTATCCTATGCAGATGATACCCATATTATCGTCTCCTATCCTCCCAATGTCTACCCGACATCGCAAAAACTAAACGTTTGTCTAGAGCGAGTTACTAGATGGATGGTGGCGAGCTGCCTAAAATTAAATTGGGAAAAGACAGAGGTCCTGATAATTGGAAACAATCCATCTCTATGGGGTCAGTTCACCTGGCCTTAATTCCTAAGAGATCGCTTACCCCCTAAATGAGAAGTGAAAAGTTTAGGCGCTATTCTGGATAGCCACCTTACCATGGCCTACAAGCAAATAAGGTCTTGGCGAGTTGTTTCTGCCTTCTTAGAGCCCTGGTAAAACCAGTAAATGGCTTCCCATGGATGTACGAAGAACAGTGGTCCAGGAATTTATACTATCTCACCTTGATTACGGTAATTCTTTTTTTCTTGTCAGTTTATTTTCCGTGACTAACAAGCTGCAGACCATCCAGAATGCAGCTGGTTGTATGTTGTTAGGTGTTCATAGGTCTCAGTCAGCCTGTCCTGCGCTTGCTACGCTGCACTAGTTGCCAATAAACAAAATAATTCCATTCCAGGCACTATGAATTGTTCATCATGCTAAACAGAAAGCAGGTCCACTGATTCTCCCCCCCCCTCCCTCCCCCCCCCCCCTAATCAACCCCTACCAGGCCAATAGAGAACTCTGGTAAATCAAGCTAGGTCTTCTTACTGTACCAAAAACCAAGAGAGCCAGAGGTGGTGGCCTCTGTTTTTTCTACCTTGCTCCCAAATTATGGAATTCCTTGCCCATCAGCCTTAGACTTAATGATAGTTTGGTAAGCTTTAGAAAGCAACTGCAAATGTTCCTGTATGCCTAATTGGTTCTGACTTCAGTAGGGATGACAAGCGCTGGGAAGCTCGATTCAGGTAGCCATGCACTCAATAAATGCTTGCTATTAAAATAATAATACCACTGGAATTTTGTAATAGTCTTGATGCAGTTTTGTAGAATTTGATTTTCTGGGATCTTTCTTTTTTTTAAATGTTTTTTTTTGAAGAGTGCAGATAATGCTCAAGAAAGAGCTTCTAGGCGTTATAATCGCAACAAAGCAGGTTGGAAGGGTGAAAACAAAAACACTGAGGAAATATTAATAAAAAGCAGAGTTTTGGGATTTAAAAAAAAATTGTGTGTGATCTGCTGTCGCATGAATAACGTTAGGAAGAGTGTTACATAATTTTGCTCCTGCAACTGCTGCTCAGCGTTCGTTAAGATCCCAAAAAGCAGGGGGTCCTCCCCGTGAAACTGTTACATCTTTGGGGATAGTAGTGCAGCCGTATCTTCGCCCGCACTCAGCACGGTGTCTCCATCTGAAGTACCGTCCAGTGCTCGAAGCTCTTCCAGCAGACCATCCCATGCTCAAGCCACTTCCATTGAAACTTGCCCCCTCTTGGCCTCCCTAAGGAGAGCAACGCTCTTATGCTACTTAAACTACAGGGTAAAATGATATTAAGCCGCTTCCGGGCTCTGAGGACCAACTTGGCGAAACCTTTAACTACTTTGAGAGCAGAGTGGGTGACAGATATAGGGACACCCATTGTGGAGGAAGCTTGGGAGAAAGTTTTTTGGAGCACACTCCAAAAGTGTCTAGAAATGCATGCTGTAAATTAATTAGCTAGTATATCCTGCAAAGAGTGTACATAATGCTGGAGTGCATTAACAGGTACACTCAGGGTAGGATTGATACATGTAATTTGGAGCTGCCCGACTCTCGGCCTATTGGGAAACTGATTGACCTTGTTGAAGATGTCACGGTCAGAATGTCCCCTTTTACCCCTAGTGTGTGTCCTAGGGCTGTTCCCGTGCCTGGCTAAACACAAAATAACATCCAAGTTCCTGGACTTGTGTCTGATCCTCTCTAAGTGGCATTGGGTCCTATTGTTGATGGGTGGTCCAGGGAAGTAATTTGGTGGGGTTAGTACGAGTACCCCACTCTACCCTGTATGTGCCCGATATCACCCCCTCCATTCTAACCCGCACTGTAGGGTGAGTGTACAGTAGCTGTGTATGCTAAAAATACCTGGCATAGACTTATATTTTCCATCACTGTATATAAATACACTCAGTCCAGACTTTGAAAGACCTTCTTCACGTCTGCAGACATCACCAGTACGTCCGTGGTGATGTTTGGAACGTCCATCAATGTAAGCAGTATAGCTACTAGTCGTCGTATGTTTAGGGCAGTATTGTAGCCTGCCTGGACCACATGATTTATGCGAGGCATATATGGAAATAAGTTAGTCGATAACACTCTACCTAACCCCTTGTAGTTCACATGCAGCATCCAAAGGGGTCTATGTGCCTTGACATCGTGTTGACCCCGCCCTGGTTTCAATAGTGGCACTATCAATGCTTCACTAGCTGAAGACGGCAGTGAGCCCTCCTGTCATGCCATTCTATACACCTCTACCTTCCGTGGCACAATGGGCTCTATGTAAGTAGTGTAAAACTCCACCAGGAGTCCTCTGCTGGGAACTTTCCCTCTGGCCAATTCTTTAACTGCAGCTGCAATTTCCTGAGGAGTAATGTCTCTACTCTCTTTCCGAGTGAGTGACTAAGCAGTAAGCAGTGTAAAAAGTCCAGGGTCTCCTGCGCATTGCTCTGCATTGGGCTGGCGTATAGATCTGCATAATATTTCCTAAAATCGTATATGTCCAATACATGCGAACCTCCTTTAGCGGGACTAGCTAACCATGCCACCAAAGCACCTGACTTATTCCTTTCAGCATGTGTTTTCACCATACATTCTTTGTAATCAAAGCATCAGAGGAGCTCTTTCTTCTCTGCTGGCCGCTTCCTCTCCTGAGCAGGTCTGGTCATCCCGATCTACACCTCTCGACAGCTCGTACTGCCTCCTCCTTGGCATTGACTTCAGTCACCAGTGTACGGCGCACTTTTACCACTGTCACCATATATTTCACTGACTCAAAGGCATCCCACTCCTGCAGAACAGTGGAGGCAGAGCCAGCATTATCCTGGAAATAATTCTGAATTTCCTCTCCAATGGTATGGCGAAATACCTGATCTCCTAGTGCTTCAGCCCAAAATCACCATCTAGGGATGGCAGTGTGAGATTTCACTCATGCTAAGGTCCAGGCTATTGGGTTATGATCCGATATTGTTCTGGCCAGATATTTGGTATGGAGAACTGCCGCTTGAAATTCAGGCATGCAGAGGAAGGATGTCCAGTCTAATGTAGAGCTAATGGAGTGTCAAAAAGTTGGAAAAGTCACAAGTGTGTGGGTGTGCTACTCGCTATGAGCAATAACCATGAGATCTCCTCAAGTGCACCTGGTCAGAGTTGGGAGCATACACATTATTAAGGGCAATATCCCTCCCCTCTAGTAGCCCCACTGAAAGAACATACACCCATCTGGGTCAATTGATTGTTTTAGAACCTGGAAAGGAACCACCGGGCAGACAAGCACCCCCCTTACAAATGAGGAGTAAGCCCAGTAACATGTCTGCTCCCACCAGTGCTTTGGGAGGGCTGCACCTTCAGCTCTAGTCAGACGAGTCTCCTTTAGCAATGCCACATGCACCCCCCTGCACTTCAAATTTGCCTAGACTTTGTATCTTTTAGCCATGCTATTGAGGCCCCAAACATTCCAGGAGACAAGCTTGTAATGTACATTATCCCCTACCATAATGAAATATAAAAGTAATTATTCATAGAGTATATGCAATCCCAGGAGCAACATTTTGCCTGCCTCTCTCTGTACCATACAAATGCTACCTTCGTACTCCAAACCAACCCAAAAACAACACAGCACCCAACATTATCTCCCTCCCCACCCCCGGCAGAAAGGCAACATCCCTCATATAAACTGAAGAAGAAAAACATTAGAACACAGTTGTGGTAGATGTACCAACAGAAGTCAATAGTGGAAGGTGTGGCCCGTCCGCTTCTGCCTCTCCAGTCCCCACTACTCACCATCTGGCACAATCAAGCAGCAGTCATAAGGTCTGGAGGTCATCTCTCTGCTCCTCGCCCAAGGAAGGAAGCTCGCCCTATAAAGTGCTCCGTCTCTCGCCACAGTCAATGCAGTAGTACTTTAAGCCATCCTGGGCAGGCAGTTTATGATGATATCACCAGCCAATCTCAGGGTAACATGAGGATGTTCTGGGTCTGATTCAGAATCAGTCACTGGAGTTTTTCTGGAACTCTCAGAAGCGGATCGTTGTACATCTGAATGTCCACGCTGTTCCCGCTCACCCTCCGGGTCGGCTGTGGCTGCAGCTGCTGCATCTGCTCGCTGTTGATCTGTCTGTGGGCTTTAGAAGGGATTCTCCTCCGAGTTGACTGCTGTGTACTTTGTCGCTGTGTCCATCTGAAAGAAACACGCTAGTTATAGATTCCTTACCTTAGAATGACCCCCAGGCATCAGACTGGATCGGCAAAGTTTTTTTCGTCAACAGTACCTCTGTGTGTCGGAAGGTGGCGTTGGTCGGCTCCGCGTCCGTCGTCGGCATCGTGGTCACCAGGATGATGTTGCAGCAGCAACTTAGACGCCGCCCTCGCGCGCTGAACTCAGTTCTTTCTTTTTCCGTGCCAGCCAGCACAGATCTGGGAAGAGCGGTACCTCAGCCATTTTTTGATTAATTTTTTCTCAACGTTTGGCGACTTCTTTTTTCGAGTCTTCGACTCCGAAAAGGTGCACGAGGGATGCCCGGTTTCAAGGCCTGCAGATGCTGTCATCGCATGATGTCGGTGACGGATCCACACCGCATGTGTCGTTTTTGCCTGGAGCGCGACCACGACCCCAAGTCGTGCTTCGACTGCCGGTCGATGGAGCCAAAGGCTTTGCGGGAGCGGTCCCGAAAGCTGCTTAAACACCAGCAGTCGGCTCTGTGCCGTTGGAGGTCCCGGTCGAATGGGAGGTCGAGGGACCGGTCGCGGAGCCACCACCATTCCGGTTTGAAATCATCGAAGTCTTCGCACTCGGGGTCGGGTAAGTCGAAGCATAAGAAGAAGTTGAAGAAGCATCGCCGCTCTTCGACTTCTCCTTGTCGGTCGGCCGATCCGACGAGGCACGCAGGTGGTGCCCCTCCCGCATCTCCGCGTGCGAAGCCCGAAGGGTCGACTCCGAGTTTCCCTCCCTTTCCAGGACCCAGAGCGTCTCCCGCCCGGCTTCGTATGTTCTACGAGGCGATGCATGCCATCTTTGGGCGGACCGACCCTGCCGGCGCACCTTCGGGCCCCGCGGACTCAGTTGTGGGGCCTAGGTCTTCGCTGCCGGCGGCTCCGGCCTAGGCGCCACAGGCCCCCCCCCTTGGATCCAGGCCTGGATCCGGATCCGCACCGGTTGACCTCGTTACGCCGCCAACGGTGCCGCTTCCCACAGCACTACTACCGTGTTCGACGCCTGTCGGTCACCCGGCCGGCGTCGACCCCGGCCTCTATCCCGATGTGGACACGGCGCCGGATGATGCCGGATCCGGTGCTGGGTGGAGTTTTATGCCCCTGTTCACTCCTGGGGTCCCTTTTCAACCACAATGGCACCCAGAGGATGATCAGGAGGACTGGGAGGGGTCAGGTGACCCTTTAACTGACCAGTTGGACAGTGAACAGGATGCCAGAGGTCTGGGCACCTCCCCTAACCTTGGCATGTTGTCTCCTCCTACTGGAGGAGGGAGCGTCATACGCAGTTGTGTTGCGTAGGGCGGCTGAGGCTCTCCACCTCGAGCTTTCTACGGTGATGGTCAGGACTAACCTGACTGAGGTGCTTCAGCCGACTGCAAGCTCTTCAGAGCCCCTGCTGCCATTTAATGAGGTCCTCACAGACGTCCTTTTGGGCACCTGGTCCAGGCCCAACACGGGGGGCTCCCGTGGACAGGATGATTGCCCGACGCCACCCCCCGGCTCTGGGCGACCACACTTTCCTCTCCCAACATCCCACTCTGGAGAGCTTGGTAGTTCAAGCTTCCACCTCCAAAAGCGCCTTTCCTACCGTTCCACCGGAAAGGGAATCCAGGAAGCTGGACCACCTTGCCAAGAAAATGTTCCCTTCCGCCAGCTTAGGACTGCGGTTCGTGACCCCTGCATGTCTCTTGGGCCATTTTTCGCACTCAGTGTAGGATACGGTGGCACAAGTGCAGCCTCAGTGTCCGGAGGAAGCCCGGGCAGTGCTCTCCCAGGCTGTTGCCGCCGGGAGGGATGCAGCAAAGTTTACGATACGATGTGGGCTGGACACCGCCGACTCCGTGAGCTGGACCATTTCATCGTCGGTAGCGCTTCGTCGCTACGCCTGGATGAGGTCCACTGACTTTTCAGGGGATGTCCAGAACACCTTGATGGACATGCCCTTTGATGACCGTCATCTTTCTGGCGACAAAGCAGACAACGCCCTAGAGCGCTTCAAGGACTCACGGACTACGGCCAAGTCCTCGGGCCTCTCCACCCGTCCGGCGCAGTCTGCCTTTCGCCCCTTTCGTGGCTATGGAAGGGGTGCCCGCTACGTCCCACCCGGAGCCACAGGCCGCAGCTAGTTACCCAAACTTCGCAGGGCCGGGGAAGTGGAAACAGCCGTCGTCGTTCCGGGGGTCAGTCCACCAACCCCCCTTCTGCAGCAGCCTCCAAGCCCCTTTCCGGCCCATCAAACGCCAGTGGGCGTCAGGATTCTCCATCACCTCCCCCATTGTCGCACCATCACGTCGGACAGGTGGGTTTTGCAAATAGTCCGAAGGGGTTACTCCCTCCCCTTCGAGACTACCCCTCCAGCCATGTCACTGCGATACCACCGCATGTCGGAGGACCATCTGGCCCTTCTTCAGCAGGAAGTTATGGCTCTCTTGGCCAAGGGAGCCATTGAGCACGTTCCTGTCGCAAAAGTAGGTCGTGGTTGTTACTCCCACTACTTTCTGGTCCCCAAGAAGGACAAGGGTCTGCGTCCTATCTTGGACCTCAGGGACGGCAATAGCTGCCTCTGGAAGGAGAAGTTCAAGATGTTGATGCTTGCTCAGGTATTGTCTGCCCTCGACCTTGGAAGACTGGATGGTAGCGTTGGACTTGCAGGACGCTTATTTTCACATCCTCGACCTGCCGGCCCACCGGCGTTACCTACAGTTCATGGTAGGCCATGAGCACTTTCAGTTTACCATGCTCCCCTTTGGCCTTACAAGTGCCCCTCGGGTGTTCACAAAAGTGATGGCGGTGGTCGCAGCTCATCTGCGCAGATCAGGGGTTTCAGTCTTCCCCATCTCGACGACTGGCTGTTGAAGGCGCGCTCGACCCAGGCTTTCGCTGGGGTTCTCCGTCAATGTGCTGAAGTTGCACCTGATTCCCTCTCAGAAGCTCCTCTTCGTCGGAGCGGTCCTGAACAGCGAGTCTTGGATATTCGGGATATGATTCCGATCTTTCAGCCTCTATCCTTGGTTTCGGTCAGAATGACCCTGAGGCTGCTGGGCCTCATGGCCTCCTGCATCCTTCTGGTCGATCATGCCAGGTGGCATATGCAGGCTCTGCAGTGGGACCTGAAGTTCCAGTGGGCGCAGCATCAGGGGAATCTGTCCGATTTCGTCCAGATCTCGGAGGGCACTGCACAACAACTGCAGTGGTGGCTCACGAACCAGGATTGGGTCAATGGCAGATCCCTCTCCCTTCCCCAACCAGACCCCACTCTGGTGACGGATGCATCTCTTCTGGGATGGGGCGGCCACATGGGAGAGGCAGAGATCAGAGGCCTCTGGTCTCCGGCGTAGTCCAAACTTCACATCAACCTTCTGGAGCTCTGGGTGATTCGTCTTGCACTGAAAGCATTCCTTCCCTCTGTCCGGGGAAGAGTGGTGCAGGTGTTCACGGACAACACTACTGCCATGTGGTACGGCAACAAACCGGGCGGGGTGCTGTCGTGGACCCTTTGTCAGGAGGCCCTCCGCCTCTGGACATGGCTGAAACATCAGGGCATATCCCTGGTGGTTCAACACCTGGCAGGTTCCCAGGGCCGACGAACTCAGCCGCAGGTGCATGATGGATCACGAATGGCGTCTTCACTCGGAGGTGGTGCAAGGTCTCTTTTAACAGTGGGGATAGCCTTGGTTAGATTTATTCGCCACCAAAGAGAATGCGCAATGTCAGCAATTCTGCGCGTTGGCATTTCCAAGGCGGCACTCACTCGGCGACGTTGGAGTTGCGGTCTGTTGTACGTCTTTCCGCCTATACCACTTCTGCCCAGAGGGCTGAAGAAGATCAGGTGCGACCGTGAAGAAGATCCGGTGCGACCGGGCCCAAGTCCTTCTTGTGGCTCCGGATTGGGCACGAAGAGTCTGGTATCCCGAGCTGCTCAACATGGCCATCAATCCTCCGATCAGACTGCCTCTTTGGGAGGATCTTCTGTTGAAGCAGCAGGGGATGGTCCTCCACCCAAACCTGTCCAATCTCCACCTCCTTGCGTGGAGATTGAGCGGTGGCAGTTGGCGTCTTTCGACCTGCCTCCCAATATCTGTGACGTAATCTTGGCAGCCAGACGTTCCCCCACTAAGACGATATTCGCCAAATTTGTGGCATGGCGCACAGCAAAGGCTGTGAATCCCCTTTCTGCCCCTCTTTCTGAATTACTCTTGTTCCTTCTCTCTTTAGCCCAGCAGGGCTCTGCTCTGGGAACTATCAAGGGCTACCTTTCAGCCATCTCTGCCTTCCTTCGGCTGCCAGATCAGCCTTCTCTTTACAAGTCCCTGGTAGTTAACCGTTTCTTAAAAGGCTTAACACATCTTTTTCCTCCAGTCCCCTTTGTTATGCCTCAGTGGGATTTGAATCTTGTTCTAACTTATTTAATGTGTGCTCCCTTTGAGCCGCTTCATATCTGTCCCTTACATCTCTTCTTAAGACTGCTTTCCTGCTAGCCATCACTTCTGCTAGAAAGGTGAGTGAGCTCAAGGCTCTTACCTTAAAGCCTCCTTTCCAGTCAGTTCATCCGGACAAGGTGGTTCTCCGAACCCGTCCATCCTTCCTTCCTAAGGTGGTCACTGCCTTTCCCATCGGGCAGACCATTACTTTGCCCACCTTCTTTGCGTTTGCTTCGAAGGAGGAAGAGAGGATCCATCGTCTGGACCCAAAATGTGCGCTCTCCTTCTATCTGGATTGCACAAAACAGTTCCGGGTGGATGATCAACTTTTTGTTGGCTACATGGGCTCAAAGAAGGGTCGGGCCTTACACAAACACACCATTTCTCCATGGGTCGTGTTGTGTATTTAAGGCTTGTTATTCTCTGGCTAAAAAGGAGCCTCCAGTCGGGCTATGAGCCCATTCCACCAGGGCGACAGCAGCCACTACTGCCTTGGGAAGAGGAGTTCCTCTGAATGACATCTGTCAGGCGGCCACGTGGGCACCGCTGCACTCGTTCACCAAACACTATTGCCTAGACAGCCAAGTCCGGAGAGACGGCTTCTTTGGCCGTTCTGTTATCCAGGACTTTTTCGTGTGATCTTGGTTGGCAAACCCACCACCGGGGTTGGTATTGCTGGGGTATCTATTCTAAGGTAAGGAATCTATAACTAACGTGTTTCTTTCAGATGCACAAGTTACTTGCCTTCGGTAACGATATATCTGTCAGAAACATTAGATAGTTATAGATTCCTTACTGCCCCACCCATCCTCCCCGTTCTGCCAACTGATTTCTAGGGTTAAGGACATCCTTTCAGGGCCCTAGTTTTGTGCACCAGTGGTCAGTGTCTTGCATGGCTCTGCATTTCTGACGCGGAAAGTCGTGTACAAAGCTGACGTCAGTGCGCAAGGGCGGCGTCTAAGTAGCTGCCGCGACGTCATCCCAGCGCCGACGCCGACGGCGGACTCTAAGCCGACCAACGCCACGTTCCAACGCGCAGAGGTACTGTGGACGAAAACTTTCCGGATGCAGTCTGATGCCTGGGGGTAATTCTATGGTAAGGAATCTATAACTAGCTAATTTTTCTTACAGATATATCGTTACCGAAGGTAAGTAACTTGTGCGTGTCTCCTGCCGTCCTGGGGCCGAGTCCACAGTGTCCAGCGCTGGTTGATCGAGCCATTCCCACACATCCTGCTGCTCCTAAAGAACTGCGTTCCCGCCTTGGTGACGATTCTGAGTTTTGCCGGGAACAACATAGCATACTGGATCTCCATTTGGCTTAGACTTCCTTTGACCTCTAGAAAGAAGGCGCATTGCTTCTGCACAGACAAAGTAAAGTCTGTAAACAGCATCATTTTGTGGTAGTCAATGTGGAGGTCTCCTGCGATACACGCTATTTGAGGATGTGATCTTGATCACAGAAATATAACAGTTTAGCCACTACTTGGAGGTGGCCCTGGAGGTTTGTCGAGTCGGAACCTTGTGTGCTCTCTACAGGGTTAAGAAAGCTGAAAGGCTCTCCAGAGCAACCTTGTCGTATACCCAGCTTTCATTGAAAGCAACCGTGTTGGAGCCTTCAGTATGTTCCGGCAACCTTACCAAGCATATGTTGTTCCTATGGGCCATTCCCTCAATGTTTTCAACTATGTACTCCAGCTTGAAGAGCCCCATCTCAATCTCCAGCACTTGGTCTTTTAGTGCCCCAGTAGTAGGCTCCTAGGTCAGCGAGTCTGCGAATTAGTAGTGATTTTCTTGGACAGTATGCGCTGTTCATTGTGTAGAATTCCAATGTCCACAGCACTGTCCATTTGGGCGTCCCTAGTGTCTTTGATAGCTTATAGAATAGAATTTAGAGTGCCTGCTGAAGCTTCCCTTGCGAGTTATCCAGTAATAAAGGATACACTTGTTAATCTTAAGCAGGTCCCAGAAGGTTAGGGGCCTCAGAAGTATAGCAACCCAGGTAAAAGCTAGCAGGACTTCAAGGGCAACAGAACCCCCTCCTAGGGGCTATATTAAGAAATGCCGACTATATATCCGTGCCCAGTTCATATGGTCATCCCCTCTGTTGCATCTCATTTGGAAGCCTCTCGCCTCGTTCCTGACGAGGTGTGTTTGATTGTTGGGCCCATTGGGCAGGGTCGCCCTGGCTCTCTGCCATGCCGTGCCAGGTCTCGGTATACTGGCGCCTGTGGCACAGTCCGAAGGGATCTAAGGACCCTGCATCAAGTGTATTAAGCTTTGCAGTGCTGTATCAATACACACCGGCCCCTGCTAAGGCCCCAGGTGGAACAGATACCACTTTGGCACGCAGAGCAACACAAAACCCCAGCCGCTCCACAATGTAATCGTCCACTCAAAGGGCCCATTAGTTGCTGTAATTGGGGGCAAAGGGTTGTAGGCTCCCCCTCAGGCTAGAGACGTCTGCAGATAGTTGCAGAGGCACCTCAATATGCGCAGGACTTACCGCACCTATAGCGCTGCCGCCGTCATCAACTCTGCTAGGCCTCACTGATTCCCTCCATGCCTTCCAAGGAAGGGCTGCTCCCGTCAGCGAGTCGCTGTCACTAGCAGGTGCCTCTTCAGCAGCCTCTGCTCTGCAGGGCCGATTACTGGGGCAATTAGCTGGGACCTGCAGCTGGCCGAGTTGTGACCTCGCCTCTGCTCCTTGACGATTCCGCGTCTAAGGACTTCTTTATACTCTGGCCGCCATTTTGCTGCCTTGCGGTGGGATATCGTAAATATCTCAGCTCCAAGATCTCTCCTGCTCGCACTGCCTCCAAAGAGGTGCCGCTTGCCCCCTCATCTAGTGGGGGCAGGATATGGTGATCAAGGCCACCAGATTAATGTCAGGATGGGGCCAGATGGTGAAGTGAGGACTGGAGCTCTTCAAAAATACTCCTTGTTCCATTGACATCAGGCCATCCCCCATCTGCACACAAAGTAGTTCTTGTTGGTCCCAAGAACTACTATGCCAATATGTGCTTTTTGAGACCAAAACTGTTTGTTTTTTTTGCCTTTTTTTAATGTAGAATAGGATACATCAGTTTTACATGACAAAAAGTCAGAAGGTTGGCAGCCATTGTCAGACCTCTTAGCTTTGCCAGTGCCCTTTTCTGAGGTGGGAGCTTAGTGTTCAGTAACAGTGTTTCTCTCTCTATATGTTTCTTCAGTCATTCCCTCTGCTGTCTTTGACGGATGCCCTTAATATGGTGGGAAAATGTCAAAACAGATGACAATTACAAAGTGTTTGTTGTTTACCGTCCAAAGTCTCACCATCAAGAACTGTGTGATTGTCAGGTGATGTCTTGACTTCACTGCTGGTCCTGGTCACGGTCTATGTTGAGGTGCTCTGCATTGCATCATTTATATGACTGGAGGTTGAAAGGCTCTAGGTACTCTTTTTTTTACCCTCAAGGCACCCTTTGGCATCAAGGACTTTATTTATATTAAAGACCTCTTCATTCTAAGGTTGTCACTATCCTTGTCTTCAGCATCAGCACACTAATTCCTTTTAATAGTAAACAGAGTGTAGAGGATGGCCAGGGCAGGGTCGCCATCCCCTGAACATCCGAAACCTTGTTATCTGAAATATTTGTTGTCGTTTCTGCATCAGAGATTATGTCACAACTCCTCCACAGCCAGCAATCACTAGCCACTTTTATTGCTATTCATCTTTCGCCCTCTCTTAAAACTCCAAGAGAATTGAACTCTCCTCTAAAGAAATAAAGTTAGAAAAAAATCAAGAGATGACTACTTCAGGGAAAAGCGCTCCCGGAGATGTAGGAAGGAACAACCAAAAAATAAGTTCACAAAGACAGTCTTTCTGATGACCATTTCAATGATACAACATATGTATACAACTGGCCTCGGGAGGTACTCTGCCCTAGAGTGAAGTAATTCAGAAAATCTAGTTCATGAGAATAGCCTATCGTCATGAAACCTGCCCTAAAATCCAGAATATGCAATGCTAATGAGGATACAGACTCCTGTAGAGATTGAATAGTTCTTTCCCCTGAAACCTTTGACTTTTTTTCATTGTGGACTTCACCAGTGGTTGACTTGATTTTTCATGAAGTCTGCTACTGGGCTGTGTGGAAACTTAAAATAGAAACCTGCTTCACCACTGTCCAAATATGGGTTATATTTGAAACTCTCCTTGTGAAATAGCAGGCAATACTTACAGTTCTTGTGGCTTCTGTAACCCACGATGGAGAAGTTTCTTACATTCTTGTCTGTTGACTTAATAAGCTATAGAAAATGTCCATCTTTGCTTACTTGGACTCCACATTTCTCAGTGAAAACTATGCTCTGGAGTTTAGTGGTGGCTGCAGCAAAAAAGTGCACTTCCTAAGGATACACATATCTACTAGAGAAGGAGAAGAGAAAAATGTACCTCCTTATCATGGGAGTCTGTATAACCTTATTAACTAATGTGCAATCTTAAAGGTTCACTGTCTTGTTAATACACTATGATCAAATTCTTTGTTTATTCCATTGGTAAGACTTTTCAATATCTTCAGTACAAAGGGCCGAAGACACTAGATATTGATTGAGGATATGATTGCTTCCAAAAAAACACTGTTGATCTCTCTGCAGTGGATTAATGCCAGCTATATCGATGAGAGGACCTTCCTGGCAGCGACTTTCTTTTTTAACATAGCACACTCAGCATAAAAGCCTGCTCTTAGTATTCTCTGGGTCTACTGTCTTTGAGTAATACAGATTATATTGAAAAGATCAAACATAAAACAATACTCTAAAGTCCATGGGCTTTGAAAAGATGAGATGTTCCCAAAGTATACCTTAAGTGATGCAGGGGAAGCCATAACCCCTGTGTTCAACCTCAACAATATAGTGACGAAGACTACAGAAACCCCTCTACCAGCTGTAGAAGCCAGGTTGACAGAGAGGTAGCCCGTAAATCCACCTTTGTAGAGGCCAAGTTGTCATTCACCTTTGTGAGAGGGAGCATTTGCAGACCTTTTCACATTACCAAAGAATAACAAAAGACAGGCACATGTGAGGTATTGTGCAGAATAGATGTAAGATCAGATTTACAGGTTCAGTGCGCCCAAATTGCACAGTGGGTGTTGAAACCTTAATTTTAGAACATCTTGATAAAGAAGAGTGTAGTCACAGTTCTTTCCAAACACCACTGGAACATGTTATGTACTCCTGCCCTATTCAACAAAAACACCCAGAATTGAGCTTGGTTCTGGGCCTGAAAACATTGATCAAATGGGTCAAGAGGAATAAGTTGAGGGTTTACTAGCTATTTCCTCATCCATGCCAAGGCTACCAGATGGGGGCTATTACTGACTTCCTAGACACATTTTGTCATATTGCACTCTGCATGAGACACTGATGTTTACTAAGATACTGAATTGGTGGCGCTTACTAGCAGTGCATGGTCTTTTCTTTGTGCCTGAAGCCAGCCTCTTACTTTCTTTTTTTTTTTTTTTTTTTTTTTTTTTTGAAAAAGTTTTTATTGAACAATAATTCGGTTACAAGTACGGGCCTACAACCACCCGGGCCGGCCGCTAGGTACAGAAGGAAATCTACACATATCAAGGCTGCAATCAGTTCCCAGGGCGCTGCCCCGCAGTGGCTCCAGATAGTTCTCGAGGAACAGGAAGCGTAAGTCCAACAATCACAAAAACAAAAGGAAAAACAATAAAAAACAAAAGGCGAGTTATGCGGGAAACCAGTGCGGATCAGGCTCCCCCCGGAAAACTCCCGTCAGAACAATTGAGCAATCCGCTAAAGAGAGGAGTACCGGGAGGCCGGGGACGGAGGGGGGGGGAGGGGGTCAAGGGAGATGGACGTCCATATGTAGTTGTTCCAAAAGGCGCCAGGAGCCATCAAGGGTCAGGGGGACATGGCGATATCAGTGTCTACCAGGGGGGGCGTACAGATGCCTCCGCGATACGCGTTCCATTGCCCCCAAATGCTACCCCATGCCCCCGGCTTGCCACGGGCCACATACACAGTCTTCTCCCTAAACATACACCAGTCCATATTCTCCTTCCATACTGACACGGTGGGCGGCCGTTGAGCGCCCCAAAGTTGCGCTATGTCCCTCTTGGCAATCATGTTCCCTAGGGCCGCCCACCGAGTCTGAGCCGCGCTGTAGTCATTGGGCTCCCACACATTCAGGACACAGCGACGCACCTCCGGCAGCAGCACAACCCCGGTGACCTGTCCCATAACCGTGTGGACCCGGCGCCAGTAGTCCGCCACCTCGCGGCACTCCCAAAGGATATGAAGAAAGGTGGCGCTGAGCCCACAGCCTCGCTTACAGAGCCCGTCGCCGGAAAATCCCATCGAGACCAAGCGCGGACCCGTCACATACACCCGGTGGAGAATCTTGAGCTGTACCAACCGAAGACGAGCCGGAATGGCAACCTCCTTGGGGGACGACAGTGCAGACTGCCAATCTTCGTCGTCCAATTCCACCCCGTCCCCAGTCCAAGCCTCCCGAAGGCGAACAAGAAGGTCCGCCCGGTGATTGATTAATTTTTTATAAATTAAAGAAATAGTACTATCAGGGACATGTCCATCAAGTATGCGGTCCTCGAGGGGCGATGAAACAGGGATCTTGGTCCCCTCCCCGAAGACCGAGAGCAGGGCGTGCCGAACCTGGGCGTAGCGGAAGAACTCCCTGTCGGTCAGCTCGTATTCGGCCTGGAGCACCGCGAAAGTCTTTACCGCGCCCTTGTGCCACAGGTCTCCCACTTTGCTGATACCAATCGTGTCCCACTGGTCAAACCCCTTCGTGGTCCACAAGCTTCCCAGGCGGTCGGAAGCAAACAAGGGAGTAGCACATGTTAATCGCTCACTCCAGCCCATGGCCGCAGTGGCAGCCCTCCAGGTCCGCACCGCAATCTTAGTAGGACCCGTAAGGGTCCGGCCAGCCAGGCGGGAATAAAGTGCCCTGTTGTAGTTCCCGCCGGGAAGCAGGAACTTGTCCATCTCATACGCCGGATTCAAGCCGGGCGCATACGTGGCGTGGTTAATGGCAGATAGCTGCGAGGCCCAATAGTACCTGCGAATGTCAGGAAGCGCGATGCCCCCGTCATACCAGGGGAGAGTGAGCTTGGCAAGAGCAATACGCGCCCGCCCGTCCCACACCAGTCTCCTCTGCAGGCTCTCCACCTCCCGAAAATAGGCCACTGGGATAACATCGAAGGAGTTCTGGAGTGCATAGAGGAACCTGGGAAGGGACATCATTTTAAACAGCGCGGCCCGACCCAGCGGGGACAGGGGGAGCCTGCACCACCGGGCCGTGTCCTCCCGCAGCCGCCGAAGTGGACGCAGGAGATTCTGCTCATAGCGAGCCACCGGGTCCAGCGAAACGTATATCCCCAGGTACTTAAAGCCGCTCAGAGATATCTGAATCGGGAGCCGAGGCGGCAGGAGAGGAGGACCACCAGAGATGGGATAAACGCAGGATTTAGACCAATTGATCGTGAGACCCGAATTGTTCCCAAAGGAGGTCAGAACGTCAAAAAGGACGTTGAGTGACTGCCGCGGTGAGGTGAGATACAGGAGAATGTCGTCCGCATACAGCGAGACCCGATCTTCGAAGCCCGGGCCCCACCGGATCCCTCTAAGCGAGGGCTCCCAACGGAGCCAGGCAGCGAGTGGCTCCAGGGCGAGAGCAAAAAGCAACGGGGACAACGGGCACCCCTGCCTCGTGCCCCTGCCAAGGGCAAAGGGCCGAGAGACCCGCCCATTCACCACCACTTGAGCCATGGGTCCCGTGTAAAGGAGCCTCACCCAGCCAATAAATCCCTCTCCAAAGCCGAATTTATCCAAGACGGCCCAGAGGAATGGCCACTCAATAGTGTCAAAGGCCATCGTGGCATCCAAAGAAACCAGCACGGCCGGTTCGGAGAGGAACTCCGCCCTGGCAAGAGCACCGTGAAGACGCCGCAAGTTAAGAGCGGTGTTGCGGTGCGGGATAAAGCCGCATTGGTCCGGATGTATAAGGTCGCACACGACACTCAACAATCGATTGGCCAGGACTTTCGCCAGGATTTTAGGCTCCGCATTGAGCAGTGAAATAGGCCGGTAAGAAGTACAGCGGTCTCGCGGCTTGCCCTCCTTGGGGATAACGACTATGGTGGCCAAGCGCTGGTCGGCCGGAAGGGAACCCGCCGCAAGAGAGTCGCGAAACATGCGGCTGAGGAAGGGCGCAAGCTTATCAGGACGCAATTTGTATAGTTCAATGGGCAGACCGTTAGGACCCATCGCCTTGCCCGAGCGAAGGGAACGAATCGCGGTCGCTATTTCATCCGACGACAAGGGGGCGTCCAGCCGCTCTCGGTCCTCAACGGACAGGCCGGGCAGAGCAATATCTCTCAGTAAGAGGCGAGAGTCATCCTCATCCCTGTCAGTCACCGGGGAGTACACCGCCCGGAGGTGGTCGGCGAAACATTCCACAATCTCATCCGGCTCAGTCACACACACACCATCCGCAGCACGCAACTCGGGGACCACACGATTCACTCTCTCCTTTTTGTCCAGCCACGCAATCAACTTTCCCGCCTTGTCCCCCGCGTCATACAATCGGCCCTGCTGCTCCCTATACATAGTTTTGGCCGCGTCAGTGACCAGGGACCTATATTCGAACTGTTTCAGGCTAAGGGCATGTAGCCCGTCCGGAGTAACATTCGCCTCCAAGGCCGACTCCAGCCCCGAGATGTCAGTCTCAAGCTTCACCACCGCCTCGCTCCTAACCTTCTTGGCCACCACTATTTGGGCGAGGGCGTGTCCGCGTATCACAGTTTTAAAGGCTTCCCAAAGGGACAACGCAGACGACACCGACCCCTCGTTTTCACTGAAATATTGGTCCATGGCCTTAACCAGGCTGTCACGAGTCACAGGGTCCTGCAAGTACCAGGGGTTAATGGGCGCTATCCGCCCTGCGGACCGCGACCCGGTGTCAAAGAGAAGCCACAGCGGAGAGTGGTCGGAGATACCACGCGCCAGGTGTCTGACCTCTCGAATCCTACCAGTCTGCGCCGCGGGCATAAGGAAGTAGTCTAACCTGGAGAGACTCCCATGCGCCCCCGAATGAAAGGTGAACTGACACTGGGTCGGATGCATTAGTCTCCAACTATCCACCAAGCCGAAGGTCTCCAACATCCCACCCAGCCATGACTGGGCAGCGGGGAGGGTCCTTGGTGGGTGACGATCCAGTTCACCCGAAACCACAGAATTAAAGTCCCCGCCCATGAGCAGGAGGCCGTCCGGAAGGTCAAGCAGCATTCGACCCAAGTCAATAAAGGTGGAGTTCTGGAGGCCCGGGGGGACGTAGACTGAAACCAGGGTAAGGGGCTGCCCCTCCCACCTCCCAATCAAACACACATAGCGCCCTCTGTCATCCGAGACTATCCTCGTGATCTCCACCGGAAGGGAGGTTCGCAGGAGAATGCCCACCCCCCTGGAGCCAGTTGTGAAACCAGAATGGGCTACGAGGCGGTATCCCCCCCTGTTCATCGCATGGCAGACATTGCCGACCAAATGCGTCTCCTGGAGAAACACCACATCAGGAGTCAAACGACGCAAATATTGCAGTACAACACCCCGCTTAATACGGTCCCCCAACCCATTGACGTTCCATGACATAAGCCTCAACCCGTCTCCCCCCATCCCCTCCAATAGATCAAGAGGCCCCCAGCCCGCCGCACAGTTCCCAAATATGGACAAAAATCAATACCTCGCCCTGTAAACAAAAAACACACAACAAAACAACCCCTCTTCCCCCCCAACCCCACCCCAAGTCCAACTCCCCCCACCCTGCACCCCTGCGGGCCAAAGACCCCCCCCAACTTGCAGTGTGCCTGTCGCCCCACTAACCCCATTCTACAAAAAGACCCCGGAGGAGGAAAGGGACCCGAACCCGCCCGCACCCCTCACGGGTCCTGGTAAGACACAGTATGCAAAAGAGTAAGACCCAACTGTACAGTGCAAAACCGCAAAAGCAAGGACCAAATGTCAGTCTAAGGGGACCCGTCACCTGCGGTGCCCCCAGAGGGCCCGGGCCGGCCACCCCCGTCCGGCAGCGAGTCCAGCCAGTCACTTGCGGCCACAGGAGAGTCAAAAAAGGCTGTCCGCTCTCCATGCTCCACTCGTAGTTTCGCCGGGTAGATCATCGAATACTTCAGGCCCAGCTCGCGGAGACGGCGCTTCACCCCTTGGAATCCCATCCGCTGTTTCTGGACCAGTTGTGTGAAGTCCGGATAAAAATTGATGGTCGAGTTCTCGTAGCGGACCGGGCCACGGGTCCGTGAAGCCTGCAGAATAGCGTCGCGGTCCCTGTAGTGGAACAGTTTAGCCACGATAGGCCTCGGGGGGGCCCCCGGCCGCGGCCGGCCGCCCGGCACTCGATGGGCCCGCTCCACGGCGAAGAATTTGCTTAGGCCAGCCGGGGACAGCTGTTGCATGATAAGTTCCTCGACCACGAGGTCCACCGGGCGGCTGTCGGAGGACTCCGGTACACCAATGATGCGGATGTTGTTGCGTCGGGCCCGTCCCTCGAAGTCCTCAAGCCGCCGGGCCATATGGTCGTTGACCACTCTAATGTCCCCAAGCGCGGCCCGCAGATCCGACACCTCCGCACCCAGGGTGGAGGTCCGTGCATCAAGGGCCTGGACCCTCTCGTTAGTTTTGGAGAGGTCGGCCCGAATCAGGGTGACATCGATCGCGACAGTGTCGATCTTACGGGCCAGGGCCTCATATTGCGTCGCGATGGTTTCCCTGATGCCCTCGATGGCGCCCATAATGTCCTGCAGGGAAGGTTCCGCAGAGACGGTCGTGCCTCCCCCTGCAGCATCCGGGGAGAGGCCAGCAGCGCCAGGGGACCCCCTGCCCTGGGTGTAGCGGTCCATGTTGTTGCTCTGGACCGGCCCCCCGCGCAGAGAAGCCTTGGTCTTGCGCCCCTCCGGACCCCCTTTGCCCGCCATGTGAGCGCAGTCTCTCAATGGGACCTCCGATCAAGAGGTGTGCGGGCGCCAGCAAAAGGACCACAAACTGTCGGTGTAGGGGTCGGAGGCGTCAGGCCCACCAGTAGCAGAGGGAAGCAAGCCTCGGGCAGAGGCCCAGGAGGCACCTCGCCACCCTGAGCACGCACGCCAGCCGATCTCCTGAGGGCCAAAACCGAAACCGAAAGTGCTGAATCGGCAACTGGCACCGCGCTGAGGCCGCTGTTGTTCAATTGCAGCCCGGCCCCACGGGTCACCTTCACCCCGGCCACCTCCGTCGGGTGGGTCCCAAAAGTTCCGACGACGACAACTCAGGATTCCCAGGTCCGATTAGAGTTTTAAAAAGAGATATAAGATCAGCTGGTCTTCATCTCCCAGATTCCATAAACCAAATCAGGATAGTCTCAGGATATATTCCGAGGAGCAGAAAGGGTCCGGGGAGCCCTGTGCTCACGCGACCATCTTGGATGCGCGCTAGCCAGAGTCCGCCTCTTACTTTCTTAAAGTGAATAGCAATGGTAGCACTATTCAATCATTCACGCAGTACTTGTATAGCGCGGCTAATCACCGTAGAGAGTAGCCAGGCGCTGTGCTGCTGGTATCAGTCAAAGAGCCAGGTCTTGAGTCCCTTCCTGGAGTGGGTCAGCAAGGGTGCGCAGGGGAAGGGGAAGGGCGTTCCAGGCTTTGGTGGCGAGGTGGGGGGGGAGAATCATCCTGCGGAGCAGCAGCAGCAGCGGATACGTGGTATCTATGTCAGAGCGAGGTGTGCGAAGCGGAGATTCCTGCTCCGCTGGTGGAAATGCAGGCAGCGGTTCATGTATGCAGGTCCTTGGTCATGAAAGGCTTTGTAGGCAAGGGTCAGAAGCGTGAAATGCCATCTCTTCTGGATGGGGAGCCAGTGGAGGTTCTTTAGGTGCTAGGTGAAGTGTGTCCACTTGGGCAGGTTGAGCGTCAGTCTGGCAGCTGCGTTCTGATTTGTCTGGAGTCTTTGCATGAGTTTGGTGGTGGTGCCTGCATAGAGTGCATTGCTGTAGTCTAGTCGGCTGGCTATGACTGCCTGCATCACCGTTTTCCTGGTGCTGAAGGGTAGCCACCTGAAGACTTTGCGGAGCATGCAGACAGTGTGGAAGTAGGTTGAGGAAATGGCATTGACCTGACGTTTGATGGAGAGTTCGCTGTCCAGGATGATGCGGAGGTTGTGGGTGTGGTCTTTCAGCATGTTGGTGGGCCCCCACGAGTCAATTCAGAGAGCGATGTGTCTGGCGAAGATCGAAACTTCAGTTTTGTCCAAGTTGAGCTTCAATCAGTTGTTGTTCATCCAGGCGGCGATGTTCTTCATACAGTTGTGGAAGTAGGTCTTCATTGAGGTGGAGTCCACCTAGAGCTAGAGGATGGGCTGAGTATCGTTGGACTAAGAAGTGAGTCTTGGGGTACACCGCAGATGGTGTGCTTGGGTTGTGAGGTGAAGGGAAGCAGGTGGGCCGTCTGGGTGCATCCCGTGAGAAAGGAGGCCATCCATCTGAGCGCGTAGTCTGTGATTCCTGTCTGGCGTAGTCTGATCGATGAGTGTGTGGTGGGAGAGGATGTAGAAGGCTGAGGAGTGGTAGGAAGATAAGGGTGGCTGATTCTCCTCTGTTGAGCAGGGTCCGGATGTCTGCTGCACTACCTGGGCTGTCTAGGTGCTGTGGGTGGTTTTGAATCCTGATTAGGGCAGGTCCATTAGGTTGTTTCTCTCCAGGTGTTTGGAGAGTTAGAGGTTGAAGGCCTTCTCCAGGACTTTGGTGGGGAACAGGAGCAGGGAGATTGGTCAGCAGTTCTGAAGCTCGCTGGGGTCTGCCGAAGGTTTCTTGAGGAGGGATCTTACCTCCACATGTTTACATGTGTCTGGAAAGGTGGCTGTGTTTATCGAGGTGTTGAGGATGGTGGTGAGCTGGTGGCTGATCTCATCTCTTCTCAGGTTGAAGAGTTGATGGTTGTGTTTGGTGTGCTAAGTTGTTCCCATCCGGTGAGTGGGTGGTGGTTGATGGGTTGCTGAAAATGATGAAGGATTGGGGATGCAAGTTTCTATAGTCTTATCTTGTTGAGGAAGTTGTCGAGGAGGGCGTCGCAGAATTCTTGTGAGGAGAGGATCGAGTTTTCGGTGTCTGACATGCAGGTGAATTCTCTGACAATGGTGAAGAGTTCCTTGGTTTGTTTGGTGCTGTTCTCAATCCGATGACTCAGGGCCTCCTTTTTGTGACTTTGAGCCGGCGATGGTGGTTGTTGAGGCCCTGATTTGTAAGTGGCTCGGTCGATGTGGTTCCTGCTTGTGCGCAATCTTCTTTCCAGTTGTTTGCACCTGCGCTTCGACTTGCTGAGTTTCAGAGTGTACTAGCTGGCTCGTTTGATGGGTCTGTGCATTTTGTCTGGTTTGTTGGGAGTGACCTGGTTGGCTGCTCTAGTAATCCAGGTGTTGAAGTTCTCTACTGTCTGGTCCAGGTTGGTGGTGATGTTGCGCTGTGTGATGCTGTGAGCGTCAGTCCATTGGAGCTGAGTGACCTGTTTAAGCAGCGGAAGAGAGAGTGGTCCGACCAGGTGAGTTCTGAGGTGTGGCTGTATCTGACTCTGTTGTTGGACATAGAAATGGGTTCCATGGTGTGTCCTGCTTTGTGCATGGGGTCGGTGACCACCTGCTTGATGCCGATGCTGTCCAATCTTTCTAGGAGGTCGGTTGAGTTTATGTCAGTGGAGTCCTCCAGGCAGAAGTTGAGGTCTCCCAGGAAGACACAGTGTTCTGATTTAATGGCGAGTGTGGTAATGATTTCAGTGATGACGATCCTGAGACTGGTTTGTGGTCCTGGCAGTCTGTATACGAGGGTGCCTTTGATGGTGGTTTTATCGTCTGTGCAGAGCTTGAAGTTCATGTGTTCCATGGTCGACGTGGTATTGTCATCCGTGATGGTTCAGGGGAATAATTCCTTGTGTGCGATCATGGTGCCACCTCCGTGTCTATTGTTACGGTCGCAGTGTTTCATCTTGTAGCCGCTGGGTGTTGCCATAGTGATGTCTAGTGCCGAAGTGGGGGGATGGGTAGAGCCAGGTCTCCGTGATGAAGGTCACATTGGGGGCGAGGGTGGAGATGGTGTTCAAGACTTCGGTGGCGTGTTTGAAGAGCAATCTGGCATTAATCCGGAGGCTGCTAAAATGCCCAGGGGGGTGTCAGCATCCGAGGCGGGCGTGGTGCTGGTTGCTGCAGTGTTGGTCGGAGTGGGATGGAGGTCAACCAGCAGTGGATGGAGGTCAAAGGTCCCACTGTGGAGCACGGTGATGCGAGGCAGCAGTTGTTGCATCTGGGGTCCAAGGCACAAAGGTCTGTGGTGGAGTATCTGTGGGAGTGCGAATGGCCAGGGTTCTTGGCTTTGGGCGTCAGCAACACGCGCCGCTCCGCAGCAGCCTCCTCAAGCAGTCGTTGGAGGTAATGACCAAGAAGCGGGATGGCGGCGAGTGGGAGAAAAATGGTGGGAAAGACGACAGTAGTAGGTACTGGGCAGTGGGCCAAATACAAAATAAGACAATACAAAGACGATGCAAACAGAATACAATGAATTAGACAAAATACAATGACAGAAACAAAGTATAAAATACCAGTGAGCTTAATCTAGATTGATTGAACTAGTGACCTCGAGGACTGCAAGCTAGGCAGCAGGCTTGAGGAGCTGAGCAATATCAGCTGGCAGTGTGGCGCTGGGACCTGGGGTCTGAGACTGCTCACTTGAGGGCGTGCAGTAGCCTCCATAAGTAGTCTTGGGAGGTGGGAGGGACTGACTGGGAGGGTAGCGAGTGGGAGAAAAATAGCGGGAAAGACGATAGGAGTGGGTTCTGGCCCACATATAAAATAAAACAATACAAAGACGAAGCAAATAGAATGCAAAAAACAGAATACAATGAATAAGACAAAATACGATGACAGAAACCAAATACAAAGTACCAGTGCGCATGTTCTAGCGGACTGCAGGATGGATCTGGTGGCCTCGGGGACTGCGCGCTAGGCAACAGCCTCGAGGAGCTAAGCAGCGGCAGCCGGGGGGAGGGTGCCGCAGAGACCAGGGGTCATTTGTTTTTCAAACATTTATTTTCCTCTTATTTGCCATTGTGGACTGGCAAAGAAGAGAGCTCAACCAGACTTAAGGAGAGCCAAAGGGATCCTTGAATATCTGGGACTCCACATGAATGTGGTAATATTGCCCTTTGGCCAGTACACATCAGTAGTTACTTGGGAGTGGTACTGGACTCAAGAAAAGTGTTTTCTTCCCTTTACAAACACATTCCTTCATCTCACATGTCTCATCATCCAACATTGTGTCTCTCCAAGACAT